>NC_092205.1:18748086-18811196 GCF_043381705.1 Parasteatoda tepidariorum
GGTTATAAGAGGGCGGTCAGCCAAGACAGTGCGACCGTGAATATAAAAAAAAAACACTCGTCAATCAGGATTCGAATAACAGCAAAACTGGAGACAAGTATTTACAAAGATTAAAGAAACAGGCCACTTTCATTGAATGCGATTTTTTTTCACAAGGGAAAAAGTTCAGAATGCAAGACTTTATTGGTGAGTTTCTCGCGGAAAAGTTTTTTACACCAATCCCAACCTCATTCGCATGCGATGCCATTAAAAACGCACTTCCATTAAAAATGGTCCTTTAGACACTCAGCTCATCATGTAAAGCGAACGGCTGGCTTTGTAATCAATATTTGCCTTTTTCATTATTATTTATATTAACAAAAGCCAATCAACAAAATCATGAAATCTGCCAAAGGTGATGAGGGAAAAGAGAGAGAGAAAAAGAGAAATTCAATAGTTCTAGTTCAACCTGATATTTTTCTCAAAAAAATAGTGAACTTGGCAGAAAAGTTCTTTCTCAGAAGTAACTGTTTGTCAGGAATTTGTCCACTCATAATTGCAAAGCATAGATGACGCAGACTTTTCATGCATAAGGGCTAAAAGCACACTGTCGTCCATTAAAATGAAATCAGAACCAACTGAATCTCGGACTCAAAGAAAAAATATTGATAGTAAAAAAAAATTAAAAAAAAAGTAATGACGCCACTTGCAAAGTGCTAAAAGTGGGAACACGGGATTCCAAGAAAAAATATTGATTGTTAAAAAAACAACAAAAAAAAAACAGTAACAACGCCACTTTAAAAGTCATGGAGGGAGGTCATACGGCTATTTATTATGATGCCTCTCCAGACCATCAAGTATTTTTCCATAATGAAATGGTCCAATTCTCAAAGTGTAGAAAGTAGGTAAAAAAATGCGTTAAAGTATCTCCTAGGGACATTCTACCTTAACGGCTGCCAAAATATGTCCCGCGGAGCCCTAGTGTTCCTGGTTTTGAACCTTTGAATCCAACCAATAATACATAATTTAGAAATCATTTCGGTCCGTAAGGCATTTCCCGCTACAAGTTTAATAGTTAATTATTCTAGAACTAACTATCGAATGTTAATTTTTTTTATTCCATCGTACTCCTCTTATCGTTTTTTCTACACATTTTCGTAAATTCAAGTCTTTCTATATTTTTAGCCCTTGCAATTTTTTAACATATAGAGATATTTTTAGCTGAAAATGTTAATTAAATAAAATTAATGTAATGCAGTTAAAATTAATGCAATAAAATTAATATAATACATAATTTTAATATAGGGGAGAGTGGGGTCAATTGTAACAGAGCAAAAATTTCGAGTGTCGGGTTCTAGATTTGGTTCCTAGGTGGCGCACAAGGTATATTTAATAAATCTACATGTACACCCCTGCTGGCAGCCATTTTTATGTACTTTTGAAAGAGTTATATCACAAAAGATATTTTCACGCTTAAGTACTTTTTTTGGTATTAGAATATTATATTGTAACAAAGTACATAATTTTGTTTAAACAAATAAAAATTATTAACCGAACATGAAAGTGGACACCTTAATTAACATTTCAAAAAAAAAAAAGATTAGTTTTGTTAATTAACTACCATTTTTTTTAAACAAATGAAGCTGAAATGGCGTCTTGGGGACGATTGTAACAATAAGTAAAGGGACGAATGCAACAGCTGAAAATAAATAATCTTATGTTTACAAACCATTACTTAACTCTTTAAGAACCACCAATAGTTTCCTATATCATTTATATTATGTTGCATGTGCATTATTTTATTTGTCACCTTTCACAGCATAAATTAAAATTTTTAACCCCTTAAAGTTAAAAGTTTAACCCTTTAGGTCTCTGCTCATTATTATTTTTACTCCTAAAATATCACTACTATTTTGATCAATAAAAAAATATATCACAACTATGATAATATGTATAATTAACTATGTTTTAGTTGAATTTATGAACTGTTACAATTGACCCCGTAAGTGGGGACAATTGTAACAAGTGCACGACTGTCAAAAATTGTTAATAACTAATATAATAACATTTAAAATAAGGTATTTATTTTTTTTCTAGTAGAGGATAGTTTACTTTACTCGTCTGTCAATTAATACTAATAATATATTGGATTTTTTGTTAGTTAAAAATAGTTAAGTAAAAAATGTTACAATTGACCCCACTCTCCCCTACAGAGATATTTTTAGCTGAAAATGTTAATTAAATAAAATTAATATAATATACAGTTAAAATTAATACAATAAAATTAATATAATAATTTTAATATACAGAGATATTTTTAGCTGAAAATGTTAATTAAAAAAATTTAATTTATTTAAAAAATGTTTAATAAGTTTGCTTTCATCTAGGCTAAATATTTCTGAGTAAAAATCGCTTTTTCTGCTCTTATTTAAAATTCTCATCTCAAGAGGTTAAGAAGAGAGTTCTCTGTCAATTTTTCTTTTCTTTCTTTCTTTTTCGTCATGGCATGTGTTTTAAGATAGCAAAATTTCTATCTAGCAAATTAAGAAAGAACTGTTTTATTAAAGTAACTGTCAAACTAACTAAACAAGGTTCTAAACGATTGCGTGGAAGGAAAAAAAAAGAAGAAAATCGTGAGTTTTAAAATCCTCAAATAATAATAGAAAGTGACAATAGCACCGAAAGAAATATCAACGCTCAGCATCAAAAAAATATCTAAGGTAAGTATTAATACCAAGTAAACTAAAAATACTGATATTAACACGAAACATACCAACATTTTACAACACAATATAACATAGAATTACCGGCTATGGTATGTTTAGTGTTAACGAAACAAAGTAGCGATACTATTTCATTATAATTTTCGACTTGAGTTTTAGCTTATTGATTGTTTTTGTTAATTTACGTCGCACTAGAGCTGCACAATGGGCTATTGGCGACGGTCTGGGAAACATTCCGATGGATGATCCGAAGACATGCCATCACAATTTTGGTCCTCTGCGGAGGGGATGGCACCCCCGCTTCGGTAGCCCGACGACCGGCGCGCGAAGTCGAGCACTTTACGGTAGCACAGTTTAACGAGGACCAATACCGCACACCCTCCGTCCCTACGCAGACTGATCCAAGTGGTCACCCACCCTCACACTGACCGCAGCCAGTGATGCTTGACTTCAGTAATCTGCTGGGAACCGTGTCTTAACGATCAGTCCACTGCGGGACATGTGGGCGTGGCACAGCTAGAGGAGCGTTTGTTTACTTTTTGAAATTAAAATTTAACAGCTTTAAATTTGAGTAAATACAT
Source organism: Parasteatoda tepidariorum (assembly GCF_043381705.1). Lineage (NCBI taxonomy): Eukaryota > Metazoa > Arthropoda > Arachnida > Araneae > Theridiidae > Parasteatoda > Parasteatoda tepidariorum. The sequence continues at coordinate 18,751,370 of NC_092205.1, forward strand.
AAAACTATACATCTTTGGAAAGCTCTTGATTAAGAGATTTCAAAAATGTAAAAATCGATTTTTTGAAGGCTGGGTGGGTACTGACTCCAAGAGATTCAGTATACTAAAATAAATGTCACAAATGTAAAATTGTCAATTTTTTGTTTTATACTCTATAGAAAAAAAAGATAAAATTCTTAAAATTTTATACTTTTTTGATTTTTTTTTCTTATTTGAAATTGAAACATTTAAAGAATTCCAATCTAAACACACAGTTTTTTAGTTTAGCATAGATAATTGTTTTTGTTTTAACAACTAGAATCTTGAACAGCGCATAACTAAAACACTAAGTTACATTTTCCTTCTACCGACTAAACACATATGAATTTAAAAAATTTATATTTTATGTTCAGATACATCATTTAATATGTTTCCTATATATTCCCTAGTCTTTGTCAGCTTTTTAGGGTAAAAGGAGGTATAGTTTTGGAAATATCATCTCTGGAATGCAAGCAACGTTTACAAACTTTTGATATAGTGATAACTATACAATTCGAATTTTGAATTAAAAATCAAATATTTACCAACAAAACAGTAAAATTAAATGTTAATATATATAGTTAGTTCTAAAAAAAACTTTATTTTAAATTAAAATATGTTATAAAACGTTAAAATGAAATAGAAAAAATTAGCATTAATGCAACAATTGTAACAAACATTGCTGTTCATAGATTGTAAAGAAGTGTGTGATTAGTTAGTTTGCTGAGAAAAAATAATTTACAGATTTCTTTGAATGGGAACACAAAAGCTTTCAGAAAAAGAGTGCATTATGAAATCTATTATTATTAAATTATAACTACCAATTTTTGGAGAATTTTATTAAGTTAAAAATACAAAAACAATTTGACCCATTCTGTCAGAATAGAAAAAAAAACTACTACCAAAGCATCAGATCTAACTTGAGCCATAAATGGATTCACCCCACGGACAGAATTTTAAAACAGAAGCAAATATATAAACCACGTCTAGCACAATCTTAGCCTTTCTTAAATTACAGTCCCATTGTTTAGAAACCATGAGAGAATTTTAAGTGACATTCAAGTTTAACAGGGTTATAATGGAGCAAATCTTGATGCAAGCAAAGTATAGCTAAGTTGATGACATTTTAACTATTTGGAGATATATTTCCATCTAAAAAATGTGGGTATAATGGATAAAAGAATTTAAAGTAAGAAAATTAGTAAATAATTTAAATTAGTGAAATTAAAAAAAATATCTAAGAAAAAACTTCCAGCTTTTCTTTAAAATTCCCTGATTTTTCCAGCATAAAAAAATTCCCTGATAATTTCAGGTTTTCAAGGAATCATAACCCAGATTTACCATTACAGGGGGCGTAGCCAAATTATTCAACAAAAAATAAGCACTTTAAAAAAAATATCATAATTATGCGGGGTTGGAAAGTTTGTTGGACAGTTGACGGTTTTATCTTGTTTTAACCGTCATGTCGGAAGAAAAAAAACTTAAGGCATTTTTTTTTAACAATTGTCAAAAATCATGAAGTTTTGAATCAAGAAATACGAATGGCGTTTTCATACACTACGAACTGACAATGCACTGAAATAGATCGGGGTTGAATTCATTTCGAAAACGTTGAATAGAACAATGTGAACTGTGTCTTTTTGCATAACTCGTAGAGAAAATCAACATAATAAAGGAAAAGTCTCATTTTGAAAAAGGGAAAATTTAGCACTTTTTAAAAACACCCAATGAAAAAAAGCACCTTTAAGGGCTTTTATAAAAAGAAAATCAAAATTAAGCACCTTTAAGCACTTTTCAAAAACGCTATGCACCCTGCATTAGTGACTATGATATTTTTAGCACAGTTTTAATGAAATATATGTTAGCTTGATTATACGAATTCAAACATTAAAGACTGAACATAGCTCATGTGAACAATTTTCAAGTTCACAAATTTTTTCATTAAGAAATTCATAACTTAATTTTTTTTAGAAATATGGTTCAATCTTACCTAACATAAATTTCATCCTGATAATTCATGAAAGATTGTCTGTTTACTGAACTGTTTTGTTTAAATCTTATATGTTAAAACACAGAATAAAAACAAGCATACTTACAAGTAATTCTTTACAATTTATTCAAATTCCTAATATTCTTATAGACTTAAAGAATCATCACATCACTTAAAAAATAGAAGTAAAAATTTTTTAATAAATGTAAAAACATTTTTTTTCTTTAGTTTGTTATGCCATACAAATCTCTGCATGAAGCAGCATTATTATACAGCGTTCATCTGATTTGCTTGTTTTTATATAAACAACTCTAACAATGTTTCAAAAATTTACTCTATGTTCCGCACATAGAAGTATATAAACAGTTTTGTAATACACAGCACAGGATACTATTGCAAAGTGTGAAAAATAGTCAATGACAAAACTTTAGTTATTTAGTGCGTGTACAAAAAAAAATTATTGAGGTCAAATATTTATTAAAACTAGGCACATATTTAGTCACTAAATGTTTTGGATAGACAAAACTTTTTTTTTTTAAGTAGGTACTTCTTGTAATTTCATTACAGCAGTTCACATAGTTTCATAAAGACGAGTAAAATCACACAAGTCATTTTACTTCAACGATATATATAACACAAGGCAGATAATACGAGCTCACAAGTTATGTTGCACTATTGAATAGAAATGTAAATCTGGAATCATAATTTTTTTTTCCCCTTTAACTTAAAAAGGACTAGATTGTTTATATTCACTAAATAACTCAGTATTTTATTTGATTGATTTCATAAAAATTTGACTTTTCAAGCAGCAAATCATATTTAATAAAATGGAGTAAAATTAATCAACTGTTCCTGTCTAGCCACACATTTTTTAGTTACCTTTTAAACAAAAGATATACAATACAAGATGGCAAACACTGCATTTTAAAATTTCTTGTTTAACATAAATTAAAGTATAGTATAAAGTAGTTTGAGAATTCTAAAAATTAATAATAAAACAATGGAAAAAATGCTTACACACTGTATATATGTATACTGCAAAACAATGCTATATTGAATGTTGAACACATTATCGAATGTTGTAGGACAAATTTCATAATCTTATATACTATAGTTATTGTAAAATCTTTTACAGAGTATGGACTTCCAAATGTGGATCGAAGATTTTTTATGGGATTCTACAAATGAGAATGAAAAAGAATCCATAGCAAGGTGGGATACATATGATGACGTTGCTAGGGTTAAGATGATGTTCTGGAATCTTTAAATTTGTAGCTTTACCGCATGTTTAAAAGTTTTTATTACATTTTCTGAATTATCTAACTTTTGTCCTTAATTTTTTTAGGAAAATAATTTAAAGGGTGGTCTCTAAAAAAATCTTTACACATAAAGAATATAAGGTAGAAAATGTAATATTAATTGTATGTAACACATTAAAAATAGTTTTTGAAAGGGTTAAATTTATACATAATGATTTATATATTTAACACATCTATCTCGTTGCTTATAATGCATCAATATTTCATGATTTTATCAAGAGTGTATAAATAAACTCCCTGATTTCCATATAATTTTTTTAGTGACTAATTAGTCAAAAAAAAGAAAAACAATGATGTGTGTGCCCCCCTTCCAAAAAAATTAAAACACCAACAACCAAAATAATTTTTTAATAAGTGAAATTAATTTAATAACCTGCTCATGGAAGATATCTTAGTATTTATTTCAAAGTATAAAAAAAAAAAAAAAATCAGAAAAAGAAATTTAAAAAAATGCTCATTTTTTAAAAGAAATTCTAAAATTATACAACACAGAGGAAATTATGAAGTATGACAGCTGTAAACTTTTTACTTTAGTCCAACAACAAGAAACTAAAAAATACAGAGCTTGAAGAAATTTTCCATAAGTCATATAACAAGAAACTCACAAAGTCAAATATACATTTAAGTGCGCATTTTAGAATTTTTTATCATAAAATATTAGGCAAAAACATACAAAAATACTTTGCACTATTTGCTTTCCAGCCAGACAGAAAAAAATAAGTAAAATTAACCTATCCTACAAGTATAACTTAATTTTATAAAAAATTTTTTTTCTTCTAAAGTATACACTAAACTAGCAAACATTCAGTCATTGTATACAAATATATCAATGGTTTATCAAATAAATAAGGAAAATGACCATTGATATATATATATATATATATTCTATTTCATACCAAGAATATTTTTTAGTTCCTGTTTTTCTTTGGCAAACGCTTTAAATGAGTTGCACTCTGTTGCAAAGCCAAAGTCAATTATGTAGGCTTGCTTGTCATTACATTTATGCATTAAAACGTTCTCCTCCCTTATATCTCCATGGAGAACTCCTAATTGATGGATCTTCTCTAACGCAGCAAGAGCTGCGCCTTTTTGCTCATTAGATAGATGATGAAGCATATTTATTGATTGAGCTTCAAGGTACTCCATCACTATTACATGCCTGCCTTCCATAAATCCACTAAAATATATCTTTGGCACAATGTCACCTTGTAATGGTTTCAAAATTTTATAGATATTATCCTCATTTTTCAGTTCAAGGTCTAGTTCATTTTTAATATTATCCTTGGACTTGTCACCAACTAGCTTTGCAGCAAATAACTGGTTCTTTTCATCAAAGAGTTCAACAACGCTTCCATTTCTGCCAACTCCAATAACGTTTCCCATACTCACACTGCGTCCCAGATTTTGGCTACATTTTTTTTCATCTTTCTTCCTCCTCTTCCCACCAGGTTTCGTGATCCCTCTTTTTTGACCCTTTGAGTCAATAGTTTTGTTTAAGGGCAATAAGATAAGTTTTTCTTTTTCTAGAATGGGATCTCTCACAGCTGTTTGTGCCTTGTATATAAATTCTCCTATTCTTTGAAGTATATTAGAGTCATTAAATTTTACAGCTGGAGACACTAACAATTCATCAGATTTATTTTCCTGCCCTCGTTTCAGTATTACAAAAAAAGTATGAATGTATGTAGACAGTATTCCATAAGCTTCAGTATATCTCATATTATATAAATACACTTTTAATCGTCTTAGTGCAAGTCGAAAATTAAACTGCCCAATACATTCCTTTTCTCCACCTTCTTTTTTTTGTCTTTTTATGCTTTTTAGGAATCTTTTTGCAACTATACCTTCAGGAAGAGGAGTATATTTAGCTAACTCTTCTGCTCGATCTTGCTGAGTCATCGTATCAAATCTGGTGATGTCGGCCTTGCAAAAGGCATTGCAAGGTTTAATTTCGACACATAGAAAAGGGAAATCTTCAACATCGCACAGCTGAAAGTCTGGAGAGAACAAGTTAGTCGGGGGTTGGGGCACATCTCTGAATATTCTGTACGAATTAAGATAACTTTGTAATGGACATAACACATTGGCACGGAACGCATCAACGGCCTCACTTTCGTTACACAAGTCAGGAGTTATGAATGGAAAGAGGGCCAATTGTCCATTATTTGGTATTTTAGACCCAAAGCCTTCAAATGTTTTATTGATGGAACAAATCACTGGTTTTCCATTATATCTGTCTTGGGGGCTTCTGTTGGATGATTGACTGAAGCAGACTCTCCCAACTGGTAATTGCTGGCTGAATAAGGATTCCATGGAGTGCAATGTACCTGATGACACTCCATAATAGACTGGATGGGGATTTGTTCTAAACATTTAGTTTCTGAAATAAATAAGTGAATCTTAAATCACAGGAGACCATTCCATTAGCAATTTTAAGTACAAACAAGTACAAGCAATTTTAAGTACAAGAGTCAGATTACTCTTCTCTGAAATACTCTTATTACACTGTTAATGAACTTTAATTGTCTGCAAGTTTCTATTTTGGACGTCAAAAATGCCCCATGCATCAAAAATACATTGAATTATTATTATTCTTTTAGATAAACTATTCTGAAAATTACTTTGTTGGCAACTTGTTTCTTAAAATGATGCAGTATTAGGAATTAACTTTGTAAGGAGAAAAAATCTGATTACAAATGTTACAGGAATAAGGTTTTTAACCAGTATGAATGCGATTGTATACAGTTACATAACACTTTTCAGAAAAACTCTTATTGCATTTACTACAAAAATAAAATTTCTCACCAGTATGAATGCGATCATGTACTGTTAAACATCTCTTTTCTGAAAAACTCTTATAACCAATACTATAAGCATAAGGTTTCTCACAAGTATGAGTGCGCAAGTGATTATTTAGATGAGTCTTCTGTAAAAACTCTTTTCACATCTACCAATATGAACGTGATTATTTCAGTAAGACTAGAACATCATGAAAAATCTCTTATTGCAGAAACTACAAGAATTAGGTTTCTCACCAGTATGACTCTTATCTCTTATGTGCATACTCACTCTTATGCGCATTCAGACTACTTTTATGAGTAAAATTCTAATTACATATAATAACAGGGTTCCCTCTCTTTCAACAAAGCAAAAATTAAGAACTTTTAATTTTTTTAAGGAAAAAATGAAGTTTTTTTTTATAAAAAAAATTAAGGACTATAAAAATAGTATGATTGTTTATCATTGATTATACATATGACATCAGCAACAGTGCAAATTATTTACCCTCCTAAAAGAATCAATAAATAAAATAAAAAATTACTAAAAAACAATTTTATTATAATGTAAGCACTGATAAAATTGTATTAATTAACAGAGCTCGCCAATAGAATTATCAGACAATTGTTGCACACCCAGGTTGGATTTTTTAAAAATAAAAACATTTTCAGATTGTTAAAAGTTAACGCCATTCAGATTGTAAAAGTTAATGTATGAAACTTATCTGCATTCCATTTTTAATGATTTCATTAAAATTGAAGAGTAAAATTAAGTGCAGAAATTAAGATTTGCAATCTTTTCATGCATATTAAAAAAAAAGAGTAAACAAAGAAATTTGTCAAAACACTGAAAAAATTATTTCAACAAGTTTTTATATTTCGCTACTAGACTAGCAAATGTGTTATATTTATTTTTATGATGAACTTAAACAAAATTATTTCCAGTCAAACCTGTTCAGAGGAATTAACTTTACATAATGTCACTAAACATTTTGATGAAAAACATGAACTAATTTTAAAGCAACTAAAAATTGAACAAAAAGTAAAAATAGTATATTAGGTTGCAATGTTAACTGAGTAAAATGATTATTCAAATCTAAGAATCTTTTAGTTGAGTAGATTTGAGTTTTTATGTCATAATCTGCTTATCCTTAAGAAATAAAAGTAATAGCGTAAGAGTTATACTAAACATGAGTTAATAGGAGAAATTATAAAACAGAAAAAAGAAAGAGAAAATAAGAAAATTAATAAAATGTTTCTATTTGATCAGGATATAATAGCAGAAACAAAGAAAGAAAGAATTAAGAAGATTAAATTCAAACAATGTGGTGAATACACTAGAAAAGATCAAATGCTCTTACATAAATTAAACAAACCTAAACTACCAGAGTTATATAATATTGCTAAAGAACTAAAAATACAATGCATTACGAGATATAAAAAAGCTGAGCTGATAGAAAAATACCCTTTCGTCAGACAATATCCCTTTTGATGAAAGCATAATAGTTCCTCAAAAGAAAAAGAGAGACAAACAAATAAAATGTGAAATTTGTGGTAAGTACAGTAAAGAAACCAGGCTACAGCTTCATAAAGCTAAACATAATCTGAACCTGATTTTATTTAAAGTTGCTTTTAAAGGTAGATTATTAACATATCAACATAATAATATCGTGCATGATTTAGACATTCCAAGCTGTATGGATACAATTAAAGATAACGCAAATATTATTAATCTATGTGTTAACTTACGTAGAGTCCTTAACTATATCAACTATGGCTTAAGCATAACAATCGTCCGCTGTTTTAAGTGGCGTCAAAAGTCTACCAATTTCTAGATGATTGAAAAACGGTATGAGAGGAGCTTGGCAAACAATAATATACTATAACAAACAATATAATAATAAACAAACAATAATAAACTATAATTGTGGTAGACAAGGAGAGGAACTGAGTAACCATTATTATCTCTAATCGATATTAAAAACTAAACTAAAATATATCCCAATTCGTTTTTGTTTGTTTTATAATTCAACAATGTGAAGGTAATTTAATTAAAATAACCAAAAATATAGCTAATATTTTTTACAAAAAGAGTGAGCAAAATACTATTCGCGATCGCAACGCTCGAGTACGTCCTCTAACGGGAGCCTGAAAATATTGGTTCTCTATCTAGGTTGGGTATACATGGTTTGCTTGAGGGAGTACCCGATCTGGTGTGATGTCAAAACGGACATTTGACGCCAATACACGTATAGTTAATGGTGGACATGTGCATTATGTTATCAATTATATATGAATTCTCTTTTCTTTTTTTAAATTACAAATAAATTTTTTAAATCGAAGAGACATAAAATGCGAATTTTTCCCACTGCAAATACTTCATTTCATAATTTGATATTATAAAAATTATAATAACTTACTTTATTTTCAAATTGGGAGTTAAATTCAAAAGTGTCTACAGACTTTTATGAATACTGATTACAAAACGAGAGAGAGTTTAGGATTAAGCTCGGACTCGGATAAACTTTTCTTCAATATGGAACTTAATTATACATTATTTTCAGAATTAAGCGTAAAGATCTGAGTCTATTGATATACTATTTTTACTTGATAGATACTTGATTTGTATAGAGATAAGAAAATATATATTTCAGATTCCAGCGGCCATTTCTTAATTAATGTAAGATATTTACTTGATTTTTTAATACATTTTTACTATCACTTCTTGTAAAATTCGTCAATAAACAAAGAAGTTATGTCATATATAATAGCAGAATTAAGAATAAATTGAAAGTTCTAAAAGGGAATTAGTTATAATACGGTTGTAAAATAAGAATTTAAATAAAATTGAACAAAGGTTTTATATTTTGTGATGATTCTTTGAAAAAGTGTTCTCATTAGATGTGGTGCACTTGTGTGAAATGCACAAAAACATCCCCTTTTGTGAATACCTGTAAGTTTTTATATCAAATCAGAGTTTTTGCTTGGCATGTATTATTCATCGCAACTCAGTTTTCCTATCTAGCCTTAACGTTATCTGCACTGGAAGTTCATGAAACTTTTCTACTTACTACATTCTTCTTTAAAGAATATAGTTTGTATTTTATTAAATTAGTTCATTTGTTTGATTAAAGTTTCAAAGGAATTAATTTTTTATCTTAGACTCTAAAAGTTTATTATACTGAAGAATCCATTATCAAGAAAAGTCATTTTGTGAGTCCTTTAATTATTTTCTGAAAATTATCCTAAAAAATGTTTCATAGAGATGAAAAATTTTTTTTCATTTTTTATTAAACAACATTTGTTTTAGAAATACAGATATAAAATTTATTTATATTTTAATTAAAATGTAAATTAGTTTTTAATAACAAAAACAATAACTTTATTTAAATAAGTTTCCTATGTTGAATTTCAAAAAAAAGTAATTTTTTGCATGCTTATAAAAATTGTTTTTTTAGTTTAAGAAAAAGTTCTGTTCTAGAATTAAATTCTGCTTTAAATTCTAGAGAAATAATTTTTAGATTTATAAAAGAAAAAGTATTTTTCATTTTTTTTCGATAAATAATTTTAGTTTTCGAGTATTCATACTCGAATTTTTTAAGAAAAACTGTCACAAATCTTTTTTTGAAAAATATATTTATAGGTTACAGGAAATATAAGTTTTAGTTTTTGCGAATCATGAAAAAATAGGTTTTGCGATTAAAATGAAAAATTTTGTTTTGAAATTGTATTTTTTAAGAAAAATAATAAAATGCGTTTAATAAAATTGCGGTTTAATGAAATAATTATTTTTACGGAACATGTTTCTTGTTTTTAAATCAATTTTTTGTGCAAATAAGTATAATTTCTTTCTTCTTTCTCCTTAAAAAAAAATTTTTAGACAGATATTAGTTTAAGAAATTATTTCTCTAAAAAAATATATTTATCTTTTATGTGTGTATTATCGCTACAGTTAAACATAAATGTATATTATATTTTGTAAAAGTATCCGTGCCAGTAAAAATGAGACTGTCAGTTCTCAAATTAAACAATTACAAACTTGAAGAAAACGCCTTATACTAGAGTTGTATTTTTCACGTTTAACAATAATGAGTAGTTTTAAATACAATTATGCATTCACTGGGTAGAACTTCAATAAAAAAGTGATCAATATGATGATGAAATGCTCTCTGAGGCATTTCAGTAAGGGGTATACTGAAAGTTAATATGATATAAGATAAAGATTTTGTTCTTTTTTATACAAATCTGCTATTCCATATGTATCATTAGTTTAAATGAGTAAATGCTTCTCAAGTAAATGTGAACTCCAGTTAATGAAATGTAACTTAACATTACATCCCCTGCATTGGCCATCAAACATGATGAAGTATGATAATGAGAAATAACTGAGAATAATGATTTTCCCGTTAACATTATGATATTTAAATAACTTCGTCAAATTTTAATGAGCACGGAATTCTGATTAAAATAGAATAGTATTTCACGTGCTGAAAATGATTTTTTTCGAATCCGTTGGTTTCGCAAAAATTCAAACAAATTATCAATGCACAATGCAAAAGTTATGTTTGAGTAGATGAGCATCTATGAGGAATATTTCATAACTGCTTTACCAGTAACTAGCATGGGTGCAAGTTGGAAAAAAGGCCAAGACTGAAAATATTTTGACTGAAATACCTAATATACACAATACCCCCTCGCCATATGCAAACTATCTAAGAAATCTTTACCATAATACATCAAGTTTAAATACTGTACAAAAAATATTTATTCATGTGTCTTATGATAAAATAACAACAGGTCATAAGAAAGTAGACCAATAACGTAGATCTAAAAAATATTTTTAAGGACAGAAATTTTTTTTTCCGATTTTCGTCTTACTTCCGTCCGCGGAAATTTTTGAAAGACGAAAAGCCGCCCTGGGGACGGAAGACTTGCACCCATGGTGCCATTTTTTTCTTATATAGAATTTGAATAATATGCTTCCTAGATTTATTAGTAGATTTTTTTTCATATTTTACAATATCTAAAGTAGAATTGTAAACATTTATATAAATAACCACAGTCTAAATGAAATTTCTATTTTCCCTTGAATTATTTAAATACTCATCGTATACGGATTTATTTTAGAACCTAACACAAATTGGGATGCATCTATGCTGTACATAAATGTTAGTAAAATTGTCATTTTGGGGTATTTAGAGCAATTAGATTGTTTGATGTGAACCACAATATATTTTTTAAATAAAATATTGAGTGATGTGAATTCTCAGATGCTATTCAAAAAGTAAACTCAAAGTACTATAAACATGTATCAATAAAGTAATTATTTAAACGGAAATTAGAAGATCCTGATACAAATCATTTAAAAATACATGGTTGAAATCTGTGTGGTTAAAATAGCTGATTTATCAAGAATCTACTAAATTGTGGAAACATACAATAAATTTTAATATGAACTAAATTAAAAATAATCCCTAACCGAATGAATCTGTGTATTTTGTAAGTTTTATCATGAAAAATAATCATGCTTATTGTTTTCAGCAATAAATTTCAACGGAAAATGTCAAATTATTTACTCAGTGATCAAAAACAATCTAACATGCTTTTCTATGCTGGAAAAAATATTAGAAAATTAAAAGTTTTATACATGAATCTCTACTATTAAGCGTAAGATTAATGTAGACCTCAAGTCTCTAAGATACGATAATTAATGTTTAATTATTTGATAAAGGTTTTCAGCACCAAATAAAAAAACATTGCATAATAAAGAAATATAAACATAAAAAACACATTGGATATCAAAAACTTTTCGTACATTAAAGGAAAAAACGAGAAAAAAGTGAAGTTTTTGTTTAGAAAAATGATGAAAAAATATTCATATTTTTTAAAATTAAGAAATTTAAACTCTAGTATGAGTTTGAACAAGTGCGGAATAAATATTTACCATAAAAATGGAAACGCTTCGAGCTGCTTGTATTTGCTCAACAGAAAAGCAATCGATACAAAGGCAAACAACTTTATGAGACATAGTCACTGCCTGAGCTAAAATCATTTCTTCAATCAGGATTCGCGATCGCAAAGAACTATAGGGGGCGTTGTTGTATGAGACTAATACCTGCGATTTCTATATGAACAGTCATTCAGTTACTCTAGAGACGTCGTTAATGTAGCACGTAGCATTGCAACGTTCCTTCTTTATTGTGGCTAATTAAATTTAAAAAAGAAAAATGCTTGATATTCTTTCTTATGCAAACGAAAACAAAATGGTATCTCTTTTTATTAGAGAAGGAATATCCAAAACACATCGGAAAAATATTTGTACATTAACAGAAAAAAATATGTATATTCTTATAAGAGTTAAAACCTAATGCCCGAGAAATAGTATTACTAAATTTAATGATATAACATGAAAGGCCCATTTAAACTTTACATTCTATAGTTTTAAGAATCATATTACTTCAAAAATTAAAATGAACAAAAAGTATACATAAGCCTCATAATTTTATGAAATTTAATTTTGTAAACAAAGTTTTTTGACAACAATTTTTATCAAAAAATTTCAAGTTTCAATAAAAATCATTATTTAGAAACTAAGAAACGTAAAATAAAGAATGCTGACGAAACAAAAACAAAAAAACAATTCTTTTTTGTCGCCATTTTTAGTGCTACGAAAATTCGTCTTTGGGATTTGCCAAAAACAAAACAAGATGCAATTTTATTTTTTCAGGAGGGAAATATTTTACCGAAAAAACGAAAATGTACCAATTCCCACAACATAAAACTTTATCTTGGTAAACGTACGTTTTGGAAATGTTATTTCATTTGGAATCTTATTTATCAGAGTTCATATGGCGATATGATTGTTTTGAATCTATGCTAAACTCTATATCGGCTCATTTTCCACCGAAATCCGATTGACTATTTTGATTTTAAATAAAGTGTTTTATTTTATGAATTGTCGCAAAAATTTTAAGTGTAGATTGGCGGCACTTAAAAACCGCCAAATCTGTAGCGGCGGTGGCGTTAATACGTAAGTACCGAATTTTTATTCCATACTTTTCTGAATCATATTACTTCAAACATTGGAATATACAAGAAGTATACATAAACACATAATGTTATACCATTTAATTTTTCAAAAAAAGTATTTTGAGAACAATTTTTATCAAAAAATTATAAACTAAAAAACGGAAAATAAAGAATTCTTAGGATAAAAAAAAGATTTTAAGAATTCTTTACATTGAAATAAAAACTTTCATATTGTTTCTTTTTTTATTATTCTTATAGTTCTTAATCAGACGTAAAAAACCATTCTGTAGAGAACCATCATCAAATGAAAAAAAAATATTTACAAGCAAATTTTTTATTGTAAAAATCATTGCACTTACCTGATTTATGATTCCCGGAGAATTCCAAAATGATAAGTTCCTTGTTTGAAAACTTTATTCTCAAATAATAGATACATAGTTTATACCTTCATTACTTTTAGATAACATACTACACAGCAAAATTTTATAATTGATATGAATTTGAATATGTAGCTAAAAACAGAATAGCTGAATTCTAGTTGAACTTATTCTTTCAAAATTAAAAAAAACTTACCAAGAAAACGATTTAAATTAATTAAGAATCAGCACAAATGGCACTATTTCAAGTAACTTGGATAATTTTTTATTGTTGTTTTCCGAATTATATGGATACAGAAATATATACTATTCTATAACGAAGAAGAATATGCTATAACTATTACAATTCTGTATGTTCTGAATTCATATTTATTCACTGGAATGACGAAAGCAATGTTGACTTCACTTTAATTCGTAATGAATTGAAGACAGAAGAAATGCATTTTACCTTAATACACACATCTGTAACAGTATCCGAAATCGGAAGTCATCAGTTGCAAGTTTGTTGATAATAGAAATTCAAAATTATTGAGGAATTTTTCTTCAAATGTTTGGCGTCTTCTGTTCCTGAAAGATTTACTAATATTCTGGAGATTTTTTTTCATGTTCTTCGGCCTTTTCCTTAGAGAAATTTTGTTTCTTATTTGCTGCTAAAAAATGGCGTCTGATTCTGTCAACGTTTTTGATGGAATTAAATGAAAACGTGATAAATTAATGTCTGATATTTACAGGCTCCCGCTAGACGGCGTACTCGAGCGTTGCGATCGCGAATTCAAATAACAGCAAAAGTTGGAACAAATATTTGAAGAGATGAATGCAATTTTTTTTTCACAGAGGAAAAAGTTGAATGCAAACATGAACTTTATTAGTGAGTTTCTCGCGGGTAAATTTTTTACACCAATCCGAACCACATACGCATGCGATTCGCGATCGCAACACTCGAATACGCCATCTGGGGAGAGACCGGTTTCATGCCTTTAGCCCTTCTCCCTTCCCTCTCCTCCTCTTTTCAGTTATATAGGAATGTACTACGATATTTTCCCTTTTCTTAATATTTTTCCTTTTTACTTAATAAAAATATTTTCTAAAATTTCCCTGATACTTTTCTTTAGAACTATGTTTAATGTAGTTTTCAGTTCCATATAGTTTTTCTTGTTAAAAGATTTTAATCTATATGAAAATCAAGAGAGAAACTAACGCACTTCCTTCCTCTATGACTTTCCACACGCTAATGGGGAAAGCATGTGAAGTGTTGCCATAGGAAAAGAGTTCTGCTCTACGCCACCTGCAGCCCATTTCGATCGCCAATTCCATCAAAAATGCACTTCCATTAAAAATGGTCCTTTAGACGCTCAGCTTATCATGTAAAACGAACGGCTGACTTTGTAATCAATATTTGCCATTCTATTTTTTTTTTTTTAATTATTTATATTTTTTACAAAAGTCAATAAACCAAACCATGAAATCTACCATAAGTGATGAGGGGAATGGAGAAGAAAAACTTTTATTCAATTTTAAAAAGTCATAAATTTAAGTTCAAAATTTTATTTTTTCTCATTAAAAATTTTATACCTTAAAATGATGTTTTTGTATATCTTACAACTTAACATTTTTGCACCGTTATTGAATAATTCAACAATAAATAATTACTAAGAATTACATTTTGCATGAAATTAACTTTAAATAAATTTTATTGTGTGCAAATATCTTCCAAATCGCTTTGAAAATTCTCGAGATATGACGAAATATTCCCAACAAGAATCCGAATTTGCTGAAGAAAAGAATGTTTATTCAGAGAAAGTAATATGCTCTTCATGTGAAACTCTTCGCCACATGTTTTGTTTCATTTTATTATTTTTGCAAAAAATAAATAAATGAATAAATAAATAAAAAAAAGAGATTCCTCAAAATTTATTTTAAATTGGGAGGGGGATTTTATTAATATCCTCTAAAATTTAGAGAAAAACACATCAATTTACTTTTGTATTTGTTTCTAATGTCTCCTGCTAATGTTAGTAAGCCAGCTTGGTGAAACGAAACGAATTTAAGGTAGAGGATGCATTTCTTGCTTTTCAGTGGCGCCATCTATAGCCAAAAGTATGATTTTAGCCACACACGCACGTCGCAGCCTGTTTGCTGGGCAGACCCCTTCATACATCCATCCACTGATCGTAATTTTGACCTGAACAAGAGAGCGATCAACCTCAAATTGAGTATCTCTAGAGCAGTGTTTCTTAACCTTTTTGGTATAATGGACCCTTTTTCAAATTTTTTAAGAAGTCACAGACCACCCCCTGTAAAAAAAGTATTGCAAAAACCATCAATTTTTTTTATTTTACTTTATTTTCAATTGAAATAAAATTCGAAGGCTACTTTGCGTTTTTAAAAATGTTAAACTTTTATACGGTTTGCGATAATGTGGCTCCTCATATTGTGGAGGATATCTGGCATATCTAAGAGAAAAGAGCAAAGGGACGGCTTATAAAAAATGAGGGGTTGATAGAGGATTATAAAAATAGCAAATCGGATGTAATCAGGGGATTGCCCCGGATGGTTCAAACGGAAAGCCGGTTGGTGCAGAATGTTAAAAATATGACAGGGATATTAGAGGGTTCGCACTGAATTTGGGGTATCTCAATCACCTAGTTTCAAATTTGTATGTATTTTCATCTTTTAGAAAAAAAAGATCAATGTTATTTAAATATTATTAATCCCATCGTCTTAAAAGTAGTCGGCGTACCCCCAAAATATGACTCATGGACCCCTAAGGGGTCCATGAACCACAGGTTAAGAAACCCTGCTCTAGAGGTATGATTTGTAATGGGAGCATGTAGGACTTCATGATCTGACAGATTTAACATGCACCATGCACCAGTCACCATTTACTACACGGGAAGTCTTCGACCTGGCAGGGGTCAAACACATGACCTCTTGGACATAGGCCCGACGCCTTACCCAACCGGACTATGCCAGGCATCCAATCCACTTTTGGTGAAACGAATGAATTACGACACCGATTTTTATATGTTCTACTACTTGCACACTAACTATTAGGACATAAATATTTTCAGTGAACCTACGTGTCGAAGGTTAAATGCCATTCAAAAATCTGAGAATCGAGGCAATTTTCTCAGACTTTAAGCGGCAAATTTTACTTGTGCCTACTGTAAACTACAAATGTATAAAGGGGAGAGGGGATCTAGTGTGGATATAGTAATGCTGAATTGGAAATCTGGAATAACTTTCTCATTTACTGCCCAAATCTCTTCAGTTAGATATCATAAATTGACATCATTGGTGCACAGTGTGCAAATTAAAAACGGACCACCATGAATAAATTTTGATCTAATGATTGGATCTTCACGTTTTGGGACTCAATATTAATGGTTCAAAGTGTGGCCTCAAATATGTTAATTAATTAGTGTAGACGATATTTTAAGTTACGGAATCAGACACAAAATCATACTTTCTCTGAATAAACATAACTTTGATGGATTCGGATATTTGACTTCCAAAATATAGGAGGTAACTGCGAACTGGGAAATATGGTCCTGACAGTTTGCTCAGGAGAACTATTTTGGGTTCCTTACTGTCACTTTTTCATATTTCGTCATATCACGTGGCTTCTTAAGCGAATCAAAAAAAATAATAATACTTGCACACAATTTGTTTATCCTACTAAAATCTCATGCAAAAATAGCTTTCAGTAAATATTTATTATTCTTGTTCTATTTTATAGCAGTCGTAATAAAAGTTTTAAATTTTAAGTAAGGAACACGATTTTTTACATCATTTTATAGAATGAACTTTTATATGGTAAAATACAGAATTTTGCCGCATAAAATTAAAAAATCAGCTGAACAGTTTCTCAGAATTTGAATTTTAAAGAAGTCGTATTTTGAAATTTAATTTATCAAGAACTATTAGTCCGATTTCGCTCACATTTTGTATTTCGTAATACAAAATTACATTCTTTAAAATGATGTAAACCTTACAATTAAGGTATGCAAATTGTATACCTTACAATTTAAAAATTTTTCAAATCTTATGAAATAAAATAATAAAAATAATAAATATTAACTGAAACTTCTGCATGGAATTATCCTTTTTTTAAATGAATTTTATATTTGTGTGCAAAAAGTTTCGGTTTTAGTTAAAGGTGACTTAGAAAGATAACCACAAAGGTTCACTATCTATAATGCAGGCACTTTTGAGCATGAACCTATCTCAATAAATAATTAAATTCGGCTGTTTTAACGATCTCATACCATTATATTACGAACATTTTAGAATAAGAATTGTTTCACAATAGCTATTTTATTATGAAAATGAAAAACAACTCAATATTATTACTAATGGTAAAAGTTTTAATGTATTATAACTGTTGTGCGATAGCTTGCGGGGTGTATAAAAATCAAACTTGGACAATGGACTGTATATAATTTATTTTGCGGGTGCGCTGGTAGCGCTGCGGAGATGCAAAAACCGAGCGTGTATGCTCTTTGGTTGTTTTACATTAACTGACTCTTTTTTCTAATTAATGTAGGTGGCGCTACTATTACTACATTCATACCGGCTTCAACAATAACTCTCAATGTTAAAAAAAAAAAATTCTTTGCTGGGCATGTTTTTTTCTCCCTCTCGTAACTCAAAAACTATTCAAAAGAACGCTATGTTAAAGGATCATTCATTATATTGTAGTTGTTGTTTAAGACACTTATTGTCTTATATCAACAAACCTATTTAAGGTGGAGAGGTGTGCTTATTTTTGTTTTGCAGTTGCGCCATTTATGGCCAAGAATTTAACTTTTACCACACGCAAACGTCACAGCCCGTTTCACGAGGAGGACACATTCACATACCATCCATCCGCCGATCATAATTTTCACCTGAACCAAAGCACGATCACTCTCATCCAGTACCCCTAGAAGTATTGATTTGTTATGAAAAGGTGGAGGACTTTGTGACGTCGACAGATTTAGCATGCATCAGTCATCAATTTGTACACGGAGAGTTTTCGGCCAGCGAGGAAAGAACACACGATCCCTTGGATATGGGCCCAACGCTCTACCAGCCACGCTATCCCGATTTCTCATTGCACTGCAAAAAGAAAAGAAAAAAAAAAAAAAAAAAAAAAAAAAAAAAAAGAAGGAAAAAAAAACTTCACAGAAAAATGGTGACAACTACTTTACACCAAAGTTGTGTAATGAAACGCTAAATATTAACTCTTGGTTCTTGGTGCTTCAGTACACCAAGAACCGAGAATAGTTTCTTGTGCAGTGAAACACCAAGAATAATTTTCTTGAAACTACTTGGCGCAAAGTGCCTGCCCCCATTTTTAGTACTCGGTAACACTAAAATTTATATTTACAGTAAGATGTGATGTGTAAGATGCAAACGTTGATAAACGTCATTTAACGCTTCTTACTCTGCTAAACTCAAAAACTATCAAATGAGATTTTCCACATTTTAAGAGAGATTCTTAAAAAACTTTCTGATCAAAATAGTTTTGAAGCGGTCATTAGTTTTTGAGTTATTTTATGTCAAAAGTCAAATTTAATGTTTTTTGCATTACGTAATTCAATTTAAGAAAAACTATTGACAGAAGAATTATAATTTTTTGTAGCTATTATCTGAAAAAAGAGTAAGACATCTCTCTCAGTTTAAATTTCGTGCGGATTTCTTGGGGTAAAGGAAAATTATTTGTAGTAAATTAGAATGCATTGTGTGTGCAGTTAGCAATAATATAATATGGCATTGCCAATGTAATTATAATAACTCAGTAGTAATTGCAAAAAGGGATGCTCTCGTCTTTATTAAGGGGTCATAGTTTGCATAATTTTTTTTTAAAATAAAGGTATAATCATTCATTTTGTGGAGGCTTCACATGCTCATTTCATTTGCAATCAATAATTTATCTTCAAAAAATAGTTAAACTGTTTAATTTTTTTAAAATTTAAAAAAATATGAAAAAATTCAAAATTTTTATATTCTTAAGGCTTTTCTATTTCAACATATTTTTTTAAAAATTTTTTTTTCTTAGTGCTTACAATATTCATCTTAACAACTTTGTACATTCCTTTGTTGATACATCAATTAGAACAATTTTTACAGATTAATTGATAAAAAAGTAGTAAAAAAGGTTAAAAATTCCTGTTAGGTATATATAAGAAGCTGTAAAAATTGTAATACCTCATAAAATGTTTATTCCATGCACAGTTTAAATAAGTGTATTATACTTAAGATAAAAAAGTTTACTTCAAAGCTTTATCTCTAAAAGAAAAAATTCTCTAAGAATTTAATTAAGATTAGAACACAAAATTATCACCTATGAGAAAAAGCACTCTAAAGTCTGTCAAAAAGACAGATATGTGGATTTTTAACCTCATTGGAGCCATGATGTCTATGTGGATAGAATATTCGTCTTCCAATGAGGTGAACTGGGTTCGGATCCCAGCGATGGTAGGTCGATACGAACTCCACATCAGGTTCGGACCAACCACAGAGCTAACATAAAATATACTCAGTGGTAGACGGATCATTGGTTAGAGTCCCCTTGCCATAAGACTATCAGGAAGTTTTCGCGGTTTTCTTCTCCATTTAACGCAAATGCGGGTTAGTTCCATCAAAAGGTCCTAAACGAAGGCAAATTTCTCCCAATCCAGTAGTTCCCTTGTCTTCTGAGTTAGGTTTAAAATTACAAGGCTACGGAGTTGAGCATTGCTTGTCGTTAACTCGAAATATGGTCGGTTGTTCAATGACGGTTATAAAAATTATGAAACGGTGCTCTCGTATCGCATCTTCTATTAGTACATATACGCACTCTTTAGTACGTGATGCGTAAGTGTGCCTGGAGAAACGCTTCTTTCTCTTTTTGTCGGTCTTGAAGAGGTTAGCTGTGGGGTTGGCGAGAGGTAGCGAGCAGTGGATTTCCCTAGAGATTTATATAAAAAACAATTTTGGTTAACAATATTTTTTACGATTTTTGTTCGACGAAGTATAAATTTTGCTTTCGAATTTTCAATTTGGTTACAACGTTAAAAAGTCGGACCCGTTACTCAAAAAATTTCGAAAGAAACCGTAACCGATTTTATTACTAATCTGTGGAAATTTAACGAAATTCTAACTTAAAACAATTCCTCAACTCGATTTCTCTTCCTCTCCTTCACGCAGATTAAGTAAACAATCTCTGCGTAACCCTATCTGCCCCGAATCTTTTATTTTTTATTTATTTCTTGTTCTTCTCTGGAAATGTAGTTCTGTGAAATCGATGGCTGTTTTTAAAAGTGTATCCGGTTAAGAAGTATTCCGAATCACCTCCCCCCCCGCCCCCCTATGTCTGGTTGTTACCTCCTTTTCAAATGATGGATATCACCGTGTATCAGGTTTCAGTACGCGATGGTGCCTGGCTTCGACGCTTGGTTGAGGAGATTTCAACCGTGTACTACATTTCTCCAATTTCGTTAAAGTATTTTGCGTTTTCAAAAAAAAAAAAAAAAAAAAAAAAAAAAAAAAAAAAAAAAAAGAAAAAAAGAAAAGAAAAATGGAAACCTTTGGAAACTTAAGGACATTGGAAGTAATTAAATTTGAAATATTCCCTCTATCTTTTCTTTATTTTTAAAAAAAAGTTTCAATAGTTTGGAAAAAAAAAAAAAAAAAGGTGTTTGTGATCTGTCTAATTTGATAATTGCTCATTTGATAACATTTTATTCTGTGGTATACTTTTCGATAACAAAAACCAAGTCTAAATAAAAATAACGTGTTTGCCGTCGACTTATTACAACATTTAAAAAGAATTTCCCGAATAGTTCTCGAGAAATAAAATATTAAAGAAAGACTATTTTGAAGTTTCAATGCTCAGAAACTATTTAACCATTTTCTTTTCAATTTTGGATTTTGGCCATTTATAGTCATTTATAATATAATAATTTGGTCATTTAGCTAAATAGTTTAAAAATTCATTTGGCTAAATAGTTTAAAAAAAATGTAAAAAATATCTATATCTTAATATTTGAAGTTTAATTCATCATTATTTAAATAAACAATAATAAATCATCAATTTTTTTTAATATTTAATAACGTTTGTATAGTAACGTTGTTCACTATTGTAAGCGCTTTTATTTTATTTTTTTCACTTAAATGTTCATGAAATAATGACGAAATACACAAAAAGTAAAATTAACATTGTTAGCTTCAAAGTATCGACTGTTCTCCTGTCTGAACTATTATAACCATATTTTCCAGAAAACTAATACTTCCCATATTTTAAGGATTAAAATTCTGAAACCGTTAGGGAAGAAGTATTTGTAGATTAGTTAAGCAACAGTTAACACTCGAATGACTGAACATTATCTTGAAAGACTAAAGGGACCAGTTTTGACAATTCCCTGATTACTTGTGTGCAGATCAATTAGATTAAACATGTAAAATCTTAAAATATAATGATTATGTCTATTATATTAATTTTATGTCTATTTCAATAATTTAGACAAAAGTTCAAAGTTATTAGTAGAGCCCGGATTTTGATGAGCTAAAAAATCTCAATTAATGCCCTTAAGAAGTGCAAAAAATGCCCTTAAAAAGTGCAAAAAAATGCCCTTAAAAACAGTGGCGTAGCGAAGGGGGAGCAAGGGGGGGCATCATGCCCCGGGCGCTACTCACAAAGGGGCGCCAAATGGTCAACAAAACAAAATTGTTGGATAATTTTTATTTTCATTATAATTTATTTCTGGAAAATATATTTTAAATTTAGTGCCAGTGAAATATAATAAATGTTAATTCGTAAATAAAAAGGAACACTAATCAAACTGTAATAATATATTAATAATAGAAATGACACGTCTTTTCTAATGGCAGGGCTGACTCGACCTGTGTCTGTCAGCACTTCCTTATGGCATCTACGCTGTGTGGTTACATATATTATCTCCAAATATTTGCAGGGTGCTCCAATTCTGTTGCGAAATATACTAACTTTTAGTTTCATAACTTCAGTTCATTTCTGATATGAAATCTTAAGGAGGAATGATCGTGTGCAGCTCAGATTACAAGATCCTAGAATGAATTTTAGAGAAGCGTTCCATGATCTTGAATCATTAGCGACTGAACTAGCCGAAATTCGAGACAAGCTCTGTGAAGAGGCAATAGAAAAAGCGAAGTCTCTTTGTGAAAAATGGGATATTGATGCAACAATACGTGTAAGAAGACGCCGCAAAATGCCCGGAGAATTGGCTAGAGATGTCAGTCTTTCCGCAGAAAGTGAAATTTCTCGCGTTATGAAAAGCGTTCTTGATCATCTCCAACAAGAAATATATACAGGATTTACACGATTAAGTGACCTTAATTTCAAATTTGGATTTCTACTAGACGTTGAAAATTTATTAAACAAGGATAATGTTGATAACGACCTTGAAAATTTTTTTTAAAAATTTGGGGGAATTTTATAATACAGATTTCAATGGAATAGAACTCTTTATCGAAGTATGTGACTGCAAAATGTTACTCCGCAGTAGAAAAGAAATTGAACTTAAAACTCCATTAGAATCTCTTACTTTTATAATCCCGTATGGAGAAGATGTTTTTCCAAACCTGAGAGTGGCACTTCAAATACTCCTGACTCTCTCAGTATCAATTGCTAGCTGCGAATGGCCATTCAGCAAATTAAAATTAATTTTGACATATCTACGATCAACGATGGGACAAGATCGCCTAAGTGACTTAGCATTTTTAAGTGTGGAAAGAGAAAAATTTGAAATGATCAACTTTGATGATATTATTGATAAATTTGCTTCATCAAAAGCGGAAAATTTATACATAGTAATTAGTTTTATTAATGTATTATAATCATACTATTAAATATATGTGTCTCCTTAAAGATAATAAATATTTACTTTTTTATTGTTTTAAAACTGCGTATTTTTAAAATATTTCTTTATAAATATGTAAAATAAATAATGGGTATCTTTTGAACTAATTCTAGATGATCATATACATTTCAAAATCTAGTCTTGTTTTCTCAACTACATTTTTTGTCTCAAATTTAATGCCTAGCTTGAGCCTATGACTTTATTTATTTTATTTAATTTATTTATTACTTTGCGAGTATATTTTGCTTATAATATTAGATGGTTTTCGAGTGAGGGGGGGGCGCTAAAAAGGTATTGTGCCCCGGGCGCGAGTTAAGCTCGCTACGGCACTGCTTAAAAAGTGTGAAAAAAGTCCTTAAAATGCGAAAATTGTGCTAAAAATGCCTTTTGACATGACTTAAATAAAGTAAAAATATTGAACTAAAACAATGATTTACTCTTTAAAATTATTATGAGTCATTTAAAAAAATATAAAGCAATGCAATACTTGTTCTACGTTCATTAAAGTTTGGAAAATATGCTTTATATCCTAAAATAACAAAAAAAGAAGGAAAATATATTGACTCTAGAACATTTTCATTTTGTATAAAAACTTTACTGAATATAACAACTTCCATCTCATAATGTTACTAAATATCAGAATTGCATTGGATTATTAAATTTTTTTTGGTATTTTGAAATGTAAACGAGCATCTCTTGTCTGAAAGTAAATTTTCATACCTGGAGAAGCTTCTTTCAACGTCTACTGATGTTATTGGTGCGTACTTGAAAAAGACGGCCTCACTTACTGACAATTCTTCTTTAATTTGAAAAAATGTTGCTTCGCCTGTTAATATCCTAGAGATTTTTTTCATTGATTGGAAGCCAGTGTAGTAATAAAAAATAATAAAAAAATGATAAAAATTGGAAAAATTTTAAAAAAAATTTAAAAAATGCTTTAAAATTCAAAATACGTCAAAAAATTTAAAGAAAAATGCCCTATAAATCTAAAAAATGCTCTAAAGAACAAAAAATGTCCAAAAATGCAAAAAATGCAAATGTCATCAAAATCCGGGCCTTAGTTATTAGATATATATATTTAATGGTGCTGCTAATCTTGTTACCTTGATACTGTCTACTATTCTTTGCTAATAGTACCCTCAATCATCCTTTTTTCAAAGGCCCCGCAAAGTTACCAAATTATTTTGATTCAAAGGGAATCTCCGACAAGAAATATATTTTGTAAAAAAGCAACTGAAGTATGACTTAAAATGGTGAAGTTTCAGCATGAGATATCCCCCAAAGAAAGTGCTTATTTCCATGGGCACACGAAAGAAAAACCAGTAGTCATCATACATGAATTGTCACCAAATTTATTCTATTCTGGTTCCGTATTATTGTCACGTCACAGTTCTTAGCCGTTTATAGCCACAACAACAATTCTAGGATTAGTCATAGAAGTCTGGGATCTCAGTCTGCATGATTCAATTGAATTTTTTTTAAGGATTAAAACTATTATAGTATTCCGAAAAGAAGTCTGTAAAAGGATTTTAACTGTAACTGTGAAGTTAAGCTAAGCTAAACGTTAGAAGCAGTTAATCTGAAATAGAATACATCTTTTGTTGCAACTGCGACTGTATTATTATTATGAGTGAGAAAAGTAGAGATAATGTATTTCTGAAAAAAGTGTTCTAACTCATTATTGTGTTACCTTAGTGGAAAAGTTCAACTTCCACGTTTAATCTTAAATTATGTACTTCAAGAAAATTTTGATAAAATGAAAGATCAAATTCCAGGAATTATTTATCACAAGTCTTATGCAAAATCACAGAGAATTAAAAACAAAATTTCTAAAAATTGGAAAGAATTGAAAACACTGTTACCTAAAGTATACTCTGTGAAAAATTTGCTAAAATCACAAAATTAAATTCCAGAAATCATTAATCACGTGTCTTATGCAAAATTGTCCCGCAGTGGACTGATCGTTAAGACACGGTTCCCAGCAGATCACCGAAGTCAAGTATCACTGGCTGCTGTTAGTGTTCGGGTGGGGTACCGCTTGGATCAGTCTGCGTAGGAACCGAGGGTGTGCGGTATTGGTCCTCGTTATACTGTTCTACCGTAAAGTGCTCGACTTCCCGTGCAGGTCGTCGGGCTGCCGAAGCGGGGGTGCCATCTCCTCTGCAGAGGATCAAAATTGTGATGGCATGTCTTCGGATCATCCTCAGGGATGTTTCCCAGACCGTCGCCAATAGCCTATTGTACAGCTCTAGTGCGACGTAAATAATCTACAACTACAAATTATGCAAAATTACAGAGTATTAGAAACAGAGTTTCGGAAATGTTCAGAGATTTAAAAACAAAGCTTCTGTAAAATCACAGATAACTAAAAATAGAGCTTTAAAATTACAAAGAATTAAAACACATATTTTCTGAAAAATCACAGAGATTTAAAAATAGAACTTTAAAATTACAGTGAATTATAAATAATTAAAGAATTAATTAAAATACAGAAACAAAATCCGAAAGAGTCTGCAAATATAAGAATACAAAATATTTAAAATTGCAAAAAATACAGAAATAAAGTTTGTAAAATTTGCAAATTTACAAAACTAAATTATAAAAACATCTGAAAATTTACTAAAGACTTTGTACAAATACAATATGCTAATTCAAATGTGCTAATTCAATTAATTTAATTAAATTCAATTAATTTATTAATTAATTTAAGTATTTCTGTTTAGAAAGATTAAAATCTCAATAATGGTGGAGTAAGTAAACAGTAACAGGTATGGATATGTTTTTTTGCTGACACGCAGAAATAATATATATTAAGGAGGAACGAAATTGGCACTCATATTTACAAAGGTTGGATTTTTACTTAGCTTGTTAGTTCAAAAGTTGTGTTTTCATATAATTTGGAAGTTTAAAAAAAAAAAAAAAAAAAAAAAAAGCTTTCTACAATAATACGTTCTTCTGCCATGAGGACATTGAAAAATGTATCAAATTTTGGAGTTTTCGACATTTCAAGTTCCTGGGTACAGAAGATATCATATAGATCAGCGGTTCCCTATATATGTTTCGAGGAACCCTGGGGTTCCACGGTAAGGTTCTGACAGTTAGATTCAGGGACAGGGGTTCTGAGAATTAGGTTTTTTTTTTAACCACTATAAATATAAATATATCCAATCAATAGACCGTAATTCATTTAGTATTTCGGTGGCTTATATGAAATTGTTCATATTTATTTATTTTTGAAATTATATATATGTACATTTGCTGATGAATTTTTTTCTCTTTTTTTAATTTTTTTTCTTCTTTTTTTTAATTTTTTTTCTTCTNGACCGTAATTCATTTAGTATTTCGGTGGCTTATATGAAATTGTTCATATTTATTTATTTTTGAAATTATATATATGTACATTTGGTGATGAATTTTTTTCTCTTTTTTTAATTTTTTTTCCTTCTTTTTTTTTTTTTTTTAATAATAAAGTTAGGGTTCCGCCAAAATAAGCATGAATGTAGCTTAAAAAAATTGAGAGCGCTGATTCAGATAAATGGATGCATGTGCTCCAAACAATTTTAAAATACAATTTTTGTACAAAGTGAAATTACGAAATTCGCAATTAGTGCTTTAATAGATCCTAACGTCAAATCTGATAGCAGACTTAAAAATTTCTTGATCAAGGCTATTAGAAATAGTGCTATTTCTATCCTAATTATTTAAAATAGTCTTAACTCAGTGGCTGGCATAGTTGGAGGGGGAAAAAAAAGAATGTTTAAAATCCAAAGAATGTTTAAAAACTTTAATTATATTACTGTATTTTTTTTCTTTTTTTGCAATAAAAATGAATTTTTTTAAAAATTGATATATATTTGTAGATATTTTGTGAAGAATAATAGGATGAGTTTCAAATGAATTTAAATTTAAGGTTTTAGGGTAATATATTAATGAAGAGAATGATCCCCTATAAACTATCACCTTTACATTAAAAAAAAAAAAATTAAGGGATTTTGAAGAGTTAGGGAATATTTTGTAAACAAATAGTTTTTTGCGATAGATTAATTTCCGCATATATTTACGCACACAATAAAATAAAATAAATAAATAAAATAAATAAAATAAAATAAATAAAATAAAATAAATAAAATAAAATAAATGAATAAATAAAATGAAATAAATAAATAAAATGAAATAATTCAGGAATTAAATTAATTTATTTGGTTGCATCCAACTATTAATTATGGTGACAATTGACTGAGTTCTTTTGTTTTGTTAGAAAAATCTACATAAAAATGAATTGAAAAGTAATAGAAAGAAAGAAAAGAACTTACAGCGAAATCCCTAAACATCTAATAAAATCCCTACTTTAGTCACAAGTAAAAATCCCCGAGAAACCAAACCACCCTTACCTAATGGCGGGAAATAGCCGCTGACGATTGATCGCTTCAGTGCACAAATTTACGCAGCGCAGCGCGGAAAGTTAAAGAGCATGATTTAAAAAAAAAGAAAGAAAACAAAAAAAGGAAGATGAAGAAAAATGTCCCTTCGACTTCGAACACTGCCTGATTTGGAAAAGCAGGGATCGCTCGCGGTCGTCGCACCCATTCGAAACACCCCCAATCCTGTCGAGAATATTAATTCTTTTGAGAAACAAGAACAGATAATTTTTTGGCCGCCGAAGCGTGAATTTTTTCTCAGACGAATTCCATCGGAAATTTTAGATGATTTGCCAGAATCGTCCGTCGACCCCCTACCAGATGATTTTTCAAGTCCTCAGCAGAAATGGGAGGAGGATGGTGACGAAGAGGTAGTGACCCAGAGACTTGGATCAAAAAAGGGATTTATTATACCGGACGTCCGATATTATGGCCGGGCAATAACCGTGATTGGATCTCCAGGACTTCTTACTGCCAATCGAAGTCGATCCGTGGATTATAGCAGACGATTTTCTAGATGTAAGTGAAAGTTGTTTCTCATAAATTTTTTAATTTAAACTGACAATCATTCGAATATAGCAAACGATATTTCAAAAAATGTTTTTAATTTACAAATTTTAAAGAAAGCGTAAATTCTTGAGGTTATATTGCTATTATTTTATAAATTAATGAAAGTTGCTTTTTCTTTATTTTATATTTTTAATTGATAATTATTTGAAATGGAGTATAATAAACAGATGAGTGTTTGTATTAATTTTCGGCCTAAAATTATAAATTTTTAGAGCAGAATTGTCATAATATTTTGTTGTCATCATTATTTGCTTATATTTTTTGTTGCTGAGGATTTTGTTTAAAAATCATATATGTTTTGTTTCTACATCTTATTTTTTCTTTAAAAAAAGTCTTAGAAGGAATCAGTGTATGCTTAACTTTTAAATCTGTGTACACTTAACTTTTAAAACTAATATATAATCTGTATATGTTTAGGTATACTTTTATATAGTATGTGTATATGTTTATGTATACGTTCATATAATATGTGTTTAAGTTAACAATTAATTGAGTGTTTTAACTCAATCTTTAACATATCACTTAAAATTAATATACATGTTGTTAAAACTACTACCTAAAACCTAGCTTTTATCTACCTAGGTTATTTTATCGATCCTCAATTTTTATTCCTATTCGACAAAACTATAAGGTAATTTCTTTAGTAATATATTTTAGAAAATGACCACAACTTCTGAGGAATTTGATACGTTGGTAATTCTACTAACAGTTTTCCTTTATAAGAATATTCACTAAAACCATAGAGAAAAGTATAGTAAAATCTGCCAGAATATGGTGAAATTTATCGTGATTTTGGTTATATGATAGCACCAAAAACCACAGTAATTTTTACCGAAGCTTTTTGTTAATGATATTAGTACAATTAACAATAAAATGTGTTTTAATTATGTGATAAAAGTAGGTAAATGTGGTAAAATTTGGTAATTTTATCATGATACTAGAACACTGCATAAAAACTATTTATTCGGTTCAATTATTTTTCAGTTTTGTGTTTTTTATTAAATGTGTGGTTATAAGAACTACAATTTTGAAAACCATAATTTCCACTAAACCATTAACCTATAAACGGAGAAATTACCAAAAGAATTGTTTAAATACCATATATTTTGGTTCAATTAACCAGAATTCGTATTATTCTTTTTTAATCAGAAATGTTATTACTATGCAGTACTGTAGTTTTACCAGAATTTTGTTACTCAGTGTAAATAAACAGCGATTTTGAGTTCCATTTTCAGGAAAAGTTACCATAGTGAATGGTGGGTTAGTTGAATTGCCGTTCGAGGCACATATGTTTGTAATATTTGGGGGGAAATTAATGCAAGTTATATTTCAGTACTGAATTTTAGATATTAAGCGTATAAGTGGGGAAAATGGCTCGTTTGATTACGGTGAAAGAGTAATTAAATTTTTAAACAATCTTTACAATATATTATTATCACCCCCGTGGATGTTAAAAATCAGTCATATGATTGCTGCTGCTGCTGCTTTAATAGCTCTCATTTGCTCTTTCATTTAATTCTGAGATAAAAAAAAATGTTGTCAAAAATCGTATAGCTCTTTATTTAAATGTTATATCGGTGAAATGATGACTGAATATCATCGTTGTGGAGTCGGTAGTTGAAATGTTCGACTCCGACTCCGGACTTTCCATCCATCGACTTTCCATCGACTCCGACTACAACTCAATTAAAATTTCCACCAAATTCAAAAAGTATTAGTAATTACTATTATGATTACATATTTTTTTTTATTGAAAATACACATGTATTGTAACATTTGATTTAAAATTACATTTTGTATAGTAATATATCATCCGTAGAAAAAATTAAAATTTATTATTATTAAATATATTATAAAATAATCAAAATTTTAAAAATTATATTTGTACAAAATAATGCATTTTTGCAAAATCATTGTAAGAAAACAGCTACATATCAATGTTTCACACACGCACGTATCACTTGATGAAAGAAAAAAAAAAGACTTAGTGAATATTTATAAAGTAAGAAATCATTACGTATGATATGTTATTTTGCACATCCTTATAATTAGGTTGGTAACTTCGCAAAAAAATTAGTTGCGAAATTTATAAATTAAAAGATAGCTTATTAATAATTTATTAATTAATATCAATTTTTCAATTGCAAGGTTTTTTACTTCAATACTTAAGCATAGTTTCAATATTTAAATATAGTTTTTTTCCAATTGTTAAGCATAGGCGCAAACACGTTCAAGTGTGTTTGATTTAGTTTGAAATAAGTAATAATGCCAATAATTGTTTTAGTGCCGTGGTGGCTTAGAAGTGCTCGTTTCCAAATGAGGTGACCTGGGTTCGAATCCCAACATTGACTAGTCGATACGAAATATGCACCCTGCTCTCACCGACCACAGTGATGACGAAAAATATCCTCAGTGGTAGATAAATCATGTGTTAAAGTCCCCTTATCGTCTGGTTAAACGTGAGTAGGTTTTCATGGTTTCCCTCTACGTGTAATGCAAATGCGGGTTGGATCCATCAAACTAGTCCCCCAGGAAGACTACTTTTTCCTAATATTTGATCCCGGAGTTCCCTTGTCTTCTGGATTGGTTTCAAAATTACAAGGCTACGGAGTTAAACATAATTGGTCGTAAACTTAAAATTGGGTCGGCTATTCAACGACGGTTAAAAAAATAATAATAATAAAATAATTGTCACAATATTTTTTAGAGTTATAATTTTGTTTACGTAATAATAAATATTTATCTCAATAATTTTCACAAGATCAAATTGTTTTTTCTCTTAAAAATCGGGCTGCGGTCAGTAAGCGGGTGGGTGACCACTTTCATCTCCCTGCTTAGGGACTAAGGATGAGCAGTATGCTCGTTAAACTGCTCTACCGTAAAATGCAGCAGGTCGCAGGTCGTCGGTCTACCAAAGCAGGAGAGCCATTCCCATTACAGAGGATCAAAATTGTGATGGCATGTCCTCGGATCATCCTCAGGGATGTTTCCCGGACCGCCGCCAATAGCCCATTGTTCACTCCCGTGTGACGTAAATAAAGTACCTACCTTCCTACTTCCCTTTTAATCCACAGAACCAACTTTTGACTAACAGGAGTAGATAAAATTTCTCCAACTTCGACACCGACAAAATTATTTTCGAATCCCACCTCCCGACTCTTCCAAATTTTTTATTATTCCGACTCCACAGTTCTGTAGGAAATCTCCGGCAGTTAGTTTTTCCTCTCAGCGCCTATGCTGTGGGGAGAAAATCGTAAGTTTTGCAGGAAAGTTAAATTATGAATAACTTCGGTCGTTTTGAAAATTTAATGCATTTTGAAAATTTCGGTTTGAAAATTTAATGATTAAAAAAATTTTAAAAAATCCTAATTTCCTACTGAAAAAAAATTCTGAAATTTTAAAATGAGCATCGTGCAATTATTCTAAGAGACATATCTTTTAGATTTACTAATGTAAATTAAATTGTCACGTAATTGGTAATTGACTGACTTACAGCAAAATGACATGACCCCCTTTCTACAATCAATTCGGTTAAAAACTCATAAAAATATATAATAAATGAATAAGTAATTTAGTATCAAAAATTATTTTATTAAATTTATAGAGTTATCATTTAATCATGACTCTTTCTAATATGCTGAATTAAATTATCACCCTTTGTATTTTTATAGTCTTTTATATTGGCTAGGAAATAATCACAATTAAAGTAAATAAAAATTATATTTTTATTTTATATGGTTTGTTATCGTTGCTTCAAATCTTTTTTAAAGTGTGATGAATAATTTTATGTATATTTTTTTAACTTGGTGGTTTTAACCAATAAAATTTTATTTTAAAATCAAATGATCGTAATCGTGATTTAAAAGTGGAAGAAATTATTTCAAATCAGTATTTTTTTTGAATTCTAATGGCTTAAACTAATGATTTTATTATAAAACCTAGCGATTCAAAATTGGGAAAATGTATTTTTATCTTTATTTTTCAATACTAATTATTTTTAATAAATTTTTTTTTCAAAAAATAACGAACGTCTATACTTATTATTTTAAAGTATTAGAAATTATGTTCAGCATTATATTTTTTAATTTTAGTTTCTTAAACCAACGATTTTATTTGAAAATCAAGCTATTTTAATTGTAATTTAATAATGTAATGCTTTTTTTCAATTTTAATGACTTTATTTTTTTTAATTAAGTAATAACAAAGAAAATTCGTGATTTAAAAAGATGAGAATGATTTAAATCATATTAATTTAATAACTTTAAATCAATGATTTTATTGAGAGGAGATGATTTTAATGAGATAATCGTCATAAAATATTGGGATTTAAAAATGTGAGAATTGATCTTAATCATTACTTTTCAGTTTTAGTTATTTAAACCAATAGTTCATCTTCAAAGTCAAATATTTTAATTGTAATTTAAAACTGCTACAAATTATCTTCATCAGTTTGTTTAACTTACAAAATTCATACCAATGATTCTATTTCAAAAACAAGCTATAACATGATCTTGATTGAAATGGTTGACTTCCTGTTGAAAAATGTTACTCATGTGTGTTTTGTTTGTAATAAAACTATAATCGTTATTAAATCATTTAAAATTTACTACAATCTGCTAAAGCATAATGCTCAACTTAAATGACCTTAACTGACATTATAAACTAACACAATCATTTACGATTTAAACACTTCAAATATTCGAACCAATTTATTCGTCACTCTGCATTTACAAGATTAAATGAATGATTACACCCCCTGGTAAGCTCGATGGTTCGAAACAAACACTTTTTTTCTTCATTTCGTTCCACTGAATGGAATTTTGGAAAGAGTTCTTTGGAATCTGCATTTGTTCTAGAACATAAACATTAGGTCAGTGAGTTTTGGGGTATGGTTATTTACCTCATGGAACTTCGGATGAGTAGTTTTTGGAATAAAGTCATCACACCCCTCTAGCTTCGATAAATCCATACTCATATGGAATACTAAGTTTGTTTTCACGTGTTCGGAGTTTTAGTGCTTCCTTAACAGGTAATAACACTAAGAAATTTTCAGAAATATAAATTAAAATTTTTTTTTTGTATTCCATTTATCAATATGTACGTTCGAGAAAAATTGAAATTTTTATTTTCTTCTGAAGCTCATATGAGTGATACAAATACAGCATATATTGCACACTTGCTCTCCAGCGTAAATTTCACGAATTTTAAAAATCTCTTATTTTTGAATCTTCATTTCTTGGAAAATGTTCTTCCGATTTTTTTTCTTCAAATTTTGAATTTTATGATTAAAAGTTTTGTCGTATGTGAAATTGTTAGAAATTTTTTACGTTAAATTTTAAAAAAGCTCATTGATCATTATTGAAGTAATAATAACAATTTTAAGTAATTATGCAAAAAAAATTGCTTTGATTTTAGTTTTATTAAACGAGTTTTATATAGTGTGTAAAAATTATTTAATTCGCTGTTAATGTTACGTAATATTCAATATTCCAAATTAATATCAATGAAATAAAACTTTCAGCTGATCTCATAAAATTTAGAAGTTAGTACATGAAAATACGATTATTAGATTAAAAATTAAGATGTCTCTTTTTTAATTTATTTTTGATCTTTTGTATACTACTGAAATTAGCAAATTAGTCTTTGCAATTTTTATACGTAATTGGTTTTTAAAAGTGATTATAAAAACATAACAACATAATAATATTATGAAAACAATTAATTCATATATTTTTTTTATTTTCAACGTAATCCTTCAATTCTTTTAGGAAAAACAAAGCTTCACTTGATAGTAGTAAATTTCTTTAATGAAAAATAATTTTTTTTTTAAAAATAAGTCGAGGGTTTTAGATTATTTATGAATTATTATTACTATTATATTATATATGAATCATTAATAATATTAATGTAATTTATTATATTTAATATATTCATTATTACTATAATAAATGATTAAAAATGCACTATGGAATATGGACGTGTACTATTAATAGTACTAGTAACTTAAAGAATGAGTAATAAATGCATGTAGGGCCTGGGGGTCTTACACTCACTTTATTCATGATTTATTTTTAAACCCAGGCAAAACATTATTCAAGTTATTGATAACTAAAGAATAATTGTGAGAGATGAGTGATTTATAATTACGTTGAGTGAGAAATCCCTACAATTTCCCTTTCAGATATCCTGAAAAATCCTTGAGTAATCATAACAAAAAGACTCTCTCATCTCCCTTTTCCACTTATCACATTCATTTTTATCTTTTCCCACTCGATTAGCTGCCACGAGTGTTTTTCACCTTTCTTCCTCCCGAAGTCCCGAGTTCGAAGAATAAGGGAAGGGGGTTGGAATTTTATTGTGAAAAAAAAAATGTTCGATTACGGTGGTTGTGAAGAGAAAGGTTAGAAGGAGGTTAAGGTTTATGGAGCACAAAACATCTGTTTTGGTAAAGGTTTTGAGAGAGTTAGTGAATTCCTCCCTCTCCACCTTCCCCAGATGAGTCATAAGAGGGTGCTATAAGATATGTAAAAGAACTACATACATTTAGCTATGCGAAGATAGCCCCCGAAAATGAGGAAATTCAAAAATTCAAATTGCATTCGTTTGACCATTTTTTGACCACAAATGACCANAAAGTTTGGAGCATGTTGGAAAATGGAAGAATAGGGAACTAAAAGAAGACGATTAAAATGAGACTATCTTAAATTTATAAATAAGCATGGAAATTTTAAAACAAATTTCACCTTTTTTTTTCTTTTTTTCTTTTTTAAGTTCGCTTTGATATGTGTGAGAGCAAAATCTTGCAATCGAAATTTCGGTTTCCTCACCACTAGCTAGAGAAGCGGTTAAAAAAAGTTTTTTTCGAAATCTATAAGAGTTTCGTGTGCCACAGAGGCTCCAAAAGTTAGAATTTCCTTTAACAAATTATGATTTTTGAAATCAATATTAATATTTATATCTAACTAATTCTTTATTGAATATTTTAATGATTTTTTTAAAAAAATTAATGCCAGTAAAAAAAAGTACAAATTTTAAAGTGAAATATTTCGAATATCAATGTATTGAATAAATAACGAATACGATAATTAGAAAAATTAATATTTGCAATCGAACTTTTCTATATTCGAAATAAAATAAATTCTAAAAAGCAAATCTTTTCCTTGTAACTATTCACAGCGTTTATAAAAGTTCTTTTTTGCTTTTTTTTCCAATAAAAACAATAATTTAGCTTGTTTTATTAATTTTCTGCTTATGCATTCATCAAAAATTCAATGCCACATTTAACTCACGTTGTTTTTTTGCTTTAGTCTATATAACACTAGTATACCATATCACTTTTTTTGTATTCAACTCTCTGACATAAAATTGACTTTTAAAATTATTATTGATAAAATTAATTTCATTCTTTTTAAAATGTTTAATACAACACTTTACTGTATTTCTGTAATTAATTTGCTCGCAACTGCTAATGAACTTTATTAAGTTCAGGTCCCACTAAAGGAAATCCTCCATTTAAGGTTCCAAAACCGAAACAATTTCGAACTGTACTGAATCATAACCATTGTGCTCTCAAATTCCAACGATCTATCTATATCTAGTGAAAATACAAGTTGCGATTGTTTCTTAGATGTTACAAGTACAATTTATTTCAATTAATAAAATTCTTAAACATTTTTCCACATAAACAAAACAGCGCAAAAAAAAACTACGATTTAAAAGTGGACTTAGAAGAAAGTAATTTTATTTTGGTCACATCTGAAACGATAAAAGTAGAGCGAATACTTTTCGTATTAAAATTTCATCACCCCCAATGATTCTCTCTCGAATTTTTCGAGAATAAAGGGTTTTACTTTTTCCGATTTTAGAGGTGATTGAAATAGATTTTTTTAAAATTCTTTTTTGTCTACCTGTAAAATATAGTTTTTGAAACTTTCATTATTTAGGATCAAAAAAATTCTTATTTAATTTTTTTTAATTAACTGATTTGGACGTAATGCGTGAAAATGGGTAGCTATGTTTGTCTATTTATATTTATAGGTTTATACATTTACGTTAGTTAAGGATAAAAAAAAAAAAGAATTTTTACTACGTCATATAACATTTCTTATGAATCAGCGCATCGCTATGGTGATTATGATTATAAATAATTCTTGATGTAGCGAGGGAACAATGGAAGAAAAAACGCTTTTCAATGAATCTATGGTTAAATTCGTGAGTAGATTAATAAAGGAAGTAGATGATTGAGTGAAATCGCGATTGAGTAAATCGGTGAATGAGTGAATCGTTGAATTAGTGCAGTGTTTCCCAAAGTGTACGCGTACCCCTAGGAGTACGGGAACAGTTTAGCGGGGGTACGCTTTCTTATGCGAAATATCTTGCAACTAACGAAACATTTAAAAAAAAAAAACTTTTAAAAACAAAGCTAGCCATGAAAATTTACGATCATTTTCTATTTATTTTCTAATGGCTATTTTTCTCTCAGTTAAAAGTTAATAATTAGTTGTGTCAACAGCCAGTTGTGATTTTTAACTTTAGTCCAATTCTTTTTATAGTAAAAAATACATTTATTTTTTTTATCAGTGGCGTTACGAAAAATTTAGAAAGGGTACACAAAAGTCATAAATTTGGGAAACACTGAATTAGTGTATCGACTAACTTATGAATCGGTGAATCAATTTATAACGAAATAAAAAGAAATTTATCAATAATTTGTGGTATAGTAGACGATTAAAGATTCACTTTTGTAAGCAGACATTATTTACATATTTTGCAAGAATCGTGATTTGATATTTTTCCGATTTGCGACCTAATATGTTATGCATATATCAGTTAAAATCAAAGGTCACATACTGTTTACATTTTTTCATATAAAAATGTAATAATTTTAAAACCAAGGAGGAAAAAAACGATATTTTGCGAAAGCGATCTTATCAATAGTATTTTTTAAAAATCGTTTCCTCTTAATAAACTTGAACAATGTTTGTTTACAAATATGCATAAAATACGCAAGACTTATCAGGTGATTTGATGTTGAAGTCATAAATAAATAAATAAGTTTTAAATAAATAACCAACATATGTGTAGAAAAATAAGAAATTTTTGAGTTATAAATAAAATTACATTAAATGTTGGTGAATTATAGAAAATGTGAAAGCTGCTTTCATTATTACCTAGTATCGAAATTATAAGCGCCACAAGTCGGTAACCTAAGAAGACAAGAGTAATAACTTGCCTGATATGTCACGTGACTTTTTCGGTTACACGTGTGTAAAAATATGAGATTAGTAAAGGGAAGGAATCGGGTGCGCATTAGAAGAAGTGAAAGTGAACGAGTTAGGAAAAGGACGATTTATTCACGGATCAGCGAAGATAGAATGAACTGTCAGTTCATTGTCTGTCCGAAAAGATGAAAAATCATGCCTGAATCATCAGTCGTTCGAATCAAAAACCATGAAAACTCTGAAAGCGTCGAGTTTATTCGTATGAAGTATAATTTGTTAAGAGGAAAAAGAAAAATGTTTCATGGTAATAACAGGGGTGTTATTATTTCTTCAACTACGTTCAAAAGTATTAACTATGGCGAAGGAAAAGGTTCGCCAAACATGAATTTGTTCTAAAATAAGTATTTCTAAAAAAAAAACAAAAAAAACAATTAAGTCAATTTGTGTTTAATATATGTTTCTTTTTTCTTTGAAATCATGTAAGAATTGTTCAAAATATGAATTTTTGTTACAAATGTTAAAGATGATGTTTTATTCTACATGGCAGTCTAAAACAGGGTAACCTGCGGCCCAACAAACTATTTTGTAAAACCTGCTGATTCCTTTTGAGAGGACGCTAGGGAGAAATTTTTTGTAATGAACTCTGTTTCCCACCCATTTTATTTTATTTTATAACCGGCTTAGAGCAGCCGACAAAATTTTGAGTTTACGACTATTAATGTTTAACTTCGTAGCGTTCTGGATCAAGCATTGGGACAAATTAGCCTTCGTGGAGGACTTTTTGACGGAACTTATACTCATTTGCAATACATGGAGAGAAAAACAACGAAAATCTCCCACGGTTAGTCCGACGGCAGGGGGTTTCTAATACATGATCTGTTTACCACTGAGGATATTTTACGTCAGCACTCTGATCTGTGCTAGCCGAGAGGAGCAGAATTCGTATTAACCAACCACCGCTAGGATGCGAACCAGGGCACCTCATTTAGAGATGAACACTCTATGCCCTGAGTCACCGTGCCAGTCTCATCCATTGATATTTTAAAGTTAAAGTTTAGTGAAAAGTGAATTCAGGTAAACAGAGAATAAATCATGAAGTTTCAAATGCTACAAAAATGCATTTAAAATATCAGAAGACAAGCCAATTATTGCTGGAGAACTTCCTCACTGTGTAATCCTACGTAATCATGACATATATTGTTTGCATTTTGATATTATGAAAAAGAAATCGTGGTTTACTTTAGGATTATCTTGGATCGTGGTTTACTTTTCTCTAAACTTTAACTATTAAAATACTAACGGAGGTCAAAGAGAATTAGCCATGAGGGATTTCATCCGCGATATAATGTCTTATTAACTATTAGATTTTTTTTGCTTTTTCAACATTTTCCCTCATTTTCAGTTAAGATAAGCATTTTTCCCTTCGTTCAAATGCAAACGACAAAAAGTGGAAGGAGACTTAAGGAGAAAATACTAAATATGCTTTGTCTTAATTTATTTTTCACAAATAAATTCGTCAGCATCTTTCGTAACATGTTAAGTGCAGGATTGTAACCCAGTTAGAATTTGAGAACTATAGCTTAAATGAAAAAAGGGAAAATATAGGTGAGAAAATTTTTTTAGAAAACTATATCTTTAACAGTTCTTTGATCAGCATATTTTGAAAGGCAGTTTCGTATTATAAGTATGCCTATTTTCAGAATTTTGATAAATATCGTCTGTGCGTAATTTAAGTTCAGAGATTTTTCCAATAGAAAATAAATAGGTTTCCGTCAGTTTTAATTTAACAGTAGTGAAAAAAAAAACAACAGACAAATGTAAATTATTAAATACATATCCAAATTTATTAATTGTTTAAAAGTTATCAAGTGCTTGTTTCTTAGAATCTATTGAACTAGTGCCTGTTCTTATTTAAATTTTTTCTGAAAGATATAGCTTTTTTTTTAAAGGTATAACACTGTCTAATGTTTTTGTATCATCAAAAACTTGCTAACAAAAAGAAGAAAAAAGGAAACTAAAAAATCCTTGATTTTGAGGGAAGAAAATCTACAAAAATCAGACAAACTCATGAAAGCACATAATTAGGAAACTCACTTATCCAAGGATAAATAAATGCAAAAAATATTTATTATTTGGAATTTTTTGTTAAAATATGATTGAAAGGTTTTCTAGTTGCAAGTTATAAAATATTTTACATTACTTAGATCTACGTAAGTTCAAGTGACATAATTCAAAATTTACATGAAATTGTTCGAATAGTTTTTAATCAATAAATCTTCAGAATATCATATGTTATTAAATTTTAATTTCTCCAAAACTATTCGACTGATTGCGTTCTAACTTTGGATTCTGTTATTTAAAATTACCAAGTTTAAAATCATGTAAAAGTTTGTGTACGGTTCAAAATTTTTTCCAGTATTAGTAAATTAAGAGCCGTTTTTTAAACATTTCTAGTACATGAATAAAATTTTTACTTATTATTTTTTTACTATTTTCATAAATCTCTTCACGATTAAACCTATACTGAAAAGTCTAAGAAATCGACTGGTCTTACACTGCTATCAAAATTAGTTAAAAAAAAAACCATTTAATATATCTTGAAAAATTTGAAGAAAAAAAGTGTCAAAAACCGAAACATTCTTCGATTTCAGATAGAAAATACAATTGCTGAGTTTTCCAATGCTTTCACTATAGGAGAGAACGCTCAAGGCTGCAGATTTGTATTCAAAAACAACAAAATTGGATAGTTATAAATTTAAAATTAAGAAAATGCTTTAGTTGTAAATCGTTTGATTTATTAAGAAATCGTTTGGTTCCATTTCAAAAATCTTTTGGTTTAAATTTAAAAGCTCGTTTCTTTATTTTTCTTATTTTGAAATATTTCTATATTATTAATTCTATATTATGGAATGAAATATCAACTTTAAGATTTATGTAAGAGTAATTAATTTAATTCTGTATTCTTAAAGCATATATTAATAACAAAAACATTGTATCATATATCCTATTTCAATTCCTTTATTTATAGAAGCGTGTATAATTTCAAATCCCATGGACCAACTTCCAAGTCGGCCACTTCCCACCCATGAATGATATTCTTTGTATGCTATTTACACGCCTCAAATGATTTTTTCAGGTTTAGTTTTCAGACAATTGCCGCTTACAAGAGAGCAAAATCGGCTGTACTTTTTCATATGTTTTGTAACTGCAACTTCTGGAAACAAAAGAACAATTATAACTTTTAGAACAAAAAGCAACTTGCTTCCTGACCCAGTGATACGGTATTCTTAACTTTTTAATTGGAACGGGTTATTTTAATGTCTTGTTTTTCTACCATTTTGCTTGGGATGCCATGAATATAAAGTTTAAGTCATTAATGTTATTTTTTAAAAGTAAAATGTAATTTAAATAAACTTTTAAAACAAGGTCATTGCAGGTCAAAAGTTTAAAACAAAAACCCTTTATTTGTTTTGACATTTTAATTATATTTCTGTTATTTTCTTTAAAATTCCTTTAAAAAAGTTTTTTAAATCTAGTAATAATGCTTCCACAATTCAGATTTTTAAAACTTCATTCTAAATTTCAAATGATAGTTATTAATTCTCTTGTTTTCAACTAGACTTTGTTTAATATTAAGATATTAAGGTATATAAAGGTATGTTTAAATAAAATAATTAAAAAAAAACACCAAAAATTTTTTAAAAAGTAATAATTTTTAATTTTTGTTTCGAGAATATTTTAAATACTTTTGAAATTTTCATGTAAAATTTGAAAACTAAAATGTTTTATTAAATATATTTTCATTATTTTTATTTCTAATGCGAAAGTAAACACAGTTATTTCCCTGAAAAATAATAGAAAAATAGATATTCAAACAAGGACTAATAACAAGTAAAGTAAAAACAAATAAAACTGAACAATAAAAAAAAAGGGAAAAGTCAAGGAGTTAAACTTAAAAAAATTTCCCTAGCTTCCCAATACTGGGAGTAATCAGATTCTTTCTTCAGAGATGGGTAGAAGGGAGGGTACCCGCAGACATCTCAAGGTTACAGCAGTACAGGGGACAGGCAACGGGTAAATATATTCTAGAAATACATGAAAAGTTCTAATCTGATATCATATAAAGCGACAAAAATGTTGCATACATTTCGTTTTCGCGCAAAAGAACAAAATAAACCTCCACGAACAGTAAAGGATATTTCTTGTTTCTGGTCTTACGAAAATTAAATAATTTTGTTTTCAGTTAGTTCTAAAATTTGCTTGTAATTGTATTGTCATCAAGCATACAGCTCCAGTTGAAATTTGAGCACTCTTACTAGTCGAAATGACTAAATTTTAGATGAATGATAAATTCCTTTTGGCAAAAAATTCACCCCGTAGCTACCAGGAAACAATTTTAACTCGTACTGTCATCCAGTACTGAATTCCAGTTTCCAGCTAAAATATGATCAGGCGATTCGGAGAGTAAATAAAAAATTCTATTGAGGAATAAATTCCTATCGGCGATAGTTAGGGAATAAATCTTGCTTGTAACGCTAAGAAAACAATTGGAACTTGTATTACTATTCTACAAAGATCTTTATTTAAATTTTAAGCTAACTATTTAGTCGAAAAATTGTCGGAAGTTTGATTGGTGCTAAATTTTATTTGGCGACAAAATAACAATAAATTCTGCATGAACAGAACTATTGTTATTAAGCATAGAGCTCCTGTAAAGTTTTGAGTCCTTTGGCTACTCGAAAAGAGGTTGATTTCATCCTCACAAATACAAAAGTGAGTTCTTAAAACTATATAAATAAAAAACCTGATGCTTTTT
This sequence comes from Parasteatoda tepidariorum, assembly GCF_043381705.1. Taxonomy (NCBI): domain Eukaryota; kingdom Metazoa; phylum Arthropoda; class Arachnida; order Araneae; family Theridiidae; genus Parasteatoda; species Parasteatoda tepidariorum. Next base: position 18,793,768 of record NC_092205.1, read on the forward strand.
TTTTCTTCAAGATTCACCAATGCGCTGTAATTCGGTTATTAATTTGTACTTAAAAATGGCCTCATTCCATCTTGTACCAATTCCTCGTCACTCTAATTTGATGCAATTTAGAACTCCTCTAATGCAGCTTACTAACATATTAAGAAAAGACGAAAATATTTTAATTATTCTTAATATTCAAAGACGCAATTTCTTTTAGGTAATTTATTAAAGACATTTTTGCAATATTTGTACTATTCAATTTCTTAGGCACTGCATTCGTTAATATTATTCTTTGTTATTTATGCATTTGTGTAAATTTGTTGCTTCTTGGATCTTAATGGAGGTTTTGTTATCTTGAACACAAAAAATTTCTTTTTTATTCGCTGCAGTTTCCACCCAGGGAAAGATTAATAAATGCCATTTGATTTTATTTGATTATCAGTATATGATATTTTTGACAAAAAGTATAAGCTGTTGTCTGCCCCGTTTTTCATGAATCTCAATATGAATAGTGAGATCAAATTTAAGGCTTAAATTATTACACCTGCTCGTGTCGAATTCACCCACGTAAATTACTGAAGGAGCGTACTAATTAAAAATCATGAAAGCTATAAAAATATTATTGCTCTTAAAATTTCATGACGCAACTTCGGGTGGAGAGAGAAATTAAATTTTAAATATACAACTGTTTTTAAAATTTGTTAACCTCAGAAACTATTAGACCGATTGCTTTCAAATTTTGTATTTTGCTATTTAAAATTACATTTTTAAAATGATACAAAAAGATTATATGTACAAAATGATTTATATACTTTACAATTCAAAATTTTTTCGACCATGATTAAGTAAGATAATAAATGATAGTTTATTATGAAGAATTATTATTTTTTTATGTAATTATCTTAGGACAAATGAATTTTATAATTGTGTGCGTAAGTTTTCGTATTTCTTAAAAAGTACTTGCGATATAGCGAAATACGCAAAAAAGAAAACTTATGTTAAAGGGACCGAATTTTCAACCTTGCTCCTGGCTAAGCTGAACTATATTTCCCAGACTGCGGCTACCCCTCATATTTTGAAAATCAGAAATAAAACCGGCAAAAAAAAGCTATGTTCATTTAGAGCACGTTTTCGTGTCGTGATATCGACTGCCCAAATTAATTAGCATGTTTGATGTCAGGCCCTTGAAGCATTAAGACTGAACCCTGGTACGTGATAATCCGATCATTGGATCAAAAGGTATTCGGGCGGTTTTTCTTTTGCCCGCTGTGCGTCTTCCATTTAAGGAATCTAAACTTAAATTACGAGATCAAATTTGATTGGATCAAATCATGAGATCAAATTTGATTGGAATTACTAGGCCCCCTAGTGTAGATTTCGCTAGAATGATGTCTAGTTCTTGGCTTAAATCACTATTAAAGTTTTCGTAATAAATCATCAAAGCTGAAAAAATACTATTAATCTTAAAACTTCCAGACTCATTTGCCCTTGGGAAGTAAACTAATGACACTTTTGCAACTAGAGTTCTTGTCAAATTCAACTGACTTCCTAGAAATTATATTCATCAAAATTCTTTTTTTATTTATGTAGTTACATGACTTTCTTGTTTCCTGGATCTTAATGGAGGGTACAATCAAACAGCATTTTGTTGCCATGGACACAGAAGACTGCACTTGCACATTCGCAGCAGTTTTGACCCGATCTCTTGACTTATATTACAGTTCTTCTCCCACTGTTTGGAATCACAGAGCCGTTACACCCAAAACAAAAGTTGACCCTGATTATGAGAAAAAAAGGAACCATTTTTCTTGCCATGCGGTCCCTCATTTCGCAGTTAAGTTCCCTTGGAATTTTTCCCATCTCAGTCTTGTCGTAGTCGTTGTGGAAGAATAAGGAAGCTCCATGGTATTCTGGAATTCTATTTTGAAATCAGGATGTGATGTTGTCCGAGGATATTTACCAGAGTTGATTGGTTTCAAATGGTTTTATAATCTGTTTAGTGCTGCTGTCGGTGGATTGTTTTTTTGCTTGATTCCGATGCTAGAGATGTGATTTTTTGTCTTGTTATCTTGGTGAAATAGGTGTAAAAGTCGGTGGATAAGTATTTGGTGAAATAAGTGTATCGGGATGTTTTCTATATTGTTACAGGCTTAGTGATAGTATCATGAAATTCGAAAAAGCGATTGTTGAACAGGAAATGTAAAAATTCGACTAAATAGTAAAGCTGTGTAATTTGAAAAAAAAAAAATCTTATTCCTGTTATATATTCAGTGGAAATATTTTATGGATTTTCCAACTAAGCTATTAAAGTGGTTTTAATTCTCTTTTAAATCGCTTAGTGCTCAAGACGGTTTTAAATTCTATTATCGTTTGTGAAATGAAATATTTTCTTAGTAAGTAGATAGAGTTTTAAATACCTCGCACAAATTAATGATGGCAAATATTTGCAAGAAAATAGCTAGCTATTTAATTGACTATTAACTAATATTTATACAAAAAAAGCTGTTTTTTTTTTATCTTACTTTGCTTGAATATACTTATATTTATAAAATATTAAAACTTTTCTTCAAAATACTGACTGGCTTGCTGTGAAAAATTTCAAAACTAATTTGTATCTTGTTTTCCATTAAACTCTGCTAATTAAACTAAAATCCTCATTCGTTTTAGTTACAGTTAAAACGTGATAATCCAGTGCTTATTAGTGCATTTCCCTTTATAGCATTTTTATTACTATGAAAATTTTCAAAATATTCTGTTGTTATTTTTTTAAAATGTGTATTAGCTAAACACTTAAAAAATTGGTTTCAAAGTTATTAAATTATAGTAGTATTGGTATATTAAAAGAATACGTATACTTTTATTAACTAGACGTAATTTAAATTGTACGTACGTATTGTAATTTGTACGTTGTTTTTGTTTTCAATATTGGTATTTTCTTTGAGCTTAGAAAATATTTTCGAATATTGGTTCCAAGAACGCTTAACCTACAGAAAATGTAAATAACGCTATCAGAATAACACAATAAAAATAATAAAATGAGGTATTAATGTAAAAAATTACTTTTTTTAACTATTCATTTTCAAAACAAAATAAAATAAAACTAACGTGGACAAAATCTGGCAATGTCAGCATTTTCAGTGCCTTTATTCGGGTCGGAAGTGGCTTCAATTAAGTTTTGAATTCAAAATGCGTGAAGTTTCTTTATTTTTTAATTTCTTCATCCCATCATACCGTTAGTGTTGGAACTTAAATCACATCTTTCAAGCACGCTTGCATCTAAATAAAAGCAAAACTGTTTATTCTTTACACAAAACACAAGAGAAGCTTATTTATGGTCCACATGTTCCCCATGGACATTTGCATAACGATGGAGTTGGAATGGACGCCTAAAAATGTGAGGAATAACGCCAACAATCAGAAAGTCGCCAATAAAAACAATCCTGAATCTGGAAATAATGTGGAAGGTAAATTATTTATTTTTTGTTATAAATTGGAAAATTCTTTACGTGTAATGAAAGATTACAACAACTACTCCAATTTATGTTCCGAATCGAAATGTTCGATATTTTGAAAGTATTATATGCATTGATATTCATTGAGTAAGGAATTCTTTTAATTAAAATGTGTTGCACATCTCTCACAAAAACAAGAAATTTTTTTTGAAAAAAAATTGTCTAAATCCCATGAAAATTTTTTTTTTGTCTGATTTCGTTACACGAAATTGTAGGGAAGAAAAACATAAAGAAAAAGATTGTTACGGTCAATCCGTCAAGATAAAATTATGGAAAAGATAAAATTATGAAAATTTATCATGTTTAACTGATCATTCGAAAAATAAACCATATTATTCTCATTTGAAAAATAAACCATATTATTCTAAACATTCATGTTAATGTGACCCTACATTTTTTATGCCTATTTTAAAAAAAATCTTTCTTCTTGTTTTTTAGCTTTATAAATGTAGGCTGTTGTGCATCTTTTGTTGTATCTAAAGATGACTTACGGATCTGTTTCTTTAAGGGAACAAATAAATAATAATCCGATGGACTAAATCAGGCCTTTACGGGTCTGAACACTTCCCACTTGAAACCTTGGAAAAGTTTACGAATCGATTGAACCGAATAACCACATCAGGCACCTTTCAGGACTAATATTAAAACCGTCACTTCTACCACCTTGGTAACTGTTACGTATAAATGTAACATTTTGGTACCTATAACGGAAAAATTTATACCTAGGTAACATGTAAAATGTCACCTTGGTACCTGTAACTTATAAATCTTTCACCTTGTTGCATGTAGCATTTCTTTTAAATTGGTACCTGTAACATATAAATCTATCTTTTTGTATCAGTAACGTATAAATCCTTGGAACCTGCAAAATATAAATTTATTCACTTTGGTTCCTATAACATATAAATTCATATCTAGGTAACTTTAGCATGTAATATGTCTACTTGTTACCTGTAACTTATGATACCTGTATCATATAAATCTATTGCGTTGGTAATTCTAACATGCAAATATATCATCTTGTACCAGTAACGCATAAATCTATCATTTTGATACCTGTAACATATTATCTTGGTATTATTACCTTACCTTGGTACTTGCAACATATAAATAACCTATCCCCTACCTTGGTACCTATAACATATAAATCTACCACGTTGGTAACTGTAACATATAAACCTATCACCTTGCTACATGCAAAGTATAAATCCATCCCTTGACATATGTAACGTATAAATCTAGCATCTTGATACCTGTAAATATATATCGATCGCTTATATCTTGGTATTTATAACATATAATATATCACCTTGGTACCAGTAACATGTAAAAAAAAATTATTATCTCCGTAAAAACGTTTTATTTTAGACTAGTTCACCTTATTCAATATATTCTTGTAACTCAATAATCTTAAAAAAGAAAAGCAGACTTAAAAAAAGGAAAAATAATAAACAAAATTGGAGCATGGTGGCTGGCAGACTAACTTTCTTCAAGAAATGTGATCTTCCAACCAAAGGTTATGTTGTTAGACTGAGTTCAACGGTGTCGGTGGTTCTTTTTTGACGTCTCTGTTATCTTGATGTGAAACACTCTACTCAGTTTTTTTTTTTTTACAAAACTAAATTATTCAGGAAATACTCTGTCTTTTTTAAAGGGATTTCTTGTCATCGTAATGTATTCAACGCCTTAACGGGTGTGGATGATGTCACCAAAAAAAACTTATTTGTAGATGCTTTATCAAAGATAAACAGTTTTTTAACGATCTAAACACAGTTCGCAGAGCAGTTAAAAAAACATCTGTCTTTGGTTAATTTTGTTTATAGTCATCGGATAGGAAAAATAAACAGTTATCTTCAGATTTTGATGTGGATAAAATGTTGTTTTTCGAATTATATTTCCATTTTTATGAATTTTTAAGCTTGAGTTAAACAGTTATTTTTATTTTTATTTTTCGTATCAAGTTACATTTTATTCGAGAAAACTCCTTTTTCGAAACAATTAGTCTTTTTAACAATTTAAAACTCTGATTAGGATAATCCTTAAACATAAATTCTTCTCCCAAATCATACGATAATCTTTTTTTTTTGTCGAAAATTCATTTTGAAGATACTGAAAAATAACATGAACTATTTCCATAGTTACTTTTGTAAAAACAAAATTTTCGTTGCAATATTTTTTTGAATACAATATAATTATAAATTTTAGCCTAAGAAGTATTAGACATATCTCAAATAATGATGTATAAATACCTGTTAGTTTTGAACTTGATTAATATAACTGGAAGTCGTAAAAATGCATTAATCCTTAAATTTAATTTCTTCTCCCAAATCATACTGATCCTTTTTTATTTTTTGTCGAAATTTTATTTCAAGGATACTGAAAAATGATATGAACTATTTTCATAGTTACTTTTGTTTTAAAAAAATCCTCAATGGAATATTTTTTTTAAATACAAAAGAAATAGGAATTTCAGTCTCAGAAGTATTAGACATATCTTTAAAGATAATTTATGGATAAATGTTAGTTTAAACTTTATTAATTTTAGTAAAAGTCGTAGAAATGCATTATCCTTAAATGTAATTCCTTCTCCCAAAACATGCTATTTCTTTTTTTTTTTTGGTCGAAATTTAATTTTGAGGATACTGAAATATGGTATGAACTATTTTCATTGTTACTTTGGTTAAAAAAAAAACTCATTAGACTATTTTTTAAATACAAAAGAAATAGGAAATTTTGTCTAAGAAGTATTAGACATATTTCTTATGATAATTTATGATTACTTGATAGTTTTAAAATTGATTAATTTTAATAAAAGTCATAAAATGCATGGAATTGAGATATAACGTTTAGCTTATTGATATTTTAAATTCTCTATGTAACATAAATAGATAATGGCCTCTTAAAAAGTTGTTGCATTTGGACTTTAAACAGTTCTCTCATTGGTATCAGTGTATTCTAATTGAACAGAAAAATCATATGATAGGATCCCTAATTTATCGAATCCTTCAGAAGCATTTGACTGTCATCAGTGTAAAATTAATTAAAATAGCAACGTTATTTATCTGTAAATTATTAATTCATCGCTTATTTAACGATAATATCTGATCGATTTTGATCACAGAGATATTTAATATAGACTAAAGTAGATAGAACAACGTGTATAAAGCACTGAAATTGACATACTATAGTCCTATATTTTATTTGATAACCGTCGTTGAATAACCGACCCACTTTTTGAGTTTATGATTACCAATGTTTAACTTCGCAGCCTTGTAATTTTAATCCCAATTCAGAAGACAAGAGAATTACCGGATCAATTATTGGGAGAATTTTGTCTTCGTGGGGGACATTTTGATGGAACTAACCTTCATTTGAGTTACATGGAGAGGAAGGAAAACCACGAAAATCTCCCACTGTTAGCTTAACGGCAAGGGGACTCCAACCCATGATCCGTCTACCACTGAGGATATTTTACGTCAGCACTGTGGTCAGTCCGAACCGGGTGTGGAATTTGTATCGACCAGCCATTGCTGGAATTCGAATCCGGGTCACCCAATTGGGAGGCGAGCCCTCTATCCCCTGAGTCTTCATGGCCCTCTCGATTTTATTTTATAAACGTCGTTTAACAGCCGACCCAATTTTTGAGTTTACGGCTACCAATATATCGATTCTATAGACAAGAACCTTCCTCAGCGTCTAAACACCAAAAATGTTTAATGTTTAGACACAATCACCGTCACAAACTTTATTTGTTAACTGGTCGGTACCCTGCATAATTTGGATTTATTAAATGAGAGTTATTCACCGGATGTTGAGCCTAAAATACCAGATTCGGGTAACCGGTACCGGGTAGTGAAACTTTTTTGCCAGATCTGGTAGTTACGGGGAATGAAATTTTGACCAGGTACTCGATACATATATACTCTTAAATTATTACTGTATTTAATAATTTAGCATAATTAAATTTAAAATATAAAACAGTTTTTTTTACTATTTTTTTTTTAATTTTTCATTTTTTTTCCGACTTGCTCGGTTGGTATCAGCTTATCGTTGCTCATTCGAGAAAAAAATTATCATTCAGAAATTTGTGAAAATATTTATATTTGTAAACATATGTGTAATACATTGTATACACATTGTAATTTGTAAACATATATTTATATGATTTTGACTACTCCACTTACTTGATGTTCAATGTGTTGCTACATACGCACTAGTGTTTCATACAACAAGAAGATAGATGCATAGATTTTTAACATGCGTCATTTCAGTTGCTTTTGTGATATTTTTGTTAAAATCGGAAGTAACAGGTGGGGAAAATCTTATTAAAAAATAAAGGCTTAAAATTAAAAGTTTTGTCCCTCCATTAAATTATAGAGTATAATATTATCTCTAATATTATCTCCTTTAAGCTGAGGTGGCTCAAGGGTTAGAGCGGTTGCCTTCCAATGAGGTGAACCGGGTTCAAATTCCAGAGACGACTGGTCGATACGAATTCTGCATCTGATTTGCTCCAACCACAGTGCTGTCGTACGTAAAATTACCTCAGTTGTGGACGGATCATGGGTTAGAGTCCCTTTTTGCTGACAGGCTAACCGTGGGAGGGTTTCTTGGTTTTTCTCTCCGTGTTACGCAAATGCGTGTTAGTTTCATCAGAAAGTCCTCCACGAAGGCAAATTTTCCCAATACTTGATCCAATAGTTCTCTTGTCTTCTGGATTGCCTTTTCAACGACGGTTATAAAATAAGCATGGATGAACATGTTTTGAAGAACAGTTGTATAATAAACAATAAATATCTTATATTTAGTTTTTGATAAGTAATAATTAGAATATATTTCAAGCGCATGTATTGTTTACTGTACCGCTGCTAGTATAATTGATTTAAATTTATTGTTTTAATGTTTTTTTTGTTTTTTTTTATGGTAAAATCAAATCACGTTTTTCAATTTTATACAAACATTTCTCTGTTTCAAACAGTGTAATTTTGACTAGTATGTAATTTGTTTAACTGTTTCTAGTAATTATTTTTTTTAAATTTACACACTTTTGAAGATTGGTAACAGAGGAACACCTAATGCAGATTCAAAGTTAAAGTTTTAGTTTTTTTAATTTTATGTTTCAAATCAAAAAGTGCACTGCTGTTTTTAATTTCTTGGACAAGAAACTTTTCAACTATAGCTTAAATTTTTATAAGTAGTAATTCAAATAATTAATTAGCTAAGTAGAATTTTTCTAAATGCCTCTCCATTTCGAAAATGACCTTTAACTTCGATTAGCATCAGCATCTTAATATGTGTAATCAAATGTGTATTAATACAACAAAACATTTTGGGATTTTTTTATTAGAGTGATTTTTAATTTTGGCTCATGTAAGTTTATTTATCGTAACGAGACAAAAATTAACGCGAAGCATTTAGGAAGGGGTATTGCGTAATCCTTCTGGTCTATAAATAAATACTGAATTAACCTGCCTCTGAATTAAATGCCTCAATAAGCGATGTCCATTTTTTTATACTTATAGAATCGTGGTAATGAATATTATTTTTGCAGAGCTTTCAATTTCGTGATAGTCTCAGAACTAATACTTTTTGGTCTGGTATATTTCAACCTTGATTGAACTGGAGGTGGAAGGGAAAAAAATGTATATATATCAGCCAGTTGGCTCATTTTATGCATGTTTCGCTAAATTTATGCTTACTAAGTTTATTTTATGATCACGTGCAGAAGTTTCTCGTTGCAGAGTGTCCTTGGGAAGAAAAAAGAAGGATGACATCATCTCTCATGGATTAGTTATAGAACACGTATGGGAAAGTGACACGCTATAAAATTCTTGTCAATCATATTTGATTTATTACACATTAAATAACACTTTAAATCATGGATTAAAATTAGCCACAACCAGGATCAGATCTCTCTTACCGTTTATTTATCTATTAATTTTATGATATATTTGAGATTTTTTTTTAAAATTTGGGTTGATGCCATTATTATTTAATTGAGCAATCAACTGTAAAAATAAACTTTGTTTTTCATTTTTATGCTGGATATAAGATATCTTACAAAATACTCAACATGATATTATTTAAAAGGCTTCTAAATTACTTATACTTATAAATGTCCTTCACAAAGCAGCAATTTTAAGTTTTTAATCACAACTATGGCTTTTAGTAACAAGATGTGCTTTTACGAAATACATATCTAATTAAAATATATATACAAGTCTAATTAAATTACATGACACATAATGTTCAAAAAATTTGCGATTCAACGTATAAATCCATTAACATCGTATTTATTAACATAATATCTCATGAAAATTTTCACTAAACACTATTAGCGACAAACATTCTAAAAACATATATATATAATAACAGGGCTACATCCTTGTTATCATTATTGTATTCAGCTTTAATAATGCAATCATAAGCCATAATACGTTCTAAAAAGGTTTATTTAAAGGTAGGCTGGTAGTTATAACAGTTCACATCCCCACTCCAGAAGGGAGGGGGTGTGGACAAAATTCCGGATGGTTCCGGCAAATCTTTTAGGGAACAAGTTATTCAGGAAGAGACATGCGAAAACCATCTCTCTCGCATTAAATACTTACAGATTTGGAGGTAAAAAGGCTCAGTCAGTGCATAGTTTGTAACTCTACGCATCATCGATAATCATTTAATGCTTCCTAATATGGAAGTGAAAGAGGGACAAGATTCTAAAAATAACTCCTCTTTTGAAATATAAATCTAATTATAATTCAATGGTATGTTTTCAGCCCAGAAGTCCCAAAATAGAATTTCTACACCTATTCTTTACGAAAGACATTTTATGAAAACGAAAGTGTTTGAATGTTATTATTAATCCAAAAGTATTTATAATTTTTGTATTACATGTATATATTTTTATTATTTATGTATATTTTTTAAAAAAATAAAATTGTTACGCTGCAACGAACACTCTTTAAAATTTATTATCCCGCATTTTCAATCTTTTTCTTTTATAAATTTTGTATGCACACATAAAAAAATAAATAATATATTAAAATTTTAAAAAATCTTAAAGTGTATGATTTTAACCTATTTAAACCTTATATTTGTGTTTTTCTTTTTCTATCATGGGTTCCTAATTTTTGTTCCATAGAATATTAGTAGTTAACTCTATTGTTGGCCACAAAACTACAAAAAATAAAATACCCTTTGTTCCGCATTAAACTCTGTGAAATCAACAATAATTTATACTTAGTTAAAGTTACAGTTTAGCAAAACTTAAGCAGTTGTTAAACTGTAACCTTAATATAAATAATTGAGTTAATTGCTTGTTGATAAAGGTAAAGCCCTATATTACATAGTAAAGTAGCGTCACTCTTTTCCTCCTTTTTTTTTAAAGTTTTTAACAAATGTCGATATTGAAAATTAGAATCAACGTATCCAGGGCTTTAGATACGGATACTGCTGTAATAGTTTGTTTTAAAAATAATTTGATACTCAAAGATAGATTTACCTTAGTGTCCAAGTATGAATTATAAAAAGCATACATAAGAAAATGAAAAGCAGACCGTCGTTTTGGGATCGAGAATTATCTGAGCTTTCGACATTGGTGATAGTGATGATGTAAGGCTGCAAAATAATACCAAGTTTTTTAACTTTCTATTTATTTAATCTTTTTCTTTTCCTCATTGTTTTCTACGTTATTAAATATTTGAAATTCTTTAATTTTGGAACTCATAATTTATTTTTTCTAAATAAATTTAAATTTATCATAATTTTAACTTATTTTTTTAGAACTTATATTGCCTAATTTATAGGAATTAAATAAGTCCTTATAGTGTTACTGAGCCTAATAATTTCTGTCTAAGTAATTATTATTTTTAATACTTTTAACAAATTTTATATTAGTCGTAAATACTTGTCACCAGGTGGTTTGTTAATTTTGTTAAATTTGTAGTTTTTAGCAGTAATTTGAATTAAATTATTTAATTGGGAATTTCAATTACATTTTATCTGGTCGTTACTGTAATTTTTACCCGATGCTTGACAATTAATCATCAAAATTGCTTAAAATTTGAACTATCCAAAATAAGAAAAAAAATTTAAATGAACCTTTTTTTTAATTACACTACAAATCGCAATTTTTTTCATTTTTTTTAACAAAAAATTACCTTATGTTGCTTTTCTGATCTAATTTCCACTATCTGGACCTGCTTTTGATTAAACAAACATTCTAATTATTAATGAAAACAAGTAAAAAAATTCGTACCATTCATTCCAAACTACTTTTGATTTACATTGGTGTTTAATCGTCTGAATATAAGGTAATGCGTGGAAATATTTAACCCTTAAAAAACCACCCTAAGATTGGAACTTACTTAAAAGTCCATACATACAATGCTAAAGAATAGTAAAATTATTTTATTAATATATTTTTTATTATTTTTGAAGTGTAGAAAAATGTATCGCCACTGAAAAGGTGTTACAACAATTAAGGGAAATTTTCTCAGGGAGGTTGCGCAGAGCTTTTATTTTATTAATATGTATAACCTTATTCAACCGTTTTAATTTAATATTTACCATTATGTAATTAAACGCGTGTATTCTTTTTAGATTCTGCAGTTAATGGCTCCCAAGGACCTGATACCCCAGTGAAAGGAGATTCATTGAAGAAGTTCAGTTATTCCCCTACTAGGTCAGTGGTGTGCCACGAGTGTTCCGGTGGAACACTTTTCAGTCTCTATCATACTCCAACTCTAGACAGGAAGACACACGATACTTCATCTGCGAACAATACTTGTAAGTACATGCTGTATGATACAGTCATGAATTTATCGATATCGTGAAGCAGATATTTCAATGAAGTAATAGTTGATGCAGTAATAGTAATAGTAGTACGAAACGAACAAAACATATCGTCGTACCACTTTATTCAGTGAAGAACAACAACATAATATTAACTAAGTTGTTATTTCAAAATGCAATAAAAGTATGTAATAGGTATTTTTGGATAAGTAATTTACTGCTGAATGTTTCTCTGTTCTCAAATTCTTCATAATCTACATATTTATTTATCTTATAAGTGTTCTCATCGAGCTAAATTGGCAACAAATTCATTTTGTTTAGTTGTCTTAAGTAATGATTTAAGTAGCGTTAAATGATTAGTTATACGAAAAGTACATTTGTAAGTTACATTTTGTTAGGTTGTCTTAAATAATTAAATTTAAATATAAATTTCAATAACTAGTTATTCGTTATTTAGATTCGCTTTGTTAGCAGTCTTAGGTGATAGTTTAAGAAGTCTTGGATAGTTAGTTATACGTTAAGTATTTATTCACAATATTTTTGTAGGAATAAAATCTTTTTTAGGAAGTAATTTAGATTTATTTTTGATCCTTTTTAAAATGGCCGTAGAAAGTTTAAACATAAACGATACTATAGTGCCGCATACTGCTGTAGGGACTAGAATTCTGACGATGCCAACCCCTAATCTTTCAAAAGATAGAATCGAGTTAACACATCTTATATACTAATGAATTGGAATCGTATTATTGTAGTGATAGTTACTCTACATTACTCCCCCACCAGAATTTTATCTGGGATAGAATTTAATGAAGTGATATCACTAGTTGAATCATTGCCGTTTTGAGAAAGACCGGGTGAGCTGTATTAAGTTCACCGGATTTTGAGCGCTGGTGGTGAGAGCTATATTAAGTTCACCGGCTTAGAGCTGTAAGAGCTGGTTGTTCTGTTTCGAAAAATGCTAATTGCAATTTCATGAGAGGAAATCCGTTAAAATTTTGCAAAATTGATATTATATTTTTCTTACTTTTTTTTGGTGAGGATTATTAATTTTACATGTTTAATAAGATACTGTCGAAATAGTAACAACAGTTTATTTGTGGAAATCTAGTAATTATGTTTAAATGCATGGATTGAATTCCTCCCTCTATTTACAACCCTTTGACGACTGACTTCGGTTGAGAGGGAATAATATTCTTTCCTTATAAATTATTTTTCATTCTTGCTTTCAGAAATATCGAATGTCTTCAAAAATCAGAAATTATTTTTTAAAAAATTATGAAAGAAGAACTGACATATTTTAATCTTTCATAGTTTCATAATATTTGATGATCATTCCCTTTACTTTCAGCCAATGAAACTCGGTGGGAGAGAACAACTCTCCCCCCTCAGTCGACCTTCACTGTACCCCCTTCACCCCTGAGACCTCCCCCGCATCCTCACGCAAACAAGACATTTCACTGCACCCCTCAGTTGCGGTACACGCCGGTCTATTTCGGCGACCCCAGATTCCGCCGCTACAGCTGCGGTTATAGTGAACGAAGAGCATCAAAGAGTGCCGTTGTGTCCGGACTTCAGGATTTTTGCCGGACTATGCTAGCTGCACAGACACCGGAAATATCCAGCCATATTTATACGAAGCCCAACAAAAACATCATACCAAATGAGCCAGTGAGTTTTTACATATTTCTGTTTATTTATTATTTTATTGGTTATCTTATAAACTCAGGAATGGATAATGTGAGGTAGAATAATGGTGCTATGCAATATCGAAAATTAAATAAATCAATACTACGTGATACACCGCGATATTTTTTTAAACTATTCCTTATAATTTTTAAATTAGTCAATATTTTTTCTACCCAGGAGAGATTGTCAACAGTTGTCGTTATAATAATTATACTCGCTATTATAATTCTAGCAATATCATTCGCGTGATAACTACATTCGAAAAAATTTTATTTATTGATAATACCCGTTTTTTTATTACATTCGATTTTTATTGTTACCTACAGTGATGGTGATAACCTTCTCGAAAATTATCTAAAGACTCGGTTTTCGCGATGTGTCGTGAATATGCTTCTTAAACTATCGTTTTTATCGTGTCGATAAAAATATTGAAAGTTCATGATATATGTTGTTAATAAATGAAAATAAACACAAGGATTAATAAAAAGTACCCCCAAACTTAATAAATACCTTAAAAATCTTGAGAGTGCAATACCAAATGTACAGTGCTCCAAAAAAAAAAGAAAAAAAAAAGAAAGAAAAAGCGGACCACTGTGAATGACTTCTGATCTAATGATCGGATCTTCACCTTCTAAGACTCGATGGCTCGAGGATGTGATCCCAAATATGCTAATTAAGAAGTGCAGACGATATTGAATTTGAAAAAAAATCATTGAAAATCAGTCCAAAAAAATCAATCAATTTCAATCAAAATCATCAAATTTTGAATTTGATTTCTCAGGAACTACCCCCCCCCCCTCTCCGATTTTGCCATGTAAAATTACATTCTTAAAATTAATGCAAAAAAATTGTATAACCTCACAATTCAAATTTTCTTCGCTTTAAAAGTTCTCAAGACACGGTGAGAAACGCAAAAAGTGAAATTAACGTTAAGGGGTTCAAACTTTGAACCTCTCCAAGACCAAACTATCGGGACCAGATTTCCCAGATGGCGGCTACCCCCTATATTTTGGGGTTTAGGAAATCCGAATCCGTCGAAAAAAAGGCGTGTTTTTTTCTGAGGAATTATGTTTTTTTTTTGGTGTTTGATTTCATAATTTAAAATATCGTCTGCACTTATTTATTAGTATCTTTGAAGTAACCCCATCGAGCTATTAAGATTGAGTCTTAAAACTTGAAGATACGATCATTAGATCAAAAGTAATTCAGAGTGGTCCGATTTTTATTTTGCGCACTGTACAACATCAACAAATCGTTAGACTCTGATGACTTTTATTCCCCCTATCATTAATATATATTTACGCAGCATTTTACAAGGATTCTAAAATATATGGATTAAAGGCGTACTTCACGGAAAACCTTATAACGGTATTTTTTGTCATAGTCTACAATTTTCTTATCACCATTCAAAAAATTATCTTAAAAATAATCAAGATAAAAAGGGGTAAAAAAATCTATGTTTTTGGATTAAGTGGGATATAAAATTGGGGAACTTGCAACTAAAGAATAAGAGAAGTGATAATGCCTAACCACGAGATTTAAATCAGATTTAATTGGATATCTGCAAGCGACGTCAGCATGTGTGTCAAACCTAATTGGTTTCTTAATCGACAATTGACACGATGTGCCTACGATAATGTCACTTGCAGGTGTCCAATTATGTAAGTCAGTAAAGTTGTGACTATGCATTTTTTTTAACATGATTAAAAGTTAAAGTCGATAAGTTTTGTAGCTTTGCATTGAATTTAAACAATGTATCATCGGTAAGCTTTTTATTTTGGATATATCTCGTTTTTTATTTTATTTTATAACAGTCATTGAACGATATCGACCCAATAATTTCTTCTTTTTTTTGAGCTTATGACTATCAGTGCTCAATGCCGAAGGCCTTGTTAATTTGAACCCAATACAGAAGACAAGGGAACTCCTGGATCAAGTATTAAAAGAAAATTGTCTTCGCTGTGAACTTTTTGATGGAACTAACCCTCACTTGCGTTACATAGAGGAAAACCACGAAAACCTTCCAGGTTTATGGGAAGGGGACTCTAGCCCATGATCCGGCGACCACTGAGGATATTTTACATCAGCACTGTGGTCAGTGTGAGCCAGGTGTGGAATTCGTATTGACCAGCTGTCGCTGGGATTGGAACCCGGATAACCTCATTGGATTAATTACGCTTGCTTGGAGAGCCACCACGGCTCTTTAAATAAGCGTATTTAAAAAAATGGACACAGCTCGAAAATAATATTTAAGTCTATGTCCATTTTCGTAAAGACCCATTTTTAAATATAGAGATGTCTAAACTGACGTCACTTTGCTTTCCTGTCCACCGGCTATCCATCAATTATCAATCTGTTACAGATAGCAACCAATAGGAATACGTTTCTTTGGATGGTAATACGAATCATCCAATTTGAAATAAAATCACTACAGTTGATTGATTTATGACACTCAAGTGATATAGTTCAGCAGCGGCGTACGCAGAATTTTTTCAAGGGGGGTGTTCATAATTTTCTGAAACTACTAGAAGAAATTCGAGTCTGTAATAAAGCACTATTATTTCCCTAATTTAGACAGCTAGACAATTTTGACTTTTTATTTAGACAACATTGTTTAGTTAAATTTTGATTTGATTTTTTAAGTTTAAGAACATAATGTAATATCTTCTAAAAAAAGTTCAATGTCATATTGGTGGGAAGTAACACTTTGAAGGCCACTTTCACATTCATCAGATTTTGTTATGCTAGAAACGTTTTCTTCAACGGAAGTATCACATTTCTGTACAACAGAAATAAATAAATTGGTACTGGATGCTGTCACCTCACTAATTTCCGGTCGTGATTTTTTCTCAAAATAATTAAAAATAGTTCAATTCTTGCGTTTTGACATCCTAAAGATCCAAGAACAGCAAATATATATATATTGGCACAGAAATATCCGCTATGCTACGATCTCAAAGTTTCGAGCTGGAATGAATAACTTCAACGAGCACAGTATCTCCAATGGTATTGTTACTGATTTCTTCACTAGTCGAAATAGTGGCGACGATGTGTTCTGCGATTGAATGAACCTTTTGTTGAGATAAATCAAAACAGATTTAGCGACAAGCTCCGGGCAGAGATAACTTTTAGTCTGACTAACTAACTCCACTGTACTCCGTTCCCCCTTTTATATAATTTTTCACAGTATCTCCAAAATTCTCGAATAGTCTCAAAGACGACAGAACGTTTAGGATTCCAGAATCATCGCGTAAAGACCTCGCGAATGACAGCCAGTCTCGAAAACTATACTGGCAGGACAGAAAGGAACCAGTCCGTAACAGTAGGGGAGAGTGGGGTCAATTGTAACAGGGTACGATTGTAACAGAGCAAAAATTTCGAGTGTCGGGTTCTAGATTTGGTTCCTAGGTGGCGCACAAGGTGTATTTAATAAATCTACATGTACACCCCTGATGGCAA
>NC_092205.1:18811225-18860852 GCF_043381705.1 Parasteatoda tepidariorum
TCCACTGTACTCCGTTCCCCCTTTTATATAATTTTTCACCGCATCTCCAAAATTCTCGAATTGTCTCAAAGACGACAGAACGTTTAGGATTCCAGAATCATCGCGTAAAGACCTCGCGATTGACAGCCAGTCTCGAAAACTATACTGGCAGGACAGAAAGGAACCAGTCCGTAACAGTATCACGTGAATTTGGTTTCAAAAGTACAACCCTATTAGAGTAAATGTTTTTTCAGTATCCTGAGAAATACCGTGAGAAAAAAAAAGTAGGCACAAGGCAAATAAAAATATATAGTCTTAAAAAATAATAGCTCGCATAATTTCTACTAAAATTTTTATTTTTGCCATTTTGTCTGAGCTCAAGGGGGGTGTTAAAACCCCTAAACCCATCCCTTGCGTACGCCACTGTAGTTCAGTGTCTGGATAGAACATTTCTATGAGCATAAATCAATAACCGTATTTTAAATATTTATATTTTCGAAACTATTGCACATATTACAACAAATGATACGCGAAATTAAAGAAAAATCTTTTTCCTTCCAATTACAAATGTCCGATCTGTGACCTTCTTTCTACATGAAAAACGTTTAGTCTTCATCAAGTTAGTTCCACACATTTTTTTAGTTTCACACCGTAAATGCTTTCGAATGCTGCACAAATGCGCTAAGTTTATATAGTGTTTTCAGCATTAAAGCTTGATGTTCCTCATAGAAAGTAATCATATGGTATTCGGTCCGGTGATATTGCGTGGACAGGAGATTAAAGGTAAGCCATAGCACCGTCCAAGACAGTACTTATTAGCTATCGGTGACAAAATTGCTGCAAGATCTTGAAAGCAATTTTCTGGAAGCATTAGGTGCCATTGACAGGGTGAAACTGCAAAATATTTGGAACAAACTTGATTTGGGCTAGATGTTTGTCATGTCACAGAAAGGCCACGTATAAAATATTTTTAATTAGAACATCTAATATTTATAGTATTTTCTTTGAATTTACGTACATAGTAAAATGCGAAATAGCTTCGTAAATATAAATATTTTAAAAGTGGTCATTCGTTTGTGCTCCTATCTCAAAATGTGTATTTAAGAAAGTGGACAGAGCTCAAAATGCGTGTGTAAGAAAATAGAAAAAGGTTAACTACGCTTATGTCCACAGTCTGAAGTAAACATTTTGAGATATGTCCAGAATAAACGGCTCAACAATGATTTGTTAAAATGCATGTTTAAGAAAATGAATGTTTTTTGAACTATGTCCATTTTCTGAAATGCGCATATTGTAATATGTTTAGAGTAAAAGGCTCACCCATGGAATGTTGAAAAGCGTAAGAAAAGGAGCATAGCTTAAATACGCTCTTTTAGATAGGTCCATTTTCTAAAAATACGCATTTTAAGGTATGTCCAGAGTAAAAAGCTCACCATTGACATGTTGAAATGTGTGTTTAAAACAATGTGCAAAACTTAAATACGCTTTTTGATCTATTTTCATTTTCTGAAATACGCTTATTAAAATATATCCAGAGAAAAAGGCTCGCTTATAATATGTTGAAATGCACGTTTAAGAAAATGGAAACTTTTTGAGCTATGTCCATTTTCTGCAGTACGAATTTCGAAATATGTCCAGAACAAAAGGCTCATAGATGGTATGTTGAAATGTGTGTTTAAGAAAACAAACATAGCTTAAATACCCTTTTTGATCTATGACACTTTCTGGTATAAACATTTTGACATATGTCCGGAATAAAAAGCCCACTGATAGGTTAAAATGCATGTAAAAAAAAAGGGGCATAGCTTAAATACGTTTTTTGAGCTAGGTTCATTTTATGAAATATACATATTGAGACATGTCCTGAATATAAAGCTGACCGATGATATGTTGTTTGAAATTCTGAATTAAGCCATAAAACTTCTCATTTTTAAACTTGAATTATGTGACGTTAAAAAATAGTATTTTAATCTTGTATGTTTTTTTGGTGCTTCTAGAAACTAGATGAATGTAATGAAGATCACGTGACCATAGACATTCCTCCTCAAAAGAAGTCCACAACGACACCCCTTCGCAGTCCAAAAATGGTGAAGGAGGTCTTGAAAAGAATGTCCTCTCATCCAAGTGGTAGGGACCCCCAAATAATCGAATCTTATTCCGATGACGATAGCTCCGACTATTACGTCGATAAAGAATCTCTCAAGGTGATTGACGATTTCGAAAACAGTCTGGTGGATGCTCCTGGTAACAACAAATCACCGATAAAACCTGCTGAGAAGCCAGTTTATCAGTTGCAAACATCTGTAACATCTACTAAGTAAGTTTTGATTTTTATGTGATTGCAAGCATCTTGGTAATAAATGTAGACATTTGAGGATAATAAGGAATTTCGACGTTTGTGGCTAATACATTCAGGCGCTTGAGGATAACCATGAAGTTAGAAGTTAAGAAGATAATGAATTTGGATGCTTGATTATACTAATGAATTTAGACCTTTGAGGATAATAATAAATTTTGATGTTTGAGGATAATAATCAATTTAGACGTTTGAAAGGCTATTGATGAATTTAAGGGTTAGAGAATAATTAAGAATTTAGGCGTTCGATGGATAAAAATGGATTTAAACTTTTGAGAATAGTTATGAACTTAGGCTATTAGAAAGGATAATACTGGATTTAGACTTTTGACGATAATAATAGATTTATACATTTGTGGCTCATAATAAATTCAGACGTTTGAGGCGTTGACAATGAATTTAGACATTTAGAAGATAAGGAATTTTGATGCTTGATTATGCTAATGAATCTAGACCTTTGAGGATAGCAATAAATTTTGATGTTTGAGGATAATAATCAATTTAGACATTTGAAAAGATATTGATAAATTTAGGCAATAGAGAATAATAAAGAATTAAGGAGTTTGAAAGGATTATAATGGATTTAGACTTTTGAGGATAATAATTTAAGGCGTTTAAAAAGGGTAATAATGGATTAAAATTACTAGTTTAAGTGAAGTCGATGTGCATCTCACATTTTTTTTTATTTCGTCGCATGTTTTGAACAGTCTATGTCGGTCTTTTTACTATCAATAGCTCATCAGCCTTGTAACTTTGAACCCAACCCAGAATACAAGAGAACTCCATTAGGAAAGCAAGAAAGCCGCTCGCGGTTAATCTTATTTTCGGGGAATTTTAACGCATCATCCGTCTATCTCTAGGGCAGTTGTTCCAAATATTTGGAACCTAAAATTATCCACTTTTTTTTGTCGGAACTCCTACTTTATAAATAAAGTTCATTCATAATTATGAAAATTTTAATCAAAGAATGCCTGCTGATTATTATAAAAATATTTAATCTGAGGATTAAAATTTTCCATGATTTTATACAGAATAAATATGGTGTTGAGTTAGACACAGTTGAATTCACAGGTTTTGAGCGACGAATGACGTCTATTTCAGTACTTGTTTTTGGTGTATGCATAAGATGAAAATGAATAAAATATGCTGAATTATGGTTTGTGATAAAATAAAAACGGAAAAAAACTGTAATAAAAATTGAGACTGTCGAATTTAGTTAGAAAATTTCGAGGGAAGTTTCTAATGCAGTTTCTCATAAATGCGTACCATTTTTGTAATTTAATTATTATATAAACAATGGATTATTGGTTGGATATAAACATAACTAAATGTTTTTAAAGAAAGTATGTGTTAAAAAATAATAAAAATAACTGACGGAATGCCTGTGACCATCGGATTATCGTTAGATAGGCAAATTTTAATACTGCATGCATAAATTATTTGATTCACTTAAGGAGTTCTCGAGATATGGCGATATACACAAAAAGGAGATTAACATTAAGAATCCAAACTTTCGACCGTTGCCTTTTTTTATTATTTATTTATTCATTTATTTATTCATTTATTTTTTTATAACCGTCTTTGAACAACCGACCCAGTTTTTTAGGTTTACGATTACTAATGTTCAGCTCCGTAGCCTTGTAATTTTGAACTCAATCCAGAAGACAAGGGAACTCCTGGATCAAGTATTGGGAGAAATTGGTCATCATGGAGGACTTTTATGATGGAACTAACCCACATTTGCGTTACATGGAGAGGAAGACCACGAGAACCTCCCACGGTTAGCCTGACGGCAAATAGACTCTAACCCATGATCCGTGTACCACTGAGGATATTTCACGTCAGCACTGTGTTCGGTGCAAGCCAGATGCAGATTAGTACCTACCAGCCATCGTTGAGATTCGAACCCGGTTCACCTCATTGGAAGGCGAACGCTCTATCCCCTGAACATCGCGGCTCTCGGCTATTATCTTGACCAAACTATAAGGAACCTATTTCCAAAATTGTGGTATCTCTGTATCCTCCGAATCCGGAAATCTGTATCCTCCGAAAAAAAAAATGTTTATTTAGAGAAAGAATGTTTTTGTGCTCCTGATTTCGTAAGTTAAAATATATCGCCTGTGCTAATTATTAAGCATATTTGAGATGAAGTCCGAAAATCATGACGAGGAAATCCGATCATTAGACCAAAAGTTAATCAGGGTGTTCCCTTTTTTTCTGTTTTGCACACTGTATCTAGGAAGCGTGGAATATCTTAATTCAAAATCATAGTTAATTGAAAAATCGTTGACGTTGTCGTGTTCGTGATTGGAAAGTGGGTCAAATATGACACAGAGTTAAATAATAAATTGATTTGTATCACGTTTTTAATATCAGAAACCAAATCCACCTCCTCTCAACATTTTTATGTGCTCAGGTGTTTAAGAAAATATTCTCTTTTTTTTTCTCTCTCTGTCGCGTTTCATCAGCGCCAAATGCATCTTCTTATACACACACCCAAAATTTAGAACATCTATTCCAATGAAAGAATAATTATTTTGCGAGACTGATATTACCTGCACTTTTAAAAGTGTTGATGCCATTAATATTTTTATGCTAAAATTAAGTCTTATAATTTTATCGGCTATGGTTTTTAAATTATTTATATTCAACTGCAATAGCAACAAAAGATTCAAAAGACGAATCACAAAAAGATAATATAAAAACGATTTCGGTAGCAAATAAGGACTAACTTTTGATTGTTGTCTGTACTAAACTTAAAGCAAAGCATTCGTGTGACAATTTATATTATCTATCGCCTAATTTAACCAATTGTTACACGAACATAAAAAGTGCAAACCGGTTTCAGTCACGTAAAAACAACAAAGCTGTATAGTATCAACTGATAATTATGATTTTACAGAGAATCTTATAGTGCGTCTAATAATTTGGCCAGGGAATGTATGGTGGTCAAGTCTTAACATTTTCATGACCAATGGCGTGATTGTGGCAATGTGGTCATGCACAGGCCACCTTTACTTTTCAGATAAGCTGGTACACATCGATCATAAATTGGGTGGGCTTCAAGCCGTCACTAGGGATCGAACCGCAGTTCTTCACAACGACAGTTCAGTGCCTTAACCACTGAGCCATCATGATTAAAGTATTAAGACCATATTTTTCGAATTGCTGCATTATGGCTACCCTCCAATAATTTATTTAAATCTATCAAATGAAATGTAGAATTGGATCTAAAATTAGAATCCAGATAGTATCTAGATTACAATTAGACCTAAAATTAGAATCTATGATAAAGAAGAAAAAAAAGTGTTTTTTTCAGAAAAAAGTACATTTTTGTGTCTATTTTCAGAACATTTAACTGTCATATTTGTAGTGAGCCAGCTGACAATCAAAATAGCATTTTGGTATATAAAAATACGATCATTCGGGGATATCGAACATAATGCAGCTAAGACTTTCACACCTCTTCCGTATTTCAGTCTGTGCAACATCTTCCCTAACTCATCGTTTCACTCACTGAAATAAAAGTTTATTTATAAATAATTAAATGGAACATTGATTAATAATTAAAATTAACTCCAAAACACGCATGAATTGTTTTTAATTTAAATTGTGTCTAACAAATTTAACGGAGTGATATTAAGCCCAAATTAATATAAGTGATGCGTTTATAAAAACACTTATCTGTCTATACAGACATGCACGGCGTATTAATTTATACGATTACAATAGCGTTCCAACGGCTTTTTTGCATACACGCTCATGAAGAACCATGGAATTGTTTAGTTGAAGGGGTCTACATACTATCGTGATATCATTAGTTGGTCACGGAAGAATGATGACGTAATAAGAGTTCACGTTAACTACACGCGAATGGGACGATCTGATGTAATTTGGCGCATAAATATTTGACCCTTTTTATAATATTTCGTGTCACTAAAAAGGATGGTGGCATATCATTTGGGGAGATCATTAGATACTTAATGTGAAATGCTTCACACGTATCTTATAAGGTGTTTATTGTGATCTGCATTTAGGTTGCCTACTTTTTTAAACACTTCTTTTGATGATCAAGTTCAAAAAATGCATTCGTCTCGCCCGGATGAGCAATCAGACGACTTTCTCGTTGCCATCAGTTGTGTTATTACTTGGGGTGATAATGTCGTTTTCGACGAAATGTATCAAGCAAATGAAATTTGAAATCGAAATGTCCTTATATTTATAGTAAATAAGTTCTAAATTAAGGCTTAAACCATTGCGCCATTTTGTTTTGAAATTCTAAAACGTTCTAAAAAATATCGTTTTCTATAGAAAGAGAGTTATTTGTTTTGATCAGTGATGTGTGTCCCTTGGATTAAATTGGCAAATATTGGTAACATATACCCGTAGGGGATTTTTTGCTTTTCTAGGATCAGTTAGCTGATGCATTTTCTATGTGTGGGAATTTCTCTCGCCTAATAACACGAGATTCTTGTTGTCTATGTTTAGAGATCAAGGTCTTCAGTCAGATAATTTAGTGGAAGAAATGCTGCTAAGTGAACGCAAATACGAAAAGCTCCTGCCGTCCTCCAATAATGGAAGTTATCCCGAAAAATACAAGGGAAGGGAAGAGATAGAAGACTCGAAGCGATTTATGTCTTTGACTAATGACCAGAAGTCACGTAATCTAACTACCCGAGCCGGTAGTCCTGCGCCACCAAAACCGCCAAGAAATTATGATTCATTACCCAGAGGATTCAAGCAATCAAATGGCGACAGCCACTATGGTAAGTTATGATTTTTCTAATATTTTGTTGTTTTTGTTTGAACATAAAGACTGATTTGCAGATCTAGAGGTGCCTTAATTTAGAGTGTTTAAGAGATCCTCTATTTGTGTAGGGGGAAATGTATAAGTTAATGTATTTGGCAATCGAAATAAGTAATTATTTTCACAGAAACGATTTTTACATAATATTAAGTACTTACTTATCATCCCGTATATCATTTTCGCCAACATGACGCCAAATTCATTCGGGAGATTTTGAAATTTATTTTCACATATATAGTAATTGGCTTAAAAAAATATATACCTGATACAAACATAACTTAATGCATACAAAAATAAGAAAATATTTAAATTGAACTACTTCCAAATTTATTTTCACATTGACAAAATACAAAATGAGAAAAAAAATTCACAAAAACACATTTTCTTACTGGTTAATATAAATGGATTTTGCGCTAAACCCATTTACATAAGGCATATACTTGATCTAATATTGTAATATGTGGTTATCCAATATTTGTGCTAAAGCGATGTTTTAGCGATCGACTTCAGATCTTGCAAAATTGCTCGACGGGATGATATGTTAGTAACGAGTAATAACTTCTAAAATTTAAAGTATTACATACGTTTAAATCAACTGAATGATCTCAGCATATCCAGGAGCATAATTATATTTAATATTTTGCAATTAATCTTTCGATAACAACAAATACTCGGCGGATATCGTCCCAACTCCAAAATAAACAAAATTTTTACTATATAATATCTGATCAGTGATATATATATATTTTAATATAAATGTATATATTTTATGTTAGTAAGATTATTTAAAAATTAAAAAAAAAGAAAAAATAACAGAAGAACAATGACTAGAAATTGAAGAAATTTGAGAGGATAAAAATATTAACATGCCTATTACAAATAAATAAAAGCATTCAAAATTTGATAGGATCAAAATTACTGGCCCCAATTGAAATTTAATAATAGCATTTTTCAGTTAAAATTCTTACATTTTAGTTACAATTCCTTGAAACTTAATAAAATAAATGATAGGGTAATAGACACAAATAACACTAGTAAACTTGTGTTCCTTTGTCCCAGAGATTTAGGTGATGTGTGTTTCGTTTTCGAGCAAGATGAGAGCAACCGCTGAAATAGTTTGTCCAGATAATAAGTTGTTAAGATCATATCATTCGCACTGAGAATGAGATCTAAATTTTTTTTAAATTGTAAATTTGTCAAAAAGTCATTTGTCATTTCTAACATGATCTTAAATAAGGAAAAAAATCACACATTTTCAGATTGTGTAGTATTTTTAAAGCATAAACTTTAAAGAGAACTTACTTTCACGGTTTTCAAAATGCGTTATTTTTTTTTAACAAAAACTTTTAGTGAAGCAATTAAAGAAGTTTAAAAAATATACGTTATTTTTAAAAGGCAAACTTTTAAATTTGAGATTTTTAATAATATACAGTATATTTTTCGCACTGAAACGAGCGAACTTTCAGTATTTCCTTTTTCCTACACTACCCTACAATAATGGTAGGGATTCTTACAGTTTCTGACATTTTAAAATTTCTCATGATTTACTAAGAGATACAGTTAAGAAGCTTTTAGAGGTTTGAGAAACTGATGGCAACGAATCTCAAAAGAAATTGAGTGTTTTTGAACACCCTGTGCTAGAAAATATAGCAATAAACATGTATTAATGTCTTAGGATATTATATGAAATAACCGAATAAAATTTCGTAAAACTAGCTTAAATATTTAAAAGATATCGACATTTTTATAAACGAAACTAAGATTTTTCCGGTAAATTTTGTCTGGCTATTCGGCATATTTACGAAAATCGGATTTTTTTTAAAATTATTCTCAGTAAAATTGTAATTTTTTGCAGTTTTGTATTCTTATGTCTGATGATAAAACAAAAATGAAGGCTTAAAAAATTCTTCTCTTGATGTTTCTTTATTATATGGAAAAACAATTGCAGTCGCTAATTTATGATTCGGTCAAATTAGGAATTTCATTCGAGAAAAAATGAGAATTTCCATTCTCCCAAAAATATAAGTTCACAGCATCTCTGAAATTACTGTTTCCTCCCTCTGATACAAAAAAGTTTATGTATCAAAAATAGTACAAATATTCAAATATTTAATACCCATGCTCCTGATATTTATTGTCGAAAATACCGCAATCGTGAAAGCTTTAGCCGCGATGGCTCAGGGGATAGAGCGTTCGCCTTCCAATGAGGTAAACCGAGGTTCGATCCCGGCGATGACTGGTCAATACGAATTCCGCATCCGGTTTGGACCGACCACAATGCTGACGTGAAATATCCTCATTGGTAGACGGATCATCGGTTAGAGTCCCCTTGCCGTCAGGCTAACCGTAGGAGGTTCTCGTGGTCTTCTTCTCCATGTAACGCAAATGCGGATTAGTTCCATCAAAAAGTCCTCCATGAAGGTAAATATCACCCAATACTTGATCCAGAAGCTCCCTTGTCTTCTGGATAGGGTTCAAAATTACGAGGCTACGGAGTCGAACATTAGTAGTCGCAAACCCCAAAATTGAGTCGGATGTTCAACGACGGTTATAAAATATAAAATAAAATCGTGAGAGCTTCGTCCGTTTATGTGTCGAATACAGTACCCTATAATATTGAAAAAGAAGACACTTTCAGTTTTTGATATTTTTTTCCAATATTCTCTAAAGAAATACTAAGAGAATTATTTTATAAATTTAGAGATGTTTGGGTCATGCGACTTCCCATATTTATAAATAAATAAAAAAATTAATGATGAAGGATAATATTTAAATTATCTGGTTGTTCTTGGAATTATTCCAAAATACGAAATATCTTGAAAATTTGTTACGGTTCATTTTGTTATGGTTAACACATTAACAAAATGTATTTATGTAAGAATATAAAAATTGTATTAACAACGAATTTTTAGTGAAAAACAAGGAGGAATGCGAAGAAATAACGGGCGTTGGTAAGCGAAGCGAGCAGGAGCGATGTCTTCTCCTAAATTGAGAAATTTAATAAAAAGTTTTTATGTATTTGAATTGCAATGTTAGTAAGTTCGAAGATGTATTGTATTTTTATAAATTTAATCTCCATCATCGGGATGCACGGCCTTTTCCATAGAAAGGCCACGGAAGGAAAATTCGGCTTTCAAGGACTACGATGAATTCATTTAAATGCTTGATGCATTGAATCTTTATTTTTCTTCTTAAGTATCCTCTTCATTTGATCCACACCTCAACCTCTATATTTTGGAAAACTTTCTTTAAAAAATTGAAATGTCGTAGGAATAAATTTTCTTCGATTGTTTGAATTAATTTTTCGACATTTTGAAAATTTTTCTTGAAAAAATAGAAACGTCGAAAGAATTGAATCTTTCCAACACCTCCTTGAATCTTCATTTGATTTCTGTATTTTCCTCCTCACTTATGCCCATACCTTAACCTCTACATTTTGGAATTTTTTTAAAAAAAAATCTGAAAATCTAAAGAATTAAATCTTTTGATGCTTTGACTTTTTCTTCTAAATTTTGAAAATTCTTTTAAAAAAAAATAAAAAATTGAAACGTCGTAAGATTTAAATCTTTCGACACCTTGAGTCTTCATTTGACTCATATTTTACATTTGACTCATGTCATACAATATAGACTTCCTTGATCGCTCAAAAACTGATTTTAGAAAATTTAAAACAAAAATCGTTAATTAGTCTTAATTTAATGTTAAAGCTTTTAAAAATAATTGCCAAAAAATATTGTATTTAAGCATTGTTTACTTTGTTTATGCGATACACCCTTACTTCAACCCTTACTGTTTAAATTTTAAAAGGATATTTCTCAAATTAAGGTAAGAAATGCGTTGTATTTATGGAAGTAATCCGACGAAATGGAATTGTCAGTTTCATTTTAACAATTGATTAATATTGCATAATATGAATAGCAGTTATTTTACAGTAGAGTTTTTGCTCTATTGTTTCTGATTTCACTGTTTTTGATATTTTTAGATGTCATTTCGTCCGGCATTCATCCACTGTTCAATGGCCATTCCACGGATGCGTCGAACAGAGCTGGAAGCCAATGCGGTTCATCTCCACAACAGAATTATTTCGTTGTTGTGGCCATCGACTTTGGAACGACTTACAGTGGATATGCCTTCAGTTTCACTCAGGATTCCGACAACATCCATATGATGCGAAAATGGGATGGTAAGTTGACAAAGTAAATAAATGAAAATAAAACGGAGAACTAATTTAAAAAAAAATTCGTTTTCAGCAGCATTTAAATTTTAAGGGAAAGGACACTGTAAATCATTTTATTTAAGTCCGCATTGAGTATTCTTATCCCCAAATTCATAAATTTTTAAATTTAGATTTTTAAGGCCATCTATCGGTAACTTCAGAAAATACAAAATATATACTAATGTGGTAAACAGTGAAGGTTAGTGTAAGGTCAAAATGAGAAACCGGCACTTTGAACCTATTTTCTCTTAGCGTTGTGTGTTCTTTCACTTAATCATTTCTCACTGAGTTTATTCGTAATTATAAACACAGAACTCATAAATTTGTTTATTTTTCATCACGTGACCGATTTTTTAAAGTAAGTGAAATCTCGCATCCTTTCCCATTAAAAAATATGGTCTTAATAATCAAATTTATTTTCGGCAATGAAATTGAATTTCTTTTAATAAATCTATCTCAATTCCTACGATACTTAAGCAAAATGTTTCTACGAAAAATATCCCTATAGCGGTTTAAAATTCTAATTACAAAAATAATAAAAATATTATATTTGCAAAACAATTTTCAAGTGTGCCTAATTACTTCTTTCGTTTCAAACTGGGACTCTTTTAATGCATTACTTCACTGTCTTATGTTTTACCCGTTTATGGATATATCTTAGGATGAATATCCTGTACAACTTGTACTGTACAAGATCTTGCATAGGAATATAGGATGTTTCACATCACCCTTAATATATATTTTAAGAATTTTGACCAAAAATAAAGCTTTCATATTAGGAGATGCTAAGTACAATTTAGAATGAGACAAAAGCAAAGACAGTTTTGAAATCGAATTGGCCGAATTTAGATTAGATTATGCACGACAGAGTCATGAGGCCTTTTTTTACAGAAAAGACGGTCTCATCCGTCGTATACTTAGACATGTTGGAAAAGTTCGTATTTCCACAACTAGAGGAGCTTCAGCCACATGTCTTTTTACAACAAGATGGTGCACCACCTCATTGGGGTATCATCGTTCGTAGTTCTTTGAATGACCATTTTCCAGGAGGATGGATTGGGCGAGGAGGTCCAATTCCTTGGCCACCCAGGTCACCTGATATGACCTGATGATCTCATGATATATATATGTCGAACATTGATGACCAAAAAGCCAGAATTACAACCGCAATAGCCTCTGTGGATGCCGACATGCTTGCTGATACCTGGCGTGAAATTGACCATCGACTTGATATTCTCCGTGCGACGAAGGGTACACACGTGGAAGTTCATTGACAAGGGTCATGAAACTTTTCTATTTAACCAGTCTATCTAACCATTTATATTATTAATTTTAATCTATCTTTATTATTTTATATGTTATTAAGCATCAAAATGGATGCGGGACTTTATAAACACCCTGCATAATGAAGAAAAAATCAATTCTGTTTTAAAAAAGAAAAACGCTATTGCTCTTGTTGTTGTTTCTAATGCCACTGCCAAATACCAGCAAGCCTGATTAGTGAAACCAAGCTAATTTCAAAGCAGAGGATGCGTATCTTGTTTTTTAGTGGCACCATCTTTGACCAAGAATATGACTTCTGCCACACATATGTCACAGCTCGTTTACAAGGCGGACCTATTCAAGCATCCATTTATTCATCCATAGATCGTAATTTCGACCTGAACCAGAGAACATCCAACTCCAATTCAGCATCCTCAAAGGTATAGATTTGCTATGGAAACATGGAGAACTTTGTGACCCGACAGATTTAGCGTGCACCAGTCACCATTTGCTACACGAGAATACTTCGGTGGTAGGAGATCGAATTCATGCCCTCTTGAACATTGGCCCGACGCCCTACTAACCCCACCGAATAAATTTTAAATATGTAGCCACAAAGGGTTAATATATTTATAAAGTGCATAATTCTTTATTACTAATTATAAATCGCATTAACAGATGTATCGAATAATAATGTTTGCAAAGTATCGTATTAAAAAAATGCTTGCACTAATTTTTGATTGTTTGCTGGTGTTTGCTTTGACTTGACTTTCCTTTTTTTCAGGGGGTGATCCAGGCGTGGTAAATCAGAAAACACCCACTACCCTTCTTTTGGATCCAGATGAAAAATTTCACTCGTTTGGGTACGCAGCCAGAGATTTCTACCACGATTTAGAGCCAGAGGATTCTAAAAGATGGCTCTATTTCGAGAAGTTCAAGATGACCCTGCATAAGACTGAGGTTAGCAATTTATTTTATTTATAATCTGAACTGCCGGCCCAGTTTTGAGAATACCAATGTTCGTTGTTTCATTCAAAAATAATTTTTTTCTTAAGGGTCTCCAAAAATCACTTCTCCACGGTTATAGTTAGATGAAATAATATTGTTGCATAAAATATTGTTGAAATATTCTTACTAAAAATCGTAATCGTAAAATCTCCACGGTTTCTAAAGTTTTAGATGAAAATTGGATAAAATATTGTTAAAATATTCTTATATGCATGGTTTGATACCTCTTAGATTATATTGTATTTAAAACTGTCATAAAAACTGAAAGTGAAATAAGTAAATAAATAAAAAAAAACATCCTTATTAATAGACGCAAATTTTTATTTAAGCGTTGAAGAGAGAACACATTATCGAAATCTGTCGAATCACCAGTGATTCAAGTAGGATGAAAAACATGAAACCATGTCTGGTGAGCCGTGGTTGCTCAGGGGATAGAGCGCTCGCCTTCCAATGAGGTTAACCGCTTTCGAATCCCAGCGACGGCTGGTCGATACGAATTCCGCAACCGTCTCGCACCGACCAGATCTATCATCATCAAAGCCTCATCCCGTCCCTCCCCCGTTAGGGGGCATCCGGAGAATACTGTAGGTGTAGACTAAGTGGGCGCACGTGCCCTCTCAGCAAAAGAAAAAGAGGATTCAAAAAGGTAGGCTTGGTGGCAATCCATGGCAACACGTCGGAAAAATGGGCAAGAGAGGCAGAAGTAACTCCAGGGAAAACCCTGGTTGATGTAGGTTGGACACCGCTCGCAGAGCAGCGACCTCAGTGATGCCGTAAAATATCCTTAGTGGTAGACGGATCATGGGTTAGAGTCCCCTTCCCGTCAAGCTAACCATGGGAGGTTTTAGTGATTTTCCTCTCCATCTAAGACAAATACGGGTTAGTTCCATCAAAAAATCCTCCATGAAGGCAAATTTCTCCCAATACTTGATCCAGGAGTTCCCTTGTCTTCTGGATTAGGTTCAAAATTTCAAGACTACGGAGGTGAACATTGGTAGTTGTAAACTCAAATTGGGTCTGATGTGCGACGACTGTAATAAAATGAACTAAAACATGTTTGATTGCTGGATGTAACTTGAAGTAGTTCCCGGTAATAGCCTCTTAAGAAAACTTTTCATCGCAAGAGGAGAGAAACTTTTAATTGCAACTTCTCTTTCACCTCCGTAAGTAATTTAAAATTTATAGAATAGTTCAGCCAAACCTAGAGTAAGCCATGAAGTCTTAAATACTAAAAAGAAAATTTCAAAATATCAAATTGAAAGAGAACTTTTCCATTGCTTAATCCTAAGTTATCCTCTCATAATGTGTTTTCATTTTGATATTTTCAAATTCTTTTTCAGCAATTGAAACTTATTACATGTACTCACTTTCTCTATACTTGGAATTTTAAATAAGTTATGGAGGTTAAATAGGATTTGTAATAAAAATTTTATCTCGCGTTATAGCTTCCCATAACTTATTTTCGTTAATCAAGCAGAGTTTGCTGTTTTCCGTTTTGCCTTCCTCAGTTTTGATTCGTTTGACTATAATATTTTTTTACTCGCTTATTAATTAAATTTTAATGCATTTTTAACTGCGTTTATAAAATCGTTTCATTAATTTTTGGTACTATTAGCATTATGGCTATCAATAAAATGAAAGAAAACCTTTTTGTTCTTTAATCTCTTAAAATAAACATGAAAAAAAGTGCATGAACTGCAATGATATAAAGATATGAACATTCTCATTCAATTTCAGACAAATATTTTAACATAGAGTCAGAGTCTGGAAATAATATTTACCTTAACAAGATTTCTTATTGCAGCACCTGAGCAGAGAAACTATGATCCATGCAGCCAATGGTCAAGGTGTGTCCGCCCTCTCAGTGTTCGCCCATGCACTGCGATACTTCAGAAAGCACGCTCTCCAGGAGTTGAGTGACCAATCTGCGACTACCATCCTCAACGATGATGTCCGATGGGTGGTCACTGTACCTGCCATTTGGAGACAGCCTGCCAAACAATTTATGAGAAATGCCTCATACGAAGTAAGCTTCTTTTTTATACTTGAAAGATTGTTCAATCAATACAGGAAGCCCACTAAAGCGTGTGTGCCGGTCAGGTGTCCGAGCGGTTTGCGTGCCTGACTGTGAAGTCAATGGTTGCTGGTTTGAATCCCGCTCAGGGTATGGATGTTTCTTGTGTGATGTGACCTGCCCTATGGACAGGCATCTATGGCAGTGTGTGTGGGGGGGTAATGTTGCTCACCTCCGTGACTTAGGTTCACAGTTGAAGCCGGCTGAAGATTCACTGTGTAGTAAATGATGACCGGTTGACGTTAAATGTGTCGGGTCTCATCTCTGGTCAAGTCATCTCAGTGAAGGGGCTAAATATCAGGTCAAAATTACGATCTGTGGATGGCCGGCCAGGTGGCCGAGCGGTTAGCGTGCCTGACTGCGAAGCCATAGGCTGCGGGTTCGAATCCCGCTCTGGGCATGGATGTTTCTCTCTCTCTTTGTGCTGTCCTCTGTTGTGTGTATGATGTGTGAATGTGGCCCACCCTATAACGGGTTTGTGGCAGTGTGGCGTGGGCAATGTTGCTCGCCACTGGGTAACGCGAAATGAGCAACAATTCTGGCATAGTATAGGCAAAGATTGAAATTCAGTGCCTGCCATTGGAAAAAAAAACGATCTGTGGATGTATAAATGGTGCATGGGTCCGCTCTATGAACGGGCTGCGACATGTGTGAGTCAGGAACCGTATTCTTGGCCATAGATGGCACCACTGATGAGCAAGAAACGCACCTTCTGCCTTAAAATTCACTTGGTTTTACCAAGCAGACTTGTTGGCATATGGCAAGTGGTATTAGAAACAACAATAGATCGTAATTTTGACCTGGACCAGAGGACAATCAATCTCCATTTCAGTAACCCCAGAGGTATCTTTGTCTTGTGCACTTCGAGGACTTTGTGCCCCAGACAGATTTAACATGCACCGGTCACTATTTAATACACGGGGATTCTTCCTCCTCCTGGATTTGAACTCCCGTTCTTACAAATACGAGTCCAGCGTTCTACAAACCGGGTACATAAGTATTTGTATATATGTTTAAAGTTTACTTTGAAAGTAGTTTGAAAAAAAAATTAAAAACTGCAGTATCAGTCCAAACCGAAGACTTCTTCCCGCTAATGAGTTGAGTCCGCTTCGGAACCGGACTGAATTTGCCTCATCACTTATGCATACGGGCATTAATACATACTTCTTGTTTTGCGGGTTCGATTTGCAATGAATGCAAACACGGAGTTTAATGTAATCCAGCTGAAGCATCGAAAGAAATGAATTTTCTCGATCTAACATATCTCGTTATATTGTAATCATCGTTGAATAGCCAACCCAATTTTGAGAATATCAATGTTCAACTCGGTAGCCTTGTAATTTTTCACCGAACCCAAAAGATAAGGGGACTCTTGGATCAAGCATTGGGAGAAACTAGCCTTCGTGGAGGACTTTTTGATGGAACTAACCCGCATTTGGGTTACATTGGCAGAAAAACCACGAAAATCTCCGACCATTAGCTTGACTAGCTAAAAATTAGGGACACTCACTTTTGTAGATACGAAGTGAAATTATTTAATTGATATTGGCATAATATTTTTTTTAATGCAACAGTAGCATGAAAAGTTTCTATATATTGATCTCAAACTATTATAAATTGTTCAGTAGACTATCAACAAAGTCATACTGGAAGCTGTTGAAATTTTTTGTTCTAAGCAAAGTAATTCTGCAACTAAAAATAATATATTGTATAATTATTCTGCAATAACATTTGCTTGTAGTATACTTTCTTTTAGTTTGTCATTTGCCCTTTTTAAATGCAGTCTGGTACTGTTAAAAAAATTTCTTGATTTTTGAAAAAAAATTTAATTTTGATATTTTATTTTGTATACTACGAGACATAATATTCTTCAACGCTGTAGTTAGCTCTCTCCATCTAGTCTCTTTTTAAAGATAGAAAACGCTAACTTCACAGCTTTCCACCAGGGGCTTCGAAATTGGTAGCATATAGCCACTTTACAATATCTTTATACCACTTCAATTACAGAGGAAGCCATTCAAAAATTCTGAGCAAACTTTGATGCATACCCTGTATACTATCAGGGTAACTGCTGCATCGAATTTATTTTCTCACAATATGTGAAAACAATGTTTCAAATGGGTTTTCTTTTCATATAGGCCGGCATAGCATCGCCAGAAAATCCAGAACAGCTTCTGATAGCCTTAGAGCCCGAGGCTGCTTCTATATTCTGTCGCCGTCTCCGTCAGCATCAGTTGGTGCCTCTAGTCTCCAGTCCACAGAGACTGTCCATGCCAAATATAAAGGAACCTCTGGAAGGAAGTTTGGAGCCTGCAGTCATAGAAAATGCAGGTACGCTAATAATTTGTATACCACATCTTTTTGTCAGAATACGTGGAACCCATATGTCGAGCTTCGAAATAAAATCTTAGGCTTTTTCGGATAATTTTCTTCCTGATTGAACAGCAATTTTACCTTTGCGATAGTAATAAAGTAAAATATGCCAAAATCTCTGCTTTTCACTTTCCATATTTGAAAGGGCACAAACCAAAAATTACTGTGAAACTCAATTTAATCGAATCTGTGGGAAATTCAATCGAACTTTTTCGGAAGCAAGCCTTGCTATATCAGCTGTCAAAATATACACAGTCCAGTCACATTAATGTGACCACCACCTACTTTCGACGTCAGTGAAGGCTGGAGGAGGGAGCATTATGGTTTGGGAATGTTTTTCTGGCGTTCACTGGGTGCACTCATCATTGTGGAAGGCACGATGGATCAGCACAAGTACGCATCTGTCCTTGCGGATCATGTCCACCCGTACATGCAAATGATATTTCCTCAGAATGATGGCATCTACCAGCAGAACAACGCGAGGTGTCATACAGCTCGCAGTGTATGTGCGAGGTTCGAAGAGCATCAGGATGAGTTTACCGCACTCCCCTGGCCATCAAACTCACCGGATTTAAACCCAATCGAGAATCTGTGGGATCACCTCGATCGGGTTGTTCGCGCAATGGATCCTCAACAGCGTAATGCAGCGCTGATGGCCACGGCACTTTAGTCGGCATGGCCCAACATCCCAGTGAACACCTTCAGAAACCTAATTGACTCTCTTCCTGCACGTCTCGCAACGGTCAGCTCTACCAAAGGTGGTTATTCTGGCTTTTGACAGGTGCTCACAATAATGTGACTAGACTGTGAATAATGATTACGCTGCTTAAGTGTGAAGTTGGCTATGAAAAATATGGTTGTTAAGTCCTCTGTTGGAAAAAAATTTAAATAACTTTCCGAACGTTCCAACAAGCGCAAGTTTTCCTAAAAAATAGTTTCTTGCGGACAATATAGCTGTTTCTAAAAAAGTTCAAATATGATATTGATCTTTGAGTTGTAAATAGTGAGGAAAGTAACGGAATAAGCCTATAGTTTGTTCTAATCTCATCTGTTTCATTAACAATTAAAAAATCTGGGCCAAGTCCTTAACACTTCTTTTCTTAATTTTGGGACACCTTTTACAAATAGAATTTTAGCAATTGATTAAAGTTTCCCAATTCTGTCTTTTGTAAGTTTTTTGATTTATTTCTTCTTACAATATGTTCCAGGTACCAGGTACATGGTTGTGGATTGCGGAGGTGGAACAGTGGACATTACTGTTCACGAAATCACAGATGAAAACGGAACCATCAAAGAACTCCACAAGGCCACTGGTGGGCCTTACGGATCAGTAGGAATAGATCTGGAGTTCGAGAAACTTCTTGGAGAAATATTCGGCACAGACTTCGTAGAACATTTCAAGATTAAAAAGCCGGCAGCATTTGTGGACTTGATGGTTGCTTTCGAAGCCAGAAAAAGGAATGCAAGTCCATTCAAAATAACTCCAATCAACATTGCTCTGCCATTTTCTTTCATTGACTACTATAAAAAAACAAAGAACAGCTCCGTAAGTTCCTGTTTTTTTCCCGATAAATTTTGTTACTTTGACACATAAGCAATTTATTACCAGT
Organism: Parasteatoda tepidariorum; assembly: GCF_043381705.1. Classification (NCBI taxonomy): domain Eukaryota; kingdom Metazoa; phylum Arthropoda; class Arachnida; order Araneae; family Theridiidae; genus Parasteatoda; species Parasteatoda tepidariorum. Next base: position 18,830,912 of record NC_092205.1, read on the forward strand.
TTTAAAATGCCGATGCTAACCTTCTAATGAAAAATTTAATTCAATTTAACAAGTTGTTCACTTTAACTCAATTGATGAATCAATTGATTCTCCTTTAGTGTATGATAATTCAGTCTAACAAGTAGTAATTAGAGCCCCTGAATTAGACAGGCCGACTCATCATCTATTTTTGCTCCAAAGAGCTAACATAAGCATAATACTAACATAACGTTAACTTGTGAACTTTTTTGCTCCAATATTGCTTGATAGGTCAGCTCTGATAGTATAGGAGCCTTAGTAGTAATGATTAACAGATATGCATGAAGATACTCTTTTATATAAAAATATATTCTAATATTTTACGTAATATTCTATAGAATATTACGTAAAACCGTACCTAGGTCCATTTCTGGTCGATGCGAATTCTGCACCCAGCTCGCACCGACCACCTTGCTGACGTAACATATCCTCAGTGATTGACGGATTATGGGTTAAGAGCATAACCATCTAGAAAGGAGGAGGCCTAGTCATCTATTCCGTCGATACCTACTTGGGGGGGAAATGTGCAATGGCTGCTTAGATGTGCGTTCACACAGCTATTAAGTTAGTTATTTTATGAATAAATATTTACTAATAATAAGTAACAGAAATTTGATGAACGCTTGCATTTGTTTACGAAACATTTCCGTATTTTTATGCGCGAAACATTTAGTACGTTTATCAATGTATGAAAACTACAATATTATGTAGAAATTCTTTTAATGTTTCTATTTACTAGCAAAATGTTTTTCTCCATTTATTTACAAAAAATAACCTCGCAATCCACAATAAATGTGTTTAAATATTTTCGCTTTGCTGTGATCTGAAATTTAAAACTTATAATAAAAAAATAAATGATTATATAATAAATGGGAAAACAAGTCATTTTCTTTTCTCAAAATAAAAAGAAAAGAAATCTAAGATAAAGGGAATAAGAATGAAATATTATTTGTATTGTAANCTTTTATGATTTTTCTACTGGTCTGTTTAAAAAAATAATTCATCGAGTTTGATTATTAGAACAATAAGTATGTTAGATTAATCATAAATTGTTCATTTCCATAACTTTCTTACATATTTTACATCTTTGAAATTGGTAGATCTACATCTTAATTAAAGTACAACAACATTTAGTTCCAACAAAAACTAAAAAAATTAATTAAAATCCATTTTTTCATATATGAAAGTTTGTTTTGAAAAACATGTGTAAAAATATATATGTTTAAATCACTGAACAAAATACTGAACCGACAAATTAAGAGCCGAGTAAATTCTTGTAAGAGTTATATTCAACTAAGTTTTTTGTGCTGAGATTTGTTGCAACACAAAGTAGCTCTTGAACAATGGCGTAATATCTATGATATTTTTCAGACCAAAATTTCCGATGTCAAAAGTTTTTGCTGCAAGCTTTTTACAAAGGTCATCAATTAGTGTTTCATATTGTTCAAAATATCTAATGAAATCACAGTAATTAATTAGCAACATTACAAACTTTTTCTTTCATTTCCCTATTGTTTGGAGAAAAAAAAACTGTTTTTTTTAAAAGCCTCCTGCTCCCTTTTAAGCTACAATCCAGCATCACTGCTTTTAAATTACATAGAACACATAAGAAAAATAGAAAAAAAAATAGAATTAAAAAAATGAATACAGTTAAATACATTAAAGATCTTTTCCTTAAATTATATATATACTATATATATATATTACAATTTGTATTTTAAACTTTTTAAATGAAAAGTTAAACAAGAGTAGTAAAATTCAAAAGAGAGATTGGAGTTCGACGGAATGGATGACTAATCGAATACAACTGCGTGAAGTGTCACGGCCTCCTCTCTTCTAGATGGTTATGGTTAGAGTCCCCTTGCCGTCAGCCTAACCATATCAGGTTTTCGAAGTTTTCCTCTCCATGCAACACGAATGCTGGTTAATTCCACCAAAATGTCCTCCACGAAGGCAATTTTCTCCCAATACTTGATAAAGGAGTTCCCTAGTTTTCTGGATTGGGTTCAAAATTACAAGGCAACGGAGTTGAACATCCCAAACCCAAAATTGGGTCGGCTGCTCAACAACAGTCATAAAGTAAAATAACGATATTTTTAAAATCATTTTATTACGACACATGAATTAAAAATTTGACTAATCAATTCGCAACTATGACTTCGTACGTAAACCAACGTCATTTTCTAACCATTTTCTCGGCATTTGTTACAGTTAGTTGCCTTACTTCCGGCCCAGCTATTTCCACGCGTTTTTAAACTCTCCTTATTTTAAATATATTATTACTACTTACGTATTCAGAATCGCGCATTTGAGTATTTTCACACGTGAAAAAATATTTAATATTCACCATTCAGTGATCGTTTTATTGCAATAAACTACACAGCAACGATTATGTTGAATTCTCTGCATCACATAATGTATTGCAATATTACTTTTATATATTTTTTTATATTTTTGTAACCCTTGTTGTACAGCCGGCCCAATTTTGGTTTATGACTATTAATGTTCAACTACGTAGCCTTATAATTTTAAACCCAATCCAGAAGACAAGGGAACTCCTGGATCAAGTATTGGGAGTGGAGGACTTTATGATGGAACTAACCAGCATTTGCGTTACATGAAGTGTGAAACCACAAAAACCTCTCGCGAACCTCCGCTGTTAGCCTGATAAACCCATGATCCGTCTACTACTGAAGTTATTTTACGTCAGCACAGTGATCGGTGCAAACCGGATGCGGAATTTGTATCAACCAGCCATCGCTTGTCTTTGAATCCTCACTGGAAGGCTGAAAGCTCTACTTCTTGAGCCACCAAGGTTCGCTATAGCCCTTTAAAAATGATTGTATAAACCCTGCTTAGCACTAGCAAACCATGCTACTGATTTTAAAAATGAAATCATGCCTTGGTATAGAGGTTTCAGTACCATTAATGATCAGTCCTGGATATTCATGGCCGCATCTTGTATGAAAAGCGCTCCTTATAGAACATGCCCGTTTATTTTTCGTCTATTCTTTTCAGGTGGAAGCTGCAGTGAAGAAATATGGCAGCAAAGAGATCAAGTGGTCGTCTCAGGGCATGCTGAGGCTTGAACCATCTGGCATGCTCCGTCTCTTCCAACCTACGCTGGACGCCATCCGGATACACGTGGAACGTGTACTAGACACTTGCGAGGTGGGAAACATAACCTACCTGTTCCTAGTGGGTGGGTTCTCTGAATCGGGCATCCTGCAGAAGAGCATCCGTGACGCCTTTTCGGACAGACTGAAAGTCATCATTCCGCAAGGGGTCAGCCTAGCCATCCTCAAGGGAGCCGTCCAGTTTGGGGTTGATCCAACGGTGGTCAGCTCTCGCCGATCAAGATTGACGTATGGTGTGGGAGTCCTAAATAGGTGTGGATTTTGTCTTTTAAATCCAATAATTAAATTTTTTTTCTTCTATCGGATCCAATAATTGCTTTTACGTAGTGAGTGGAATAAGTTAATTATCCGTGTTATAATAATTATTGATCTAATGATCAGAATTTTCTCTAAAATGTACTCTTAGTAATGGTTAGAAGGGTAAACTTTAAATATGCTATTTATTATTAACTATGCAAAATCACACTGCGTTTAGCTCTGGATAAACATGAATTTTTTTTACTGGCGGATTTAAAGTTTTGACCTTAAGAAACATGAAAGAAGTGACACAAGATTAGTTTCATCATGTAATTTTTACTTTTTGTGCTTTCGTTATGTCTTTTATATTTAAGTATGAAAATCAAAACAAAATATTTTTTAAACATCGTTATTATTTTTTATTGTTAAATTTAAAACTGATTTAAAAAAAAGCGTTTAATTTTTGCCACAAATTATAACCTTCACAGTTTTAACTTTCAATAAAAAAAGTACACTGTATATTTTTTGTAATGCCTTAATTTCAATTTCGAAGTACGATTTTTTTTTCAAAAATTGTTTTAAAAAAAATTGCTGTTCGTATAGAAATGTATTGGTAGTGCTTAAATAACTTTTGTGACACACTACATATAAAATTCAGAGTTTTCCTTAACGAACTCCCTTAATCTTTAGACTCTGAATATGTTTCAAAATTAAAGTAACAAAAATAAGTATATATTAATAAGTATATATAAATAAGTATTATCTCTAGCAAATATTTAAACGAGGAAAAAGAGACCCTTGCAAAATCTAACGAATCACTTAAAGAAGAAGGAAGATGAACATTCAAAACCAGTTTGATTGTCTACTGATGCTAGGATGTGTTTCTAATAATCTATTTTCAACACTTTTTTTTGTTTCCTTTGGCAATCAAGTTTTGATGCTATCTGTTCCGTCTTCCTCATTAGTGTTTTCGACAAATTTCGTTGCTTTTTTTCCGCTTAATTATTATTTTGTGACCCCGTATATGTATTATTTTGTTACTTTATTAATAATGATTTTTAAAATAAATTTTAAAAGCGCTGTTAACAAAACACTCTATCAAAAGAGGACAAAAAATTAGATCTACCTATATCTTGTGACGTTATTAAACTCCTCTTTATTAAACTAAAGGTATGGTATATTTACTCTGTTTCATTTAATTAATTTCCTATTTATTATTTTTTTTTAAAGATTCATCCACGGATCTCATCCTCCTGACAAACTAGTCGTCAAAGATGGCGTCGAGTGGTGCGCTGACGTCTTTGACAAATTCGTCCTGGCAGATCAATCCATCTGTGTTGGTGACACCGTCATCAGACGATACACCCCAGCCAGAAGTGGCCAATCATGCAGCGTCATCCACATTTATTGCAGTGAAAGAGACGACGTCCACTTCATTACTGACCCAGGAGTGAAACGTTGCGGAACTCTGGTCCTGGACTTGTCCGATCAGACACAGTCCGCCGATGTCCAGCAGTCCGGAAAACGTGAAATACAAACCATCATGATCTTTGGCGACACAGAATTAAAAGTCAGCGCCATGGATGTTTTAACAGGGAAGTGCGTGAAAGCGGAAGTGGACTTCCTAAATGCTTGACCAAACATTCTTTTGTCTTATTTGGAATGCTTTGTATTATCTTATGCCGTCCAAAGAATTGTAATTATGTGTAGATTACTTAGGATGTATTTGTTATTCTAAAAGCTTCGAATAGAAAAGTTTGGATACGCGTTGGTAATATCTTTTCAGTCGAAAGTACTCATAGGTGAATTCTTCAGCAGAATAACTTTAACTGTGGACAGAATTTTTAACAAGAAACACTTTTATATTTGTCTGAATTTCTAAGCTACATCAAAAAAACAGAAATTATGAAATTAATTAAGAAAAACCATAATTGAAAAAGCCTCGTATGTAATTTAGAAATGAAAAACTGAAAGCTATTTTCCAATGGGAAAGATAAATCTTCGATTTGAAACGAAAAACTGAATTCATTTCAAAATAAATGTTATTTAGAAATGAATATTTAAAATGAACGTTGTAGTTTAGAAATGAAAAACTGAAAACTATTATTACTTTAAAAGTATTTTTCCGGTGGAAAACATTTACTATAGACATTTTGTTGCTTATAACTATTTTCAAATATGTATATATTCGTAGTTCGTTGGCTAATTAGTTAATTATAAGCTTATAGTTTCTAAATTTATTTCTTAATATACTTAGAAGTTATTTGCAATTTTCCTTTGGTATCTTGTGGAAGTCCAGGAGAACAAACACGTCATCTAGCCTGATTAACGTAACTCTAAAATTTGTTACTTCGCTTATATGGTATTTCCTTATCACCGCCCTTAATGTACATTTTATGAATCAATGTAAAAAAAAAGTATTTTTGAGCTAGGAAAAAACAGAAACGCTTTCGGAAGCTGATGAATCGTGGTAAACAAGATTAAAAACATCAAAACCTGTTTAACCATACGAAAAGAAGTAAATTAAAAGGAATTATTATAAACACTTCATAGGTGAGCTTTTTATTCTAGGCACAGTTTGAAATGCGTGTTTAAGAAAATGGCCACAGCTCGAAATGCGTGTTGAAGAAAATAGACATAGCTCACAATACGTGATTAAGAGAATGGACACAGCTCACAGTGCGTGATTAAGAAAATGGACACAGCTCACAATACGTGTTTAAGAACATGGACCCAGTTCACAATATGTGATTAAGAAAATAGACATAGCTCACAATAAATGATTAATAAAATGGACATACCTCACAATGCGTGATTGAGAAAATGGTCACAGCTCAAAATGCGCTTTAAATGCTTTTTAATGTTCAACCCAAATTTAACAACTAGGCGAGGAATTTTGTATTTATTTTTCCTTACTTTTTCAAAATTTGAAAATAATTATTACAAGACTGCGTCCCAGACTTCGGGATCGGGTACATATCAGATTTAACTTTTCAAGTATCTCTTCGCATTCAAAACACAAAACGATAAAATGATTTTAAAAAAATTTTAATTCGTACAATGTCAATATAATATTACTAGGACCCGTGACAACCTTATAAACGGAACTGTTGACTTTTAATATCTTTTCAAAACAGATTAGTTTTAAAAAATGCTCTAAGTGATTTTGGCAAATGGAAGACGTCATATTATGGATTTATTTGGATTCTTTAGTTTATTCTTTATAGTGAGAAAATTTTTATAAGAGAAGTTTGAAAAACGGAATCAAATGCTCTATGTGTTTTCTTAAACACGCATCTTGAGCTGTTTCCCTTTTTTTAAACACGCATCTTGCTCTGTTTTAACTTTCTTAAGCACACAATTTGAGCTATTTCCATTTTTTAAAACTCCCATTTTGAGCTGTTTCCTTGTTCTTGAACATGCATTTTGAGCTGTTTCTATTTTCTTAAACGCACAATTTTAACTGTTTCCATTTTCTTAAACACACATTTTGAGATATGTCCAGAATAAAAAGTAATTTGTGTCCCATAAAAATATATACTTCTTTGTTACATTTCTTGCAAGGTGTGAAAAAATATATATCAAGGGTGCTGATTACGAAAACTATGCTAGTAAATTCACTAAAAATTTATTATTTTTATTTAATGAAATAAGAAGAATTAAACTTGTTATGATTACAGTTAATATCATTCGTACTGAGCTTCAGATTCATTACCAGTTTCTATGAAATCGAAAAGTTGTTGTTCAGAAATGTATATTTATTTGTGTAGTAAAAAGATTGAATATTGTCCTGTTTGATATTCTTCTCGGATGATACCGAAATATGTGCCAATTTATTGTTCAAATTATTTTCTAATCTCTTGTATTTTTGTGCAATAAAGATAATTTTCAAATGTAGAGTGATACTTTTCATTTTTCGCATGGAATAAAATAAACGTGCAGATGGAGACTATACACTATAATATAGCGAGGGAGGAACGCATCACGACGAATTCTGTTTTACCTATGTTCGTAATTCAAAATTTCAAGTCTAGAAAAAGTGAAATCAAGTAAGCTAAGAGTAGAGCACTAAGTTTTAAATGCTGAATTTTCTTCATAATTTTTAAAATGAAGTAAATTTTCACAGGATTATGTTGGCATAATTAGTTTGCAATTTTATATTAAAAAATAATTCGTCATTTGAAACTTTATAATTTACCTAGACTAATTAATTATATATTTTATATAACCGATGAAGGTTAAATAGAATTTGTAGTGAAAAGTTCTTCCCCGTGGTGTAGCGTCCTCTTAACAAGTACTTTGCATGGAGATAGCTCAAAATGCGCGTATAAGAAATATATATAGCTCGAAAATGACTTTCGAAAAAAATGAACATAGCTCAAAATGCTTGTTTTAGAAAATGGACACGAAAAAATAAGCATATAGCTCAAAATGCGTGATTGAGAAAAAAAACCAAGCTCGAAAATCGCTTTCGAAAAAAAATAAACCTAGCTCAAAATGCGTGTTTTAGAAAATAGACACGAAAAAATAAGCATAGCTCAAAATGTGCGCTTGAGAAAAAAAATCAAGCTCGAAAATCGCTTTCGAAAAAATGAACATAGCTCAAAATGCGTGTTTCAGAAAATAGACACGAAAAAATAAGCATAGCTCGAAATGCGTGCTTGAGAAGAAAAAAACCAAGCTCGAAAATCGCCTTCGAAAAAATAAACCTAGCTCAAAATGCGTGTTTTAGAAAATAGACACGAAAAAATAAGCATAGCTCAAAATGCGTACTCGAGAAAAAAAATCAAGCTCGAAAATCGCTTTCGAAAAAATGAACATAGCTCAAAATGCGTGTTTTAGAAAATAGACACGAAAAAAACATGTATAGCTCAAAATGCGTGTTTGAGAAAATAACCAAGCTCTAAAATCGCCTTCTGAAAAATAAGCCTAGCTCATATTACGTGTTAGAAAAAGTTTAAAATGTATGTTTCAACAAATTGGTATAGCACTAATTGCATCTTTGGTTTTAACTGCGTTATTTTTAGAAAAAAGCGCTTATAAATTTAAAATAAAAGTTTTCGAATTTTTATTTTATAAACTCTACGAATCATTAGTTTCTGATAAATTCTTTTAAAATACAATAATTATAACTATAGAATACAGAATCAAATGAATGCCATTTTAATTTACTTTAATAGCAACGTCCATTTTTTTAAACGTGCTTTTAGCGATAAGTTTATGCTTTCTGGCTTGCATTTTAGGCTATGTCTATTTTCTTAAATTCATATTTTGAGTCATCTCCATTTTTTGGAACGCGCATTTCAAGCTATGTTTATTTTCTTAAATTCTTTTTTTGAATCATATCCATTTTTTGGAATGCTCATTTTAAGCTTTGTCTATTTTCTTAAATTTGCATTTAAGAGTCATATCCATTTTTTCATACGCGCATTTTAAATTATGTCTATTTTTAATAGCCTAAAATAAATAGATCAATGAAGTATCTTATTTTTAGAAGAAAACATATTACTTATTGACTTACCATTTTCTTTTATTTATTTATTTAATTTTCATTTTCATCAATTAAAGACGAAGTATACATAATTTTATGGTTGGTCGTTAAAGTGATTTCTGTGCTCTATGCAAAACATTTGCATATAGATTTTATTACAATTGTTTTTTTTATTTATTTTGCATAAAAAGTCACCTTTTTAGAGTTTAATACAGCTGTTTTAAAAAACATTTTTTCCCTTTGTACTTTATGTTATGTTACACTTACTATTTTAGAGTAATCAGATGTTTATTTGCTGACCTCATTTTGTTAAGAAACTACAGTTCTCTTCTAGAATTGTATTTTATTTTAGAAAATGAAAGGATAAAAAAAAAAGGTTTTTTAAATCAAGAACGACACAAGTAGAAATAATTTCGGAATATATTCGGAAATCAATATCTAAAGTGCTCATTGTATTGTTACGATTTGAATCATTTTTTTCATGAAAGATTCTTGGATTTTGAGTGACATTTTTGAAAGAAAATGTCACTCAAAATCCAAGAATCAGCTCAAATCCAAAGGTTTATGACACAATTTTAAAATATGACGTAGGTAAAAATTATTTATGTCATAAAAATAAAGGTTTCGAGGTGCAAATTTAAAAAATTGAATTTCTTAGATATACCGATTTTATGTTAAAAAGTTTAGTCACTTATGATTGAAAGATTTTCATAATTTAAGTGACACAAGTGAAAAAAGTTACTGCTTGAAATCGAAACCAAATTTAATGTCACAGTTTTGCAAGAACAGGAAAAATGACATAAGAAGTTGTTTTCTCTATGTATATTTCTGAAACTAATTTCTGAAATGTTAATCTTTCTGAAATTCTTTTCTGAAGTGTTCATTTTAATAAAAATTCTTAATTTTAAAATTTTATTTTTGATAAAAGAACAAACTCAAAAGCAAAGTTTATGGTACCTATTTGAAAATCATATTCGTAGAAGCTTATTTTTTTCTCAAAATGGAAGTTATCGTAATATCAATTTGCAAAATTAAATTAAAAGTGTGTTTTGCATCGTTTCAGTTCTCGCTGCGCTTGTAAAATCAGGGGCGGATCTACTTAAGGGCTTTTTGGGCTGCAGCCCAGGGCCCCGTGGATACAAAGGGCCCCAGTCCCCACTGAAAACAATCGGTGATATTTTGAATTTAAAAAAATATCTAATATTTAAAAAAAAAATATTATAAGGTTGGCAACCCTGAGATCAATCAACCCATGCATGTGCGCGTCTATCGAACGGAACGGGGAATTACCCGTCGCTNGAATTTCAAGCTATGTCATAGTTTCTTAAATTCGCCTTTTGAATCATATCAATTTTTTGAAACGCTCATTTCAAACTATATCTTATTTTCTTAAATTTGTATTTTGAATCATTTCCATCTTTTGGAACGCGCATTTCAAACTAAGTCTTATTTTCTTAAATTTGTATTTTGAATCATTTCCATTTTTTGAAACGCGCATTTCAAACTATGTTTTATTTTCTTAAATTCGCATTTTGAGTCATATCCATTTTTTGGAACGCGCATTTTAAACTTTGTCTGTTTTCTTAAATTTGCATTTAAGAGTCATATCCATTTTTTCAAATGCGTATTTTAAATTACGTCTATTTTTAATATCCTAAAATAAAAAGATCAATGAAGTATCTTATTTTTAAAAGAAAACATTACTTACTGACTTACCATTTTCTTTTATTTATTTATTTAATTTTCATTTTCATCTATTAAAGACGAAGTGTACATAATTTTATGGTTGGTCGTTAAAGTGATTTCTGTGCTCTATGCAAAACATTTACAAAAAGATTTTATTACAATTGTTTTTTTTTATTTATTTTGCATAAAAAGTCACTTTTTTAGAGTTTAATACAGCTATTTTGAAAAACATTTTTTCTCTTTGTACTTTATGTTATGTTACACTTACTATTTTAGAGTAATCAGATGTTTATTTGCTGACCCCATTTTGTTAAGAAACTGCAGTTCTCTTCTAGAATTGTATTTTATTTTAGAAAATGAAAGGATAAAAAAAAAAAGGTTTTTTAAATCAAGAACGACATAAGTAGAAATAATTCAAAATAATTTCGGAATATATTCGGAAATCAATATCTAAAGTGCTCATAGTATTGTTACGATTTGAATCATTTTTTTCATGAAAGATTCTTGGATTTTGAGTGACATTTTTGAAAGAAAATGTCACTCAAAATCCAAGAATCAGCTGAAATCCAAAGGTTTATGACACAATTTTAAAATATGACGTAGGTAAAAAATATTTTTGTCATAAAAATAAAGGTTTTGTGGTGCAAATTTCAAAAACTAAATTTCTTAAATGTACCGATTTTATGTTAAAAATTTTAGTCACTTATGCATGAAATTTTTTCATAATTTAAGTGACACAAGTGAAAAAAGTTACTGCTCGAAATCGAAACCAAATTGAATGTCACAGTTTTGCAAGAGCAGGAAAAATGACATAAGAAGTTGTTTTCTCTATATCTGAAACTAATTTCTGAAATGTTCCTTTTAATAAATATTCTAAAATTCTTTTCTAAAATGTTCATTTTAATAAAAATTCTTAATTTTAAAATTTCATTTTCGATGAAAGAATAAATTTAAATGCAAAGTTTATACCATTTTGAAAATGCTATTCGTACCATTTAAGTTACCATTTTGAAAATGATATTCGTACCATTTTAGGTATCATTTTGAAAATGATATTCGTGGAAGCTTAATTTTTTCTCAAAATGGAAGTTATCGTATCACCAATTAGCAAAATTAAATTCAAAAATGTGTCTTGCATCATTTCAGTTCTCACCGCGCTTGTAAAATGTATAAAACCTAACAAATAACTGAAGAATGACATGGAAGTAGCATATTAAACGTTAAATGTTGTTTATTTCTTACGCTTATAGAGAATTTGAAAATTAGCCATAAAATGAATTCCCGCCTTGGCGGTGAAAGTCTTAACTAAACAACGTCGAATTGCCTTCACGAAATAAAGCTGTGTACACAGGTTGAAAAAAAATTAGCCGCGTGCTCATCTCCCTTAGAAGCCACTTGCTTGTAATTCATGCCAAATCACCGGTACACGTTTCATATTTTCTCTCGCTCTTTGGATAAGTGATTTAAAGAAAAAAGAAAATGTGGTTCTCCCCTAAGATAATCACTATTTTATCAGTGACTATAACTTTTTCCTTTACTAATGCCATTGTCGTGAGACAAGAGAATTCATTGTACGGACCATTCGAAGGTAAATCTTATAAATTTTTAAGTAAATACAATGCCATTTGTCATAATATATCATTGCTATGTACAGTGCCATAAAGTAAAGTACAGTTCATTTGATCTCCCAGAGCTATTCGATCGATTTCGCTTAAGTTTTGTATTTTGATACGTAAAATTGCATTCTTTAAAAAAAGTGTAAAAAAATTGTTTATCTTACAATTCAAAAATTTGACTATTGTTTCATAAAATAAATATTTAATTATTGTTTCATAAAATAAAAGTATAAAATATTTACTAAAAGTTATATTTTTTAATGGAACTATCTTTGGATAAACGAAATTTGTAATTGTGTTCAAAAAACTTTCAATTCGCTAGTAAAATTACGAAACTTTGGACCCTTCGCCGGACCAAACTATTAGTACCATATTTCCAAGATTGCCGCTACCCCCTATATTACAGAGGCCACAAATCGGAATCCATCGAAAAAAGGTATGTTTATTCAGAGGAATTATGTTTTTTTTTTCTGTGCGTCTCATTTCCTAACTTAAAATTTCGTCTGAACTAATTAATTAGCATATTCGAAGTCACCTCCTAGAACTTTTAAGATTAAGTCCTAGAACGTGAAGATACGATCATTAGATCAAAAGTTATTCAGGGTGATCCGTGTTTTATTTTGTACATCGTACGCATCTAGATATTGTTTTAAAAAGTAAAAAATATTACACAAAAATAATTTTCAGCACGTTTTTGAAGATAACTAAATACATTCAAATGCTTAAAAATTTTATATTCAAGCAGGAAATCTTCACTGCGAGATGGTGATGGTCGCGTAAGAGATAATTTTAAATCGACTCAGCAAACAAACGGGTTTTACTTACATTTTAATAGCAATAAGTATTAGCAGTAGTAGTAGTATTCCATTTACGTCACTCTGTGGCTACGCAATGGACTAGTGTAAACGGTTAGGGAAACATCCCTGAGAATGATCTGAAGTAATGACATCATAATTTTGATCCTCTGATCCCCGATTCGATTGCCCGACGACCTATTCGCGGAGTTCAGAACTTTACGGTAGAACAGTTTAACGTGGACAGATACCTTGCTCCCTCGGTCCTTTAGCAGAATGATCAAAGTGGTCACACAGACCGCAACTTGACTCCGGTGATCTACTGGGAACCATGTCTTACGATCTATGGGGCAGTGTTTTTTTTTAATCTACCCAAATGTAGTACTGATAAAACATTTCAGTAAAATGAGTAGAAAATAATTCAGATATAATCCAAATTCTGTTAGATAAGGTGGTCTTTCTAACCGTCGGATGGTAGATTAATAAGGGCACCTATGCTTAACTCATTAATGCTCAGCTACAAAAAGTTTTTGTTACTAACAATGCAAATATGATGTGTCTAAGAAAAATATATGCATATGAAAATCACATAGGGGAAGAAAGTGGTAGTCCATATCTGTCTACATAAAATCGATATTTTTTGTTACCTACCAATATAGCAGAAGAAAATCATCATTACTTCAAATCAAAATATATATACCTAAATTATTTATTTAATTAATTAGTTTTTGCAAAACAAATTCTAAAAATGAGAAACTTTGGTTACTACTTTTCTCTTCTTTAATAAAAGGACTGTCCTTTTAAATGATACTTATCTAGAAAGTTGACTTAAATGAAGAGACAGCGCAGGCTATTGCAATGGGCCTCATTAAAATTTCTAAATCCTTTGAGTTGAAAAGCTGCTGGTAAAAATGGTTTAATGAACTATATATACACAAACGGCAATTGTTTGATAAATCTGGCTGTTCAAATAAAAATATTAATATTGTATAAAATTAAAAGAAAAAAAACTAGTTGTTTCAGCTTTTTCTAAGTTTTATTTTTATTATTTGTAACATGCTCTTAGTGTTTCAGTATATATATAAAGGGTTGGCTGCCAGTTATAAGAAAAATTTAAACTGTGGTATACAATGAATGTGTACAGAGCAAACAAACGATTACCCAATGTCGTTTTCATTGCTTAAACAACTCTAAAGAAATCATAACTTTAATAAGTCACTTTTACTTGACATTGTAAACACTACCCAAAAACAACAATATATAAATTAAGAAATATGTTACCGAATATTTTACTACTATTAAAATAGTAGACAAAAGGAAAATAACTCATAAATTAAAAATAAGAAAAATTGGTAACATCCATTTTATGATTCAATAACTGCCTGAGTTTTTTTGCCGCACCCTGAAAATTTTCAAAATTAGTATTCCCGGAAAATTTTCAAAACTATTCGCGAATTTCGGTCTTTTTCTCCCGCTACAAATTGCAACTTTAAGTTTAATAGCTTGTTGATATTTAATATCTTGTATTAATTAATTTTTGCGAATTCAATAATTTTTAAGTTTTTAAAATTTGCTTCATTCTGTTAAGTTTTGTAAAGAATATGATTTGGTTTGGGAACAATAGTTATAAAATACCTTCCTGATCATTCGATATATTCTAAAGACAGTAACGTATGTAGAATTCAGTGCGCTGCCCTGCAAGATTTATGCGTCCTATATTAGACTTACCTGCCACAAGTCCTGGGTTCGATCCTCGGGCCGGGCAAGGTTGACTCAGCCTTTCATCTCTTCAGTGGGTCGATAAATGAGTACCAAGCATGCTTGGGAACTAAACACTGGGGTTTTGCTTTTGGCTGACCACCTAACTGGAACATCTGCTCCTGCACCCCAGAGCCCAAGGTCAAGAAAACTGCACAGTAGAGATGGGCACAGTAGGCCTTGGCCCTCTATGAGCTGTCGCACCACTGAGTTAAGTTTAGTTTTATTAGACTAACCATAAAAAATTCAAAATTATAATACGAAACAAAAACACTGTGGTGAAGCGATATTTATTTATTTATAATAAATTATTTTATTTTAATTATAGAAAATAAAAATAGTATTTGAGATGAAAAGATAGAATTAAGGTACTAAATTGAATGCAGAAATCAATTTTTTTGTTAACAATAGGACATATTTTAACATAAATCGCTATCTTATAGTAATTATATTCAACATTTAGTTAAGGATTATTATTATTTATAAAGAAAAATAGTTTGAATAATTGAAAAATATTTTGAATTCAAATCTGCGTAACTTTGAATTCTACTTGCTTTTTCTTGAATTTGCTAAAACGCCGTGTATCATCTCTTCCAGACAGACTTTCACTTACTGTTCACTGAAATTATGTTAAAAAACGAGACGATCTAACGAATTACTACTGAAGAAATTGGGAGTAAATAATCAAAATCTCCTTGATAGTAAAAAAGAGGCAACCAAGAGTTGAAAAACGATAATTGGAAGTTTTATCACAGAAAGCGTAACTGGCTTTGATATTTATCAACTAGTATATCTCATTGTGGAATCAACGGATTTTAAAAAGCATTTTCGTCCATCCCTTTTAAATATTATTTGACGCCCTTTACTATGCATGCTTCTGTGACTTCATTTTGTCAAGGACTCTAAAAATGCATATTAAGAACGCACGTTATGAAATAATATCTTATCAATCTATTTGAGTATCTTTTTATTATTTTACAATGCCCACCTGTGTTAACATCCGTCAATTCAAGCATAAACAGGGCGATTTTGTTGGCCTCTCTTTCAGGGGCACCATATTAGGTCGGCCAACGTCGCTCCCACAGTGAGAACAGATAGTACAGAGAAGGAAAGAACATCCATGCCTTGCCCGGGATTCGAACCCAGAACCTTTCTGATGCGAGGACAGTTCCCTGCCCCCAACACCGGCCGGTCGTCTATTTGTGTATTTTTAATTTTCTAATTCAAACTAGCAGGAATATTATAATAGAGAAGCGCGTAGAAAAGTGTTGACTCACGTTTTAAATCACTGGATTAACCATGTCTAGCGAAGCCTTTTACCTTTATACCTTTTGGAGGCGGCTGGTACAGCAGTTGTATTCTAAGTTAATAAAGTAATAGTGTTATGAAAGTTTACATATGAGATAAGTTAACATATGAGAGGCAAATATTGATTTTTTGCGATACCATATTTGTTTCATATTTAAAGAAAGTATAACATATGATATCAAAGTATAACATATGATAACATGTCTCTTAGACATCAAATGCTTTTATACAAAAAAAAAACCCTAAAAAAAGCAGTCTGGGTACAACTGTTGTTCAAGTCATTTGCAAGAAGTTAATATCGATCAAGAACTTTCAAAAAGGAATATGCAGTTCATGCGTATTTAAAATTCAGAAAATTACCCTCATTCCTAAATACAGCGAATTCTATCTAATATAGCCTTAATTTATGTTCACATTTTCTCAGCATTATCCCGTGGTGTTTTAAGCAGATGTCCAGTATTAATGTTATAAGTATACAATTCAAGTATACAATTATAATAAGTATACAATTCAATTTCACGGTTAAAAGAACAAAGGCTTAATGTAATGAAACTCGTTGCAAATATATACTTATAGTACGAAGCTTACAAATAAAATTCGTGAATATGGAAGTAGAGCAATCAATTTGAATCGATTTAATAGTGAATAGTTTACGATATTGCTATTTCAGACATAAACACAGCGTTTGAATTTTTCAGCCGGAGCACCAAATGTAGCTCATTGGGATTTAACAGGATCTGCTGAATTGGCTCAAACCTTCGTTCGTCTCACCCCTGATGAAACAGGAAAACAAGGAAGCGTTTGGAATACTTACGTAAGTTATTACTAGATATATACTTTGATTATAGTAGCAATTTTATTCTTACTGCAATCAAATTACAGTTTGATGTAGACATTTGAATTAACTAGCCGGTTGATTTGTTTATTTTTGAGAGAACGAGGACCGAGGTGTGTCATAAAAATCCCTCAGAATCTTGTGAGGGGTTTTGGTTGAAAGAGGAGAGGGAGTAAAAGGTGAAAATAAACTTAAATATTGAGAAAAGAAAGCGATATAACCGATGTAGTTTTTACACTGAATCGAATAAAATCAAACACAAGTGTCAACAGAATAATCGTTTTAGAATCAGCTAGTAATCGGTATTCACGCATCTAACATTGCTATCTAGACAATTGTTTTAACTGTGCATTAAATTAGACCAAACAGGAGTCAACGGAACTAATTAGTTTCAAGGATATTTATGCATAATTATTTAATAATATTTTGCATGAATTAAATTTTTATAACTTTTAAACAATGTGGTTTGTGTAAAATACACCGAAGAGCCATTACATTAGGACCACCCTCCATCTATAACAGTGGGCTCGCTCAGGTTTTCATGGTTTCTCGCCCAGGAACAATGTTTTAATGGGGCACATTAGAACCCATAATCCTTTTAGAACAATCCCTGACGTCTGTAAGCTACTTGAACATAGTTGTAGACCAGGTTCACCCATTCATGGCAACAGTTTTTTCTGCGGGGGATGGTGTTTACCAACAGGATAATGCACCATGTTATAAGGGTCGAATCGTCATGGATTGGTTCGAGGAACATTCCAGTGACTTTCAAGTCATGTCTTGGCCCCCAAATTCACCTGACCTTAATCCAATAGAGCATTTGTGGTCCTACTTGGAAAACCAAATTCGTGCTGCCACGCTACCCCCTCGCAATGTGAGGGAATTGCAGGACCAGTTGGTGAGCGCTTGGTACCAGATACCTCAGACTACCTATCAGCACCTTGTGGAATTAATGCCACACGGCGGGTGCTAGCAGTTTTTAGGGCTAAAGGTGGTACTACATGTTATTAGCAGGGTGGTATAATGTAATGGCTCTTCGGTACATATACAATAAACAATACCTCACTCGTTTAGATTGTAATTTGAAAAGTACTTAAAAGAACGAGTCAAAATTAGTGCTTTTTGACATAACTATAAATTTTGCAACTTCTAAGGTATAAAGTGGAGAGGTAATCGCAAAGCGATGTGCTATTGTTAGCGATAATTCGAATAATATAATATATTATTTAAAATTATGTCGTAATTTTAATAGATAAAAATATTTTGAATTAAAAGTTATAAAAAAATAATCGTAAAAAAAACAGTTTAAAATGTTCAGATATTATTTTATTAAAAAAATTAACTTGATTATGACAAAAATTAATTATTAAAATAAAAACTAATAAAATAAACTAATTTATTAAAATAAAATAAATTTAAAAATCAGTAATTTTTCATTTAAAAAGTATTAGTTTCATAAAATATTTTCATACATTTTCTCTTTTATAATATCCTACCAATTCCTTCTGATTTATGTTTTCATACATAAAATTATTTTAAAACTACATTGAAAAACATCCTCTTAGACTGCTTGAAACCCACTCAGCTTCAGGCCGATGGTTACCAGCTTGTCTAAGAAGTAAAGGCGTGCGTATTATCAAATCACTGTGTCAAATTCAAGAAATTATAAACCCCAAAACCCCAGGTTCACAACGGGGTGTACAAGTGTTACTTTACTTCTCATAACACAAATGTAAAATATAAAAGAAATGCAAGAAAATATTTAAAGAAATTCTTTTATTGGTTTCGTGAATCACAGTCGACAAATCAATTAGACCTTTTGTTTGATATGACTAATAAATACAATGACAATAAACATGAGTGTTTTTATAAACATATTTTGTATTGTATGCATTTTTTTACAGCCAGTTCTGCAGCATGATTGGGAACTTCATATGCAGTTTCACATTCATGGCAAAAATGTAAAACATGGTCAAGGAAATGGATTGGCCATTTGGTACACAAGAGACATATTACAAGGAGGTAATATTTCATTTTATTCATTTTCATAATCAAATGAGCATTTAACTAAGTCAGTAATATTGAAATTTAAGGTCTCCAAATCGGCGACATTTTGTCATTTTCTCCACAATTTCTCCTGATATTTAATTTTTAGCTGTTATGCACGGTGAATTTTATCAACTTAAAGGAAGGTTTTGTACATCATAAGGAATGAGAATTGCA
The DNA here is from genome assembly GCF_043381705.1 of Parasteatoda tepidariorum. Lineage (NCBI taxonomy): Eukaryota > Metazoa > Arthropoda > Arachnida > Araneae > Theridiidae > Parasteatoda > Parasteatoda tepidariorum. Next base: position 18,850,015 of record NC_092205.1, read on the forward strand.
CAGCAAGCAACCCATGGCCGGAAATATCATCGTATGCCGCTAAGGGTTCTTTCTTATCATGAATTGGTTGCTGGCATACATTTAAGCAGCTACTTTTATTTCTCTAAATTTTAAATTATCTAATAATTTTTTTTCCATTTAAATTCTCACAGAAATAGCTTTTCTATTGTAGTCTATTGGTTTGCCAACCAAATTGGCGAGCTCTGGCACTTAGTCGCCAAATTAATAATACTACAATAAAACAGCTGATTCCGAGCCTATTCGAATGCAATGTTTTTCACTCATGATGAGAAAACATTAAATTAAAATAATTCATACAAATAAAAGCAACAGTTCCAATGTGCGCGAACAGCCAGTTCATAATAGAGAAGTATCACCAGTATCGTATGATGATATTTTCTATCATGAGTTGCTATTCACTTCTCAATCATTATAATGTGCTCAATTTCTCCATCAAGTATGTGACCTCTGTGCAGAAACACCACGTTAAAAAGTACAGAAAGTGACTGCTTTAACAATGCTTGTGAAGTGGTTTTAGAAGTCTTGCATAATGGTTAAGCCAAATTTCGTAGAATGGAACTATGGTCTGGGGCTGTTTCTCATGGTTTGTACTAGATCCTTTGGTCTAAGGTTCAATGTAAACACTTACTGCACTATTAAGAATGACAGCGAGCTTTCTATGTTGTAGCAGTCTTACGGATTGGACCCATGTTGCTTACAAGACGACAACGCTAGCTGTAATGTTGCCCGGTCCTCCATGGATTGGTATGATTGCAATGAATCAAATCAGCTTCTCTGCCCATAGCATATAGTTTAGGAAGAACGAAATGATTCCACATTGTTCTGCATTATAATTGCAGTTAAGTTGGAATGGTACTATGTTTGAATACACACAGAAATTCTCCCCTAACAACGTATAAGAACAACACAAATAATATAGTTAACATATATATAGACTATTGTTTCGGCAAGTATCCATCAATGCGGTACCACAGAATATGGCTTTTCTGTGTTGGAGCTGATGATGGTATACTGATAGGAATGCCAAAACTGTCAAGTCACGGTGACACAGGTGACAGGTTCGGATCCCAGCGAAGGCTGGTTGATACAAATTCTGCTCCAGGCTCGCATCAATCACAGTGCTAACTTAAAATATCCTCAGTGGTTGATAGATCATGGGTTAGAATCATCATGCCGTCAGGCTAATCGTATGAATTTTTGTGGTTTTTCTCTAAATGAAACGCAAATGCGGCTAGTTCCATCAAGAAGTTCTCCGTGAATGCTAGTTCGCCCCAATGTTTAATCCAGAAGCTCCTTAGTCTTTTTGGCATGTTCGAAATTATGAGACTACGGAGTTGAACGTTGATAGTCGTAAACATATACACACACAAAGAAAAAAAAAAGGTCTGCTGCTGTTTATTGCAGGTTATAAACAAAATAACAAAACGATCGTCTGTCTCTGTTAACTATATTTCGCGTACTCTTATAAGTTATTGCTCTTCTATATGGTTTTGACCATAAATGTGGTTTAAAACCATTGCTTGACTATTCGAACATTATTTGATGTTAAAAAAAATTTTCGTACTCGAAAAAAAAAATTCTTTTTCGATTTCATTCCATTTTAGAAAATGCTGCTTAGAATTTAATTTCTATTTCTAAAAAAAAAGAAAAAGGAAAAAGAAAAGGAAAAAAAGCACACACACAATTTGTTCTATTTCCTTTATTTACTAAATTTCTTACCTTAATTGTTTAATATTTATATAATATTAGTAACAGTTAGAAATGATGAATTTTGCATCTTAAATAATGATTAAAAAATTGCTTCTGTGAATCTTACTTTCTGGTTTTGTAATTTTGATTTATGTTATAATTTTCTTTTCAGTGAGCAGCCGTTAGAAATGTGGAAATTATTACATTTCCAATCCATCTAAATAATAAAATATAAAAAAAGTTTTAACATTTTTAATAGCAAAAATAAATTTAAAAAAAAGAAAAGAAATGGTCATTACTAAATTTTATTCTCAAATATCGCAGGCGTAGGGCCACCAAAAGTCCTAAGAATGCAGAGCACCGAGAAAATGCATCGCTTACTCCACCCTTGCCACTGCTCTGATATGTTGCTTCTTTCCTTAACTTTATTCATCATTTCATTTATTATTGCAATATTTTGTAGGTAGTTTATTTACGTTGCACTAGAGCTGCGCAATGGGCTATTGGCGACGGTCAAGGAATCGTCCCTGAAGATAATTCGAAGACACGCTATCTCAATTTTATGAGGCCATTTCCTCAATTTAGACATAGACCTGAAGGGGCAGGAAATTTTCTTCTGATCCCTATACCCATGGTACTGCTCAGTGACCGACCACGTGACTTTCGATCCCACAGATTTTACGAGCACATATATTGCGTGTACTCAGTGGATCTTAACGGAACCGCGGGGACCACTGGGCAAAATTTTTCAAAAATTTATTTCATAAAAGGTGATGGTCCCGCAGTGTACTGGTCGTTAAGACATGGTTCCCAGCAGATCACCGAAGTCAAGCATCACTGGCTGCGGTCAGTGTGCGGGTGGGTGACCACTTGGATCAGTCTGCGAAAGGAACGAGGGTGTGCGGTATTGGTCCTCGTTGAACTGTTCTACCGCAAAGTACTCGACTTCGCGTGCAGGTCGACGAGCTACCGAAGCGGTGTTGCCATCCCCTCTGCAGAGGATCAAAATTGCGATGGCATGTCTTCAATAGAAGTTCNCGGGGGTGCCATCCCCTCTGCAGAGGATCAAAATTGTGATGGCATGTCTTCGGATCATCCTCAGGGAATGTTTCCCAGACCGTCGCCTATAGCCCATTGTGCAGCTCTAGTGCGACGTAAATGAACAACAACAACATAAAAGTTGATGAGTAATTATTTTGATTTCAGGTCCCGTGTTTGGCAATATGGATCATTTCAGCGGATTGGGAATATTTATTGACAATACAGATGATTACCTCAGACCACACAACGTGAGTTTGATATTTTTGAACTATCTCCTAGTCCTTCATTTTATATTGTTAGATGGTCAAGCCATATTTGTGACAGTAAATGTCCTTGTAGCTTTTTAACTTCAAACCAAACTAAGAAAAGGAAGAAAATTTTGAGTCTCGTATTTTTTTCCAGACAACTAATGTAGCATAGGTGCAACCCTTAATGCTCAACTACGTATCTTTGTTATTTTAAACCCAACTCAAAAGACAAGATGACGTTTGGGTCAATTCGTGGATGGCCTTTTGAATGTAACTAACTCCTATTACAGTTTTAAGAACAAAAATTAACACAAAAACATTTCATGGTCTAACCCGGGGTTCAGAAAAATGGTCGATATGGGCCCCGGTAGTCGATATAGTATAATTCGAGGTCGATGAACGAATACCGATGCAATTCAATTGCAAATTTATCGACAGTAACGCATTATACATAATTTTAGTTTTGAATGTCATTTACAATTATAATATGTTTTGTAACAGTAAATTCATCGCAGTTACAAGTAAAGATAACGTCTAAAAGTAAAATACTTATTATCTTGTTCAAACGTGAATATTCACGTTCTACAGGTTATTGGAAAATGTTTGCACTGTCACTCCCTCCTTATAACCCTCTCTCTAACCAAAAGATAGTTGCCTTATGCTAACTGGTTTACCGTGATTCTAAAATTTGTTCGAATAGTTATCTCCTCAATGAAGAACTCCTTTACCTATATCGATTTCATCTATGGAAATTAATCTCGATATCTAATTCGAACTTTAACAATTTAGTTGTTTTACCCTATTATCCGAGAAATCATTCCTTGAATGGCGAAGATTGATTTCCCATCTTTCCTTTAAATTTGAGTTTAAAATCAATTTTTTTAAAATCCATAAACAAATTTAAAGATCCTTATTACAGATATTAATAGCTGGAGTATTTCATGTAAATGTGGTCTTGCTTATATTGGACAAATGAAACACATCCTTAAACTTCGACTTAAAGAACAAGAAAAATATGTCCAAAATCAGGACATTTACCGATCTTCCATTTGCCCTGTATAGTTGGAATTTTAATCGCAAGTTTAAGTTTTCTTCTGCTAAAATCATTCAGCACTGCTCCTCATCAACCGAACTCGATTTCTAGGAATCATTCCACACTTTGAAAAATTCTAATAATAATAATTTTTACTTAGAGACATGTGGTTTAAAAGAAAGTAAACTAACTCCGAAATGTGATAAAATATTTTTTTTTGAAAGAAATTCAACACATTCAGCGTTTTAGTTATTTCCAATTAGTACGTGAAATATGATAAGTTTTAATTTTTAGCAATTTTCGCATATTGCAAGGTAATTTTAGGGTATATTTCTTTCGTCCATATGTCTCTAGAATGATAAAATGTTTATGTGCTATAAGACTGTTTAACAGGTTACTTGAATCTAATACCATTCTTGAGATTGTTTCATTGTAATTAAAAGCTCCAATCAATGAAGGTAAGCACAACTATATTTTTACACAGACAATCGCTTTGTAAAGATATACAAACAAAAAAGAATAATTTCAATATGTCTTCTAAGTGATAAAATTATATCGAATGTTGTCCAAGGAAGATTTATAGGTCAAGAAGTTTCTTTAAATTTCGATATACATCTGTGTAAATCGAAATCTAAGGAAAGAATTTGAAAAGACATACCAACTGGTTACCAAAAGCGACAAATAGCGGATAAAAGTATTATTATTTTTTTAAATTCCAATTTCTACTGTTCTAACTCTTGTGTTCTTTCCTTTGATGTTACAGCACAGACATCCTTACATATCGGCCATGGTAAACAATGGAAGCCAGCCCTATGAACATAATGAAGATGGCACTGTACACCAGGTTGGGGGTTGTCACGCCCCCACCAGAAATCTCGAATGGCCCACTAAAATAGCCGTCTCATACATCAACTCAATCCTCACGGTGAGTGTTAAGAAATGCTCATTGGGAATTTAATTATTGCTCATAATAAGTTTAAGTTATGCTCATAAAGAAGTTAAATAATGCCTATAGTAAATTTCATGAATGCTCAATGTAAGTGAAAGTTATGATATTGAAGAGTTAACGTAATGATAGTAGTAAAATTCATTAATGCTCACTGTGAATGTAAGTTATGCTCATGGATAATTTAAACTCGAATGTCCATATAAATGACAATAATTGAGTTACTAGTTTTTATCTTTTTGGGAGAAAAAAAATACAAAATAGAAAGTGAATATTTTTACGGTTAATGGGTTAGCACAAAATTACTTATTTTGATGCATGCATTATGATGAAAATATAATAATTAGAGACTTTTTAAAAATTAATAAATAATAGCTTTGACAGAAATTACTAGGTCATGGGTCTAAAATTCTACTAAGGAGAAAAGTTTCAATTTGAATTAAGGTGCAATTTATTAACTATCATTTTTTTATTTAACCACATTTTTTTACAAAATAGTGGTTGTATGAAGAAAAAAAATTTCCGTATGCTTTTTATCATGGTAGTGAGTTCGATCCTGACAGCAGATAAAATAAACGGGTGTATATGCAGCAAGGTGCACGCTAAATCTGTCATGGCAGAACGTCCTTTCGTTGAATGTGGCATGGAAGTTCGGAGAAAGGGGTGTCAATTTTTAAGCAAAAACTGAAGAAAACTATTTCTATATTAATTAAGGTAAGTGCTACTTACCCCGTTCTCCAGGACTGCCACATTTTGGAGGGTAATAAACATCAATTTTCTCAGTCATAAAAGACTCTAACATGTTTATAGACAATCACTTTAATAATAACGGAATTAGAAAACACAAACAAAAAAAAAGGATTAACAATTAAAGTTCAATTATTTACGGAGCTAAACATGCTTGTTCTCAGATCGAGATATTAACATCAACTGGTGGCGCTGTGGGCGCACCAAAACAACATGCGCAGAAGACAGTTATAGTGGGAATTCTCGACAAGGGGTATCAGCTCAGGAGCTGTCCACGCCGTCTAGGGTCAAAATTACATAGCATTACTAACATGTCATTTAAAAATACAGCCCTAAAAATGGGACTATGTGCTTAGCTGTTGGGTGATGATAATAAAAGTACTTTCGTACTTACAGATTATAAATGCATTTTTCTTTTAAACCTTGTGCTGTTCTAATTTCCCCTTTTTTTGCTATTACAAAATTAACTTTTATTTTAAATTGCAATATTATATCTAAAGTAAAAATTCGATATTAGTACTTATACATTCCATTGGATTGAAGAAGGGGTACTAGCTCAGGTGTAGTCTACATCGTTTGACAGGGTCAAATTAACGTGGCATTCGTAACTTAGCCGTTAAAAGATAGAACCTCGGAAAAAGGAATAGAACTAAGGAGTTAGCAATGATTAGGTAATATGTATGACTAAATTCATTGTCTTTTAACAGTACCATATATGTCTCAGAAGTTCAACATATGTTTGTAAATTATGCTCAAATAATCGCTTAAAGTAAATAAATCATAAATGAATCATTTTTAGGTTTTCCTTGACGTAGAAGGCAAGGAACAATGGATTCAGTGCTTCAGAACAGAAGGAATCTATCTTCCTACACACTACTTTTTTGGTGTCAGTGCTGGTACAGGAGAAGCAACATCCGGTACAGTACTCAAATTATTTCAATTAAATTGATTCTCTGATTTTGTTTCTTAAAAATTATAGATAGAACAAAAGCAAACTTAAAACACATGCTTATTCTGATGGAGTTTATTTATGGTGCTTAAGCTCGGCCGCCAAGGAAAATAAAAAAGCCTCAGTTTACACTTGAAGCAATGCGATGATTTAAAACTAAAAATATAATCATGCCGTGAAGAATTATCTGGGCTTGAGAACAGACAAATAACTTAGATATTTTAAAAGTTATTAAACTTTTTTAGAATCAATTTGGCAACATTTTCCCACCTGGATGCAAATTATCAAAATCACTGTTGTATTCTCAGTCTTCGCAAATTTTTATGAGCCCAGGAAATGCAACATTGGAGTAAGTTTTTAAATATTAAAAAATTAGACCACAAAGGCTTTTCATTTTCGCAAAACTGTAACTTTTCTCCATATTGACGTTTTGCGCCATTTTCAAAATAAGAGTAGATAGCACTGGCTTCAGATAGACTAAACCTGACCTAACAGTCATACGTTACAATTGCTAACTCTCAGCAGTTATAAACATAGCATATTATTCGCAAAAAAGCACCATTGCATATTACGCTGGAGGCTTCGAAGAACAACCTTAAAGAGTTTATTAGAGAAATAATGACAAGTCATGAGAAAAAGTAGATAAATTATTTTTCTAATATTTGAAAAGGGAAAAAAAATCTGTAATTTGAAGAGTACTTTTAGGTTCTACTTACAAGTAATTATGTTTTAATTTTATTTTTCAATTAAGGATAGTATAAACAAAGATATTAACTTTAGAAAATTCCTTATCAATTGTGGAAAGTTTCATTCCAAATTTTTAAAAAATCGAAACAAGTAATATTTCTAGTTCTATTTCATTTTACAGTTCCAGTTTTAAAATTATTTTGACGCTCTGAGAACATAAACATATTAGAATGAAGTGTAATTAAAAAACTTAAAACAATATTCTATTACTTTTATTTCAGATAATCATGATATAGTGTACATAACAGGTCTCGACATGAATCAACCGGAAGTGGTATGTTATTTGCAGTTACATAAACAATTTTCGGAATTAATCAAGAATTGATAAAAATTATACTTAGTCAATTAGATTTAGTTATTAAAATGCATACGTAGAAGGTCTTATATAATCATTTAGTTTTTAAACAATGTACGTATCATGAAGTCATATAATAACGACTTCATGATACAAAATTTGTACGAAAAGTTATGTCAGTGACTTTACTGTGATGCAAATACACGTCTCAGCGTACTAAGACCACCTTGAATCGGAATTAGCATCGAATCGCTGTTTCACTTCATTGGGTGACTAGTCACTTATCCACTGAGGCTCTGACATCAAACAATTAACCGGTGTAGCGTTACACAGTCTTTCAGGAAATGAACTTAACGAGTTTTTTCATCCTATGAATAAACTAATGTTTTTTTAATCCCCGCATATTTTTGTGAAGAAAATATACTTAGAAAGAACTCTCCTAGCCACAAGGTCGTCTGCTGCTTTGCAAGCAAGAAGCGGCGCATTTGAAAGAGGGAAGCTTCTCTCGCCTCTGATTCCCTTTCTCTCGTCTACCCAAAACAAAACCTGTCAAATATCGACCCAACACCTCTATTTGAATTAGTTAAACCTCACAACTATAGTCACTGCCCTAGAAGAATGACGAGGGAAGTTCTTTCCATAGACAGACTATCCATACCATAGCACGCTCGAACCAGTTGGCATTGGGTGTGGCAAAGTCGTCTTCAATCAACACCTCCTAGAAAAGAGAAGGCTTCGGCACGGGTTGTCATAGACAAGAAATTTGATTCTTTAGTATTTCAAATGTAAATGACGTATTTCCCATCATTGCGCAGCTTAATAGCCCGAACTAAGTGACATCTTTCTCATTTTTAATCCACTGCGCAGTTTAAGTTCGTTACATCGGACAACTAAATTGATCCGTGCTGAGGTTTTCTTTCTTCTAGGAGGTATTGCAACAACCTACACGGGAGTACAAGCAGGGCCTGATTACCGCCTAGGCCCAATAGGCATGAGCCTAGGGTCCACAATTTCTGGCTGGCCTCAAAAATTAGTAAAATGTTTAATGAAAGGTGGGCTAGCTTTGTGTTGGTTTAAGGACTAAATAAAAAAAAAATAATTACGGCTTACACTAAAAAATAATTCAGCTAATCAGTGGCTTTTAGCAAAAAACACTGATATCGATTGTTTCTGGTCACCAAACTATTTTTATTTTGACATAACGCTGTTTTGTTGTTTTATATTTTGCTTTAATTTATAGATATCTAAACTTTATCTTAGAAAAATAATCTTCAATTGTCTGCTTTTAAATTGTCTTAGAATGTTTCTCTTGAATCATGCAGTTCAATCGATTCTTTTTCATTGTTAGGACTATTCTTCAGTAATTTAATTTCAAAATATTTTGTAAGGGGTCCGGAAAATTGGGTTGGCCTTGGGCCTGAATTTGTGTTGATCGGTCCCTGAGTACAAAGCCCTGAAGCAACCTACACAAGCATGGTTGGGAAACTCTTTTCTCATCTGCCGTTTATGCGTCGCTCGAGCAAAGGATGTGCACTAAGTTTTATGTAAAACTCAGACAGCTGAAGCTTTCTAACAACATAACGATGTCTTTTGTGGATGATTTCTTATCGGAAGTCAAGAACATTTTTCAAAGTCTGTGAAGAAGTCAGCGATGAAGCTGATAGGCTATCAAAGCCAAAAATCTGATAAGTGTCATTGAACTCTTTCAGACTTCAAACATTTGAAAAAGTACCATTCATGAGATTGTGGCGGACCATCTGTAATTGTGAAAAAAGTCCCAGAAAAGCTTTCCATTTCAGACGCAGTTCTCGTGCTTAGAAATTACTTTGAAAATTCCGCACCCGGCTTACACCCACCACAGTCCTGATGTAAAATATCCTCAGTGGTAGACGGATCATGGGTTAGAGTCCCCTTGCCGTCAGGTTAACCGTGGAAGGTTTTTCTCTCCATGCGGGTCAGTTCCATCAAAAAGTCTTCCACTAAGGCAAATTTCTCCCAATACTTGATCCAGAAATTCCCTTGTCTTCTGGATTGGGTTCAGAATTACAAGATTAATAGTTGAACGTTAGTAGTCGTAAACCCAAAAATTGGGTCTGCTGTTCAACGGCGGTTATTATATAAAATAAAATCACCTTGAAAGAACATTATTTTAGGATTGATGAAAGGGAAGAAAAAGCTTGCAAAAGACTAAAAGTTCCAGCTAAAGCCTACCACGACGCTTAGAAACTTTTCTGCTAGCGATATATAGAGTCAAGAGCTGCTTATTTCGAAACCTTTTAATGCGTTATAACGATAGGATCAATAAATGTTTTTTAATAAACTTACTAGCATTACATTTCATACAAAACTATTGAATTTATGTCAAATATAGAAACTATGTAGAACATGAGTTTTTTTCTTTGTAAAGTAATTGTATTTTCCTTTTTCATAGCAATGGGAAGACAGAAGCTTCATCATACCATTCGCAGAGAACGTATTAGTACACCCAAGTAAGTGTTCATTGAAATCAATATTTCACAAACAAAGAGAAATACTGCCTGTATTTCTCTTTCCCGCTTATTTCAGATAACATATAAAGGTTGTTCAGTAATGACCACCCTTAATAGGTATTTTCTTAAATCCGAATCAAAAATGAAAAAAAACAACAACAATCAATTGCGGGTCGCAAATTAATACTTAAGCGAAAATAAACGCTATCATAATCTGACAAATTACAGTAATGGAAAGAGAATGTAATAAATAAGGCCCGGATTTTGATGACATTTGCATTTTTGGGCATTCTTTGTCCTTTAGAGTATTTTTTGAGATTTATAGGGCATTTTCTTTAAAATTTTGGGGCGTATTTTGCATTTTAAAGCATTTTTTAAATTTTTTGTTAAATTTTTCTAATTTTCATTATTTTTTATTATTACACTGGCTTCCAAACAATGAAGAAAATTTCTAGGATATTAAAAGGGGAAGCAACATCTTTTCAAATTGAAGAAGAATTGTCAGTAAGTGTGACCGTCCTTTTCAAGTACGCACCAATAACATCAGTAGACGTTGATAGAAGCTTCTCCTGGTATAAAAATTTGCTTTCAGACAAGAGACGCTCGTTTACATTTCAAAATATTAAAAAAAAA
>NC_092205.1:18861241-18925991 GCF_043381705.1 Parasteatoda tepidariorum
ATAATTTGGTATTTTCAGGGATGTCAATGTTTTCCAAATCAACAAAACGCAGTTTAAAATCGTCGCTCAATTTTTGAAGATTACCTGTATATATTTCCAAGTCTTCTTTTATTTCTAATTGTCACATATCTGAAAAATACTGATAATCCTTCGACCAATCGACCCTTCCGGTGCGGATCGACCCCCATTCGACCCCCTGGCTCAGATCGACCCCCGCTTTCGTTAAATAGACCCCTGGGGGTCTATATAGACCACTTTGGCGACCTCTGGTATAGACAGACTATACATACCATAGCATGATCGGACCAGTTGGTATCGGCTGAGGCAAAGTCGTCTTCAACACCTGCCAGAAAAAGAGAAGGCCTCAGCACGGGTTATCATAGACAAGAAATTTGATCTTTTAGTAGTTCAAATGACGTATTCCGTATTATCCACCACTGCGCAGTTTAGTAGCCCAAACATAGCGACTTCTTTCTTATTTTTTATCCACTGCGCAAGTTTAAGTACGTTCCGTCGGACTACTAAATTGATCCGTGCTGAGGACTTCCTTCTTCTAAGAGGTGTTGCATCAACCAGCACGGGAGTAAAGACAAGCATGGTTGGGAAATTCTTTTTTCATCTGCCGTTTTATGTGTCGTTCGAGCAAAGGATGTGCACTAAGTTTTATGTAAAACTCAGACGGCTGAAGCTTTCTAACAAGATAACGATGTCTTTTGTGGATGATTTCTTATCGGAAGTCAAGAACATTTTTTTAAACTCAGTGAAGAAATCTGCGATGAAGTTGATAGGCTATCAAAGCTAAAAATCTGATGATAAGTGTAGTTGAACTCTTTCAGACCGACATTTGTATGTTCATTTAATTGCTTAAGACTTTAAACATTTGAAAAAGTACCATTCATGAGATTGTGGCGGACCATCTGTAGATTTGAAAAAGTCCGAGAACAGCTTTCCAGTCGAGACGTAGTTCTCGTGCTCAGAAATTACTTTGAAAATTCCGCACGCGGCTTGCACCGACCACAGTCCTGATGTAAAATATCCTCAGTGCTAAACGGATTATGGGTTAGAGTCTCTTTGCCGTCAGGTTAACAGTGGGAGGTTTTTCTCTCCGTGTAACGAAAATGCGGGTTAGTTCCATCAAAAAGTCTTCCAAGAAGGCAAATTTTTCCCAATACTTGATCCAGAAACTCCCTTGTCTTCTGAATTGGGTTCAGAATTACAAGGTTAATAGTTGAACATTAGTAGTCGTAAACCCAAAAATTGGGTCTGCTGTTCAACGACGGTTATTAAATAAAATAAAACCACCTTGAAAGAGCATTATTTTGGGATTGATGACAGCGAAGAAAAAGCTTGCAAAAGACTAAAAGTTCCAGCTAAGGCCTACCACGACGCTTAGAAACTTTTCTGCTAGCGATATATCGAGTCAAGAGCTGCTTATTTCGAACCTTTTAATGCGTTATAACGATAGGATCAATAAATGTTTTTAATAAACTTACTAGCATTACATTTCATACAAAATGTGTATTGCTACAAAACTATTGAATTTATGTCAAATATAGAAATTATGTAGAACATGAGTTTTTTCTTTGCAAAGTAATTGTATTTCCTTTTCATAGCAATGGGAAGACAGAAGCTTCATCATACCATTCGCAGAGAACGTATTAGTACACCCAAGTGAGTGTTAATTGAAATCAATATTTCACAAATGCATTGCATAACAAAGAGAAATACTGACGTTGCTTGTATTTCTTTCCCGTTTATTTCAGATAACATATAAAGGTTGTTCAGTAATGACCACCCTTAAAAGGTATTTTTTTAAATCCGAATCAAAAATTAAAAAAAAAAAACAATCAATTGCGGGTCGCAAATTAATACTTAAGCGTAAATAAACGTTATCATAATCTGACAAAATACAGTAATGGAAAGAGAATGTAATAAACATCAAAACAAATTATTGGAATTACAATTTGATGGTTTTTCCTCCATAGCAGTCAAACCTACTTTGTTATTTATTACTGTTCACTGTTTTTTAATTACTGTATTATTCACTGAACCATCATAAAAAAGGGTGTACGCCCCAGTCTCGGTTTAGTTAGAAAGCTTTATATATATATATATATATATATATAGAGAGAGAGAGAGAGANACTGCAGTTTGGCCCTTGACGTAGTGGAAAATAATATTTGTATTTTATATTTGCATTTTTAAAATTTTTTTTGTATTTTTGAGGAATCTTACAGTTTCCATACTTTGCTTTAAGATTATCTATCAGTCGATAAAATGCCTATAGGGATTACATATGATGTCTAAGTAAAAAATAGTTTGCATACTTCATACTTTGTCTAACATTTGGCAGAATTTCCTAAAACGCTTAGATATTCCATAGAATAGCGTTTCATACATTGTCCGTAATAATATTTCAGGAATATATAAAAATATTTGTAATTATTTTTACGGCAATTCTCAATACCCTCAAAAAACTTAAAACTTATCAGATGAAAAAAAAGAAAGTAAAAGCCTTTTATATTTTAGAGTGACATAGTTTTGAATCGACACATCCATGATATTATATTTTACGATGTTGGGAAGTGGTTAATACTAAACATACAGAATCATCTTCTTATTTAACATATTTTTTTCAAAAATAATAATTTATAATGAGTGGCAAAAGCTGGAAGGTGAGGTTAATGTTGGAAACAGCCCTAATTTCACACTTTTTTTTTAAATGTTTAAATCAAAATATTGATTCACACCAATAAGCTATTTTATCATTATAAAGCATAAAACTATCATTATAAAGCATAAAACCATCAAAAGCACAGTTTCTTAGCATTTTATATAGTTTATTTCATATAATCTGAAGCCTCAGTAAATTAAAATTACTTTATTTCAGAGCAATCTGAAGTGAAAGAAACCGTTGAGCAATTACAACATGTTGAAGAGCAACAGGAAAAACTGGAAACGAAAAGGGAAGTAAAGAGAGAAGCACCCACAACTGAAAAACAGAAAGAAGCTGATAAGACTCCGACACACAGAGCAAACATCGTAGTGAAGGGCATTTATGTAATAGGAATAATCATCATTTTTTATGTTGGATACACGTTATTCAAACAGTATAGAGCTCGCAGACAAGAGAGAATTCAGAAAAGACTCTTTTAGTGTAGGATAATAAATATTTAAAAAAAATAATAAACTTTAGTTTTATAAACTACTTTTTTTAAATAAAATTATACCTCGAATTCTGTGTTCATTAACTGTGTTTGAAAAACTACTTTTGTAAACGACATATGGGGTGAACTCCCCTCCCTGGAGAACTGTCTACGCATATTATTTTTCAAGGGGACTAAACGAGATTTCTCTAGCTTTTCTCACTAAAATTTCATGAATCATTCTTCATAATAATTTTTTTAAAATTTATTAGCTATTAAACGCTTTAAAAATCAGTCAGTCAAACTTAAGCTGTATTCTAAGATAAACAACATTAAACTTTTTCATACCTTCTCATTAAAAAGAAAACTTAAAAGATAAATATCAACAGCAAAAAAAATCTAACTAGGCCAGACATATCTTTTATGTCTGACCTAATAAAAATATAAGCATAATGAATGCTAAAGTGGAGTCTATTTTACTTTTACATGCATTTAAATAGTGTCTTTTTATTAACTATTTTATTTTTATAAAGCACATTCATTAACATATCATTTAGAAATACATTTTTTTCTCTCAATAATTTATACTCAAGAAACGTCAACAATATCAACCTGGTAGTCTCACCGTATTTTTCTTCCGATCACCAATGATCAAAAGAACTGAGAGACTAATCATCTGCTGTCACCAATGTATTAAGGGGTATCATTATGGCTTCGGAATTTCATTATTTGCAATTTGTAGCAGTTGCCTAGCTCAGAATAGTTTCATTTTTAATAACCGGTCTTATAAGATGATGGACGACTTGGTCATGTTTAATCCGCTTAGCCATATCGATCTTCAACCAACCAACAGAATGCATTAACAACTGGGGAATATATGAATTTCATGAAAATGTAGACTGTCATATATAGAACAAACCATCAATTTAAACATAGGTTCAAAGAATTGCACCATTCCTCCGTCGCAAAACATTACTTAATAGAAGGCCATTGGTTCTATTTTTTCAAAAACCTCATATCATCCATAAATGTATTTCATGAGTTGACCTAAAAATTTGGCAAATTTTCTACACCATAAAAAAAAACGTCTATTGTTAATGAACTTACTGCTATATTCGTATCAAACATTTGGAAATCATTCATTTTTTAAATCTTCGGTCATTTTACCCTTTAACTGGTTATGTATCTCTTTAAGCATCACGTTACCTCTTTAAGCATCACGTTGTTGGATTTTAATTATCTGTTTTTACCATGCCTATCTTTTACCCTACTGATGAAGGTGCACCAATGCAATTCAAAAACGTGTAGAGGTTTTTAATAAAATTTTGCTATCTGTGACTTTAAACATTGTTCTTAATGAAATTTAATTTCATCATGAAGGATTAGCTTCATAATTTTATAGAAATAATACACCTATGTAGGGTGGAGATTTTTTTTTTCCGCATAGGGGTGCCAAAGATGGATGGGATGGTACTGAGAGGAGTGCCTATGCTTTCCAGTGAGCAGAAGAAAAACTTGTTTTCCTTTATTACATTTAAACAATAGAATTATTTCAGCATGTTAATTTTCTTTTTTAATTAAGTTATAAAATCCAAGCAGCCTTTTCAGATTATCCTGTACTTTCTATTATAAACAGAAAATCTACAGCAATACAGAAATAAAATGAAACATAAATTTATTAGAAAACTCATACAAATATGAATGAATATTATTTACATTTACAAAACACAAATATCACAATTAAGTGCAATGATATAATTTTGTGTAAAATAAAACATTAAATTTTTTTTTCCATCATAAATTTTGTCACATTCCTCCAGTTTAAACTGAAAAAAAAAAAAAGGTCCTCATGAACTCTCCTTAAGTAAGAATTTGATGCAGCTGTTCCTTGACATCTTCAATTAACAATGCACTGCAAGAAATTTTTATCATAATACCTCTGAACTGTTAAGAACTTAATTTACATTTGCATGTCAATAAACTTATTTTCATTGCACTTTATAGGTTTTGAAAGATAAAAATAATTTTATAAAAATAAAGCAAAATTTCAGTACAAATATTTATACTAAAATACTGCATGTGGTAAAAATTATACGACATTGTCCGTAGATAAGATAAAATTTTTGTGTATGAAGATATATGAAAGTAATTTATGTAAAATAATATAGATTCATAAAATGAAACTATAAATTATTTACACATGCAGATAACATACATTATAAAAACTATTAAACATTACTTCTAAGTGTAGTATATGAGTTTTTGTGTAGGAAGATAACTATTATGTTTAAAAGGAAAATTATTTTTTTTAAAAATTATTTGAACTAGCATCAAAACCTGTTTAATTACACAAGGAGGAGTTGAAAAACTCCACAATGTGCAATTGATTAAATATCTTAAACATCTATATAATAAATAAGTGCAATATATTAAATTTTCTGCAATAAAACAAATTTTTATGCTTTTAAATCTGTTTTCCTCAAAAGTAATTTCTAAAATTTTGATAGTATTTATGGTATTTTCTCATTCAGTTAATATAAATTTATGACATCCTATTTTTTTTTAACTTCATTTTTAACAAGAATTAAAAAAAGCATGCAGTTATCACCAAATACCTTGCATAACACAAACTTTTCCACCCATATTCAGACTGGGAGGGTGGTACTTGAATTCGAAGCCCCCTTTGACAGAATAAAATGTTCTCAAGTTTTCAGAAATGTTAATAAAGCGTTATTGATTTTGCTTAGTAATTTGATTAATGTAATTGTTACATATTTGTGATTTACATAATAACAGAAGAAATTTTAAACGTTCTTTAATAAGCTAAATATTTTATATTTAATTTTAAAGCAATTACTTTTTACTTGACTTAGTTTATTTTGTGAATTTATTGTACAAGATTAGTTTTGTTAGTCATTAATTTTACTATCCATAAAATACATGTGCGGGAACTAGTTTATTCTGTTTCCAAAAATACATATTTTTTCCAACCCTAGGCTGTCTAAACAGCTTCAAATGTAGCTTAAACTATTGTAACCCAATTTCTTTAAGCGCTTTTACTCAATTAATATTTAAATTCTTTGAAACAAAAATGTTAGTCAGAAATTTTTCACCGAGCAAACTGATACCTGAAAACAATTTAAAAAAAAAAAAAATTAGAGCACAATAAAACTAATGATCTTTTGAATCAGCAAATAATATTGAAATGCATATACGTTGTTATGAGATATTAGCATTTATGTAACCACTTTTATTTACATATCCAATTGAAAATCAGCAAATACCAATTGAATTAGTTCAACTTATTTCATTATTTTGAGATGTTGCAGTAATTAACAAAACACATTTCTAAAGTTCTACACATTTCTCAAGCTCTTCACATTTTTAAAGCCCCGGTTTGTGCAGACCTCCCTTAAAGGAAACCCACGACTTTGATTGGGGCTCAGGTAGCGATCGCTTTTTTAGGTCTACGGCTACTCCGACCCTGGTTACACCATAGCTTGCATATCTTTTGACTACTTTCATTTTCGTTTTTTACTTTAACACTAATTATAATCAATACATAAGTTAAGAAGTAATTTTTAAAATATAACATCAGTTCAAGAAAATGTGATCAGTTTAATGAATATAAAGATTAAAATTTTTCTTACCTCTTTTGAATGCTATCTAACCTAGAATAAAAATTTGAGAACAAAGTTTTAATAAAATTGTTTAGAAACAAAATGACAAAAAATTTAAATAATAATAATTTTTTCTTTGTTTTTATTATGCACTAATAAAAGAAAAAGAAAATTGTTTTAATTACACAGAATTATTTTAACTACATGTGAATTATCAAAAATAAAATTAAATAGGTAACCTAACTTGCAACCAAATATATATATATATATATATATATATATTGATTTGAGGATGTCATAATAGGTTATAATAAAATTGTTGAGAAATAAAAATGGGGGAAAAATGTACAACATGATGATTTTCTCAAAAAAATTTTTTATTAGTATGCACTAATTAAAGAGAAAGGAAACTGTTTTAGTCAGACTTAAATTAAGCATTGTTAGAAAGAAAGCTAAATAATTTTTCATAAAAACATTTGATTTGAGATTATGATAACAGGTTGGCACAAAATTGTTCAGAAGTAAAAATGATACAAAAATATATAGAGTGATAGTTTAAAAAACTTTTTTGCACTAATTAACATTGAAAACTAATAGTTTCAATCACCTTAAACTTTCACATCAACAGAAAAAAAATAAATCTTTGTTACAAAAGAAATTATAATAATAATGTTTTTAGATGACATTTAAAATAAAAAAAATAATAAACCATTCAAAATGAAGCAAAATTTTAATAAAAAAAAAATAAGTACACTCTTGTTTATCAAAAAGAAACATTAATATTGTGCAATGTAGAATTGAAATCTTTGTGCAGGAAGATATATAGAACTTAAAAACATTAGAACATAAAAAACAAACGCAACAATTGTTGCTCTCATTGTGTCATTATTAAATTTATTTTTATAAACAATTATGTAATTAAACAAAATTGAATTACATTAAATTTTGTATGTTTGAGAAATTATAAGTAAAAAATATAGACAAATATCAGTGGTGGGTGTTAAATTTTATTAATTTGTTAGACAAGTATTTTTACATAAATTAATATATCCAAAACCTGAATGATTAATCTAATAACATAAATAACAAATTTAGATAACTAAAAAAAAATTTAAAAATCTCCAAATTTTCTTGAGCTGATTATGTGTATAAAAATTAGAATAAGAATGATTTTAAAAGTTGTTCTAATAGATTTTTAATAACCTGTTAATATAACATTTTATGAACATGTCTACTTATATTTGTTAAAATATATTAAATTTACTTTAAAAATTAGAGAGTTAAAAATTAATGTTCTCATCTATAAGAGAATATTATTAAACAATTTTTCTTTATCGAAAAGATAAAGGAAAATTGATACTATGACTTAAAACAGTTACATGCAAAATTTTAGTTAGACAGACATGCAGATAATTTAAAGAATAAAAATTCAAGCAGTCCAGAAGTTGAAAAATAAGTCTGACAGTTTTGGTGTTTGAACTAAATAAACTAATAGTATTTGAAAAAAAAAAAAAGCAAGATTATATTTAACTATTAAAATATTGTATCAAGCAATCTAAAATAAAATTTTTAAAGGCAGAAAATATTTATATTCATGCCTACATTTTTTAGTCATAATGCAGAAGTACATAGTAATTTTTGAATTCTTTTCTAGAAATTTCTAAAGAAAACTTATTACCTAAAAACTATAAAGAAATCAGCAATTTAATTGGTTATATTTTTGTGGTTACAAATACTTACTGCAAATTCAGATGACTGGTGAGCAGTTGCATCCGTTTTAAATTCTAAAACATAAGAAAATATTGTGATCAATTAAAAAAATATACAGCTGCAATTAATTATTAAAGAAAAATTTGAGGAAGAAGATTTCCATGCTGGCACCTGCTCCAAAATAACTGCTAAGTTTTAAGGACAATTGCAACTTTTTTTTAAAGCAACAAAAGAGGAAATAGAAGAGGTTAAAAAGAGTAAACTCATAGCCAATACAAAAACCATTTGGCGTCTTGGCGGTGATGGTTGACTTGTACAGGTGCCAATATGGAAACATTCGCAACAACAAAAATACCGTTTGCGAATTTTCGACTGCATATTCCTGCAAAGCAAAGTTTCTCGCTGTATGCATGAGAGTCTGCAAGACAAAATCATAGTACACATATTTGATATTAATGTATAAAATATTAAAACGTTATCACATTAAATAATTTCAATACATTACTTCATTGGATTTTGATCCTTTAACGATTTGCTTCGCTAAAGAGCCAGTGCTGTTGACATTTACTTGAATTCTATCCGAAAGACGCGCTTTAGATTCACTGAACAATATTCTTGCGCTAGAAGCTGAAGTAGGAGCAGACATTTCCTATTTACATTAAATTATTTAAGAACATATATTTGTTTCAAAATACAGCTGATGCTTGATTATTTGTGTTTTCGTTGTTTAAAACGAACATCTCTGACTGCTTATTCTTGTTCTAAAAAGAACTATAACATATAAATAAAACTGCTTACGCAGCCCAAATAGATAGATTTAAACTTATTAACTCATGTTTTCAGATTACGATTTCGGAATTAATCAGATTTGAATTGAGGAAGAAAATAAATTAAGAAGTTAAGGATAGATTATTAACATCTTTCTTGCTAAAATTTCAATGCTTAAAACTTTATTTTTCTGCTGCAGGCAAGTTACATCTAAATCAATTACGGGTCACGAGTTCCGATTTAGCAGACGGCATGCTTATGTTTACATAACATATTACCGAACAACGTTAACGAATAAGTATTGTCAAACATTTAAAGAAAGGAATATATCTGACTTATTGACACCATCTGTCCCGCATTTTCTCTCAGTTTTTATGAACTTTCGATTTTACATAATGCAACTGTAATATTTCTTTTTACTTTTTATGAAGTAATTTGAAAAAATGAAAGGAATATTGTTGTTTGATAATTTAAATGATGTTGCATTCTATGATATTGATGTGGAGTTATCACAACATATTCAAAAATTAGGAATTAAAGATGGTTTAATAGAAGTAAGTTTCAATTTTCTTTCCCTATTTTTGTTATTGTTCGAAAGTGATGAGAGATGAGAAAAAAAATTTACATTCATCATTCATAATTTTCTGTTACAACGCATTGAAATCGATTGCGAATATTTTCCGTTTTTCGTTACAAATATATTTTAAATTATCAAATATATAACTTGTTTCTCTACCTGTAAAGATTAGAATTGTATACGTGACAAGCTGGCCGGCTATGGAAATCTGAAATGAAAATCTTACCAAAATAGAGAGTTTTTCAAAAGCTTTTCTTTCGGCAAAAAATTAGTTCAAATGTTGGTTGTAATGTTGTTTGGTTATTCATAAATTGCATTTGTAATTTATGAATGCAAATGTATTTTTAGTAACATTTGTTTCATCTTCTAATGTTACTTGGTTAATTCTTAAATTACTTCCACGTTGAAAATATAGTAAAAGAAGAAATACATCAGAACAGACAGAGACTTTTTTCCCTCTCTTTTTAAAAAATTAAAATAACGATTAAAATAATTGTCTACCTTGTCCCCTCTTGATCTCGACTTTTATCGTTGAAAATACATCTAATGTGTATTTTATTATTATTTTTTTAAAAATAAATATGAAATTATTATGAAAATTTTATAATATTCTAAAAATTACTTTATTTCCTTATCTTAAACTTTTTTTTTTGTTTTATAAATGAACTGGGGCAATGCTCATCTTATTTTGAGAAATGCTTCTAAAAAATGCCTTAAATTTTAAATATCAATATTTTTTTAATTATTCAAAGTTTTTAATTTTCTAAAAAATAATGGCCTTATGTTTTAAAAAATGGCCACTATTAAAAATGCTACCACTGGTCAGAAGTAAAATTTCCCAATTTGCCCCATATGATAAGACATAATAGAAAAAGTCTCATAATTGCATATCCCTTATCTAAATAAATTATTCAACCAAAATATTGATGTAATAAAACATTTATTAATTAATGACATTTATTTTCCTTTTAAACAAACAATTTTTCAAAACGAATTTGTAAAAAAAAAAAATTTTTTTTTTACATTTTTAAATTTGATTTACATATTTAAAAATATATATATATGTAAATTAATTCATTTTTTAAAATTCAGTCTTTGATTTAAAAGTTAACAAAACTTTTTTATCTCTGATAGTTTAAAATTTTTTACTGATTTTAATAATTTAAAAATTTATTTTTAATAAATTGCTGTGTATTAAATCTGATTACCTTTGCAAAATACATGATGGTTATAAAAATCCTATCAGTTTAGTTTTTAAACACAATTTTCAAAACATTTCATTTTAATTTTGCCTAAAGTGGCGTAAAAAGTTTTGATAAAATCGAAACCAAAAAAATCTGATTTAATTTAAAAAATTTTGTTTTAAATAAAGTGAATTAGATTTTTAAATCCTTTTTATTTATTTATTTGTTATATAAATAAATTACCATTCCTGGTTTAAATGGCTTTTTTGCAAATCTACTTATGACTTACAAAGAGCGTTAAAAGTTACTTATTAATCAACTTAAAAACTGAAGTTTTGTTTAATAGATTTATCAAGGTCATATACTGTGCATTTCTTTATTATTAAGGGGACGTTCAAAAAGTACGTACATCCCGAAGAGGGGGGGAGGGTATTTAATATTTTGTACGGTTTTGTACGATGGGGAGGGGGGAGGTATTATACAAAGTACGTACTTTATAAACATACACCAAATTTAAATTTGACTTTATCCTACACCCTCCTTAAGTAAATATTTAATTTTATTTAAAACATAATTATTTTAATTTTTATGAAAAAGGGGGGTAGACTAATAAAATGTACATACTCTAAGGGGGGGAGTAAGACCTTATGTACAAAGGGGGGGGGAGGGGTTTAAAATTTCTCCATTTTTGTGTATGTACTTTTTGAACGGTCCCTAACACAATCATGAATTTTGTATTTCCAGACATTTTCTGTCAATGAGGAGAAGAGGATTGACAAAAATGTTTTGATGCAACTTTTTTCACCCTTAATTGCATCTTATAAGGTGATGCAAGGACAATTTGGAAATAAATATAGATACGTTGAGTCTGAAGATGGTTTGTTGTTGGTTTTTGATGAAGTAAGATTATTAATCTTTTCTTCTTTCTAATTAAAGTTGAAATAATTTTTGAATTTTAAGTACATATAAATAACACCTAGTTTAGGATGAAAAATGTTTTTTTTTTTTAACTAGAAAATTATTGTTTACTAATAAATTATTATTTAATTTGTTTAAAGATGACATGTATGTTGGCTGCTTGCAACATACATGTGCAAATTCTACATATTAATTCATCATTTATATAGGTTAGAGAAAAAAAATTCTAGCTATTCAAGATCTACTGAAGTTGAAATTTAAAATTTATTTAACTTTATAGTTTATCAGATTGCTTTTAACTCTGTTATTTTCTGATTACACTGATTATTTGGCTTCTGGACGCTGCTGGTTACATTCATAATTTGCTGGTTACACTGATTATTGTACAGTAACAGAAAAACCGGAACGAAACTCAATAAAATTTTTTTTCCCTCATAAGATTTTAGGATTTTTCGTTCTTTTTTGAAAGATGTTTACCTTACCCTCATTTTGGAAATAATCATTAGTGTATTGCTTCATCGTTTTTTTTTTCTTTTTAAGATTATTTCCAATTTTTTTTTTAGTTTTGTTTAACAATAAACAAAACGACTTTTTGTAGCGATTCAGAAAACAGGAAAAATCAGTTATCCGGAATATCGATGATCCCGATCGTTCCGGATAATCGGTTCTCTACTGTCTTTACAAACAAATAAAATACTGCACATGCTTATAAAATGTATTTGGTTTTATTAAATAAAATACTTGCTTATGAGTTTAGCCTTAAGTATAAATGATATCAACCGAGACAAAATATTGCAAACTTACAAAAATGTTTTGGTCAGTTTGCTTTTAAGAATGAATGCTATTAACAATTATTTTAAAATTATTGTTATTCAATTTCGGGCTTAAAACAATATTTGAATGCATGTTTATATTATTTATCGAAGCATTGCCAGGCTCTTCAAATAATGATTTATTATTTTATTTTATTAATTACAAAGCAAATAAAAAGTTTTCATTTAGGAATGAATTAATGAACCAAATTTGTGATTGTAAAAAGTTTATTTTCCTATCTTTAACTCTTCATTTAAGAAACAATTATAATTTTATTTTCAAACTTAAGTTCTACAATTTCTTCTAATTTCAAATGTTCTAATTTAAAAAAATTTTTAACAACATTTTAAATCACAATTTCTTTTTAATTCAATAAAAAAAAGATATATTTCATATGATTTAAAAATAGTACTCTATAAGTTATTTATTTCTTCAAATTTTAAATGTATGTTTGGAGGTTTTTGTTATGTCTTAATTTTATTTTTTAGGTGTTGAATTACGTTGCTGTAAGTATTTGTCATGAAGAGGAAAAACTTGAAGAAGTTCAAAAGGAACTTAGCTTATTTTTAATTGTAGTAGAGATGTTATTTGGACCTACGCTACATTTGTAAGTATACTTTCTAATTTCAGAATTTTGATAACTTTTGTTTGTATTTGACTACTTTCCAAATTTTCTTCTTATTTTAAATAATAATATTTCTTTAAAAAAATTCACCTTATGGCAGTTTCAGAAGAAGAAAAACTATAGAAGAATTTAATTTTTGTAATTGTATATTATGCAATAAAAAACTATTATCTTGCTGATTTTGGTCATTAAAGGTTGGCAGGTATTTATTAACCCTAACAATTTAATTATGATTGTTTCAAATAATTTATGAAATGATTATGTGGTTATTGAAATAATTATATTATTAATTATGTGATAATAATTTTTCATTTTATGCTATATATAATTTATTTACAGTGTTGCTTAATTACGTGATGAATTTTTTATAATTATTAGGGAATTTATATTAATGTGACAAAAATGTTTCTAAATTCTTACCAAACATTATTGAATTTGAGAATAGAAAATCAAGGTTCAAAATCATAAAAAAAAGAAAGAAATTTTTTGTTTGTTTAATAAGTGTGAATTGTGCATGATTTTCATAAGGAATTTTCTTAAGCTTTTTCTACAAATAAATTGATTGTCGAAGATTTAAGCTCTGTTTTTATTGACCTCACTAATAATTGGTTAGAGCTAGAAAACTTTTTTGATACTTTCTCATTTAAATGTTCGTTAGCATCAATTAATGTCAATACTTTTAAAAGTTCTATTCCGAAAATATAGATTAAAACAGTTATTAAAAATAAAAAATATAATTTTTTTTTTTTTACATGAAATTGTCAAAAATTTGTGATTGGAACTATACAATATAAGTTTTTAAAATTTTTTTGTATTTGATTATGAAAAATTTCTTATTTACAGGAAAATATCTCTAACATATGAAAAGCATTGGAAGATGCATAAAGGCTTTAAAAAATAATTTTTATCTGATTATCAAAGTAATTAGATTGTAAACTCCCTATATAAAAGAAAAATAATTGCCAATTTAGATTCAAAATAATAGTAACTCTTTAAATTAGCTATATAAATTTGTTTAAATTTTTTTCCTACTTAACAGAGTTTCTCAAATTAAAATTGTAAAGAGATATCTATCTGCTGTGGTGTGAAAACGTGGCCAGATCTTATTCCAGATTCAGTTTGGTTATTATTTGGTTTCAGTTTGGTTATTTAGTTTTACCCTCTGAGCATGAGTCCTGGCTTTTTCCGAACTTTAAACTGCAAACTTTCTCACACCCCAAAAATTCTTCTTCTGATATATTCCATGAAAGGAAGGGAGCATAGCTAAGTGATTTCAGAGAAATTTTACTCAAGGATTCAACCCTTGGAGAGTTAACAATTTAAAAAATAATATGGTGTATTATGTAAAAAATAGGATGTATAATAATAAAAATTGCTTTATTCTTTTAGGTTGAAAGGTGAAAACATTCCTCTTAATGAATCTATTTCTAGATCTGAACTAATTGTTCTAATTTTGAACAAGTGGAGAGTTTTAAAATCAGAACAGCAGATATATTTGGTTGAGGTAATTTAAGTTTGTAATAGCAAGTTTAACAATTAATTCATTTTAAGATGTCTAACAACTCAATATTAAAAACTTTTTATATTGATGTAATAAAAAAATAAGAAAATCAGTATTCAATGTATATTTATTTTCCAAGTTTGATATTTTATCCTAATTTTGTAAATGTTTTCTGTTTATTTTT
Organism: Parasteatoda tepidariorum; assembly: GCF_043381705.1. Lineage (NCBI taxonomy): Eukaryota > Metazoa > Arthropoda > Arachnida > Araneae > Theridiidae > Parasteatoda > Parasteatoda tepidariorum. Next base: position 18,876,288 of record NC_092205.1, read on the forward strand.
TCTTCATAAATGATTAAATTTTTATTTAAAAGCTATTTTAAAGCTCAATTTTTTTTGTTTGCGTACATTTAATTTAAATAAGTTAATTAAATGATGCCCGGTGACTGAGTGGTAGCTCTTCGCGCTTTCGTGCCACAGGTCCTGGGTTTGATCCTCGGACTCGTCAAGTTTGGCTCAGTCTTTCACCCAGCATGCTTGGGGCCTAAACACTGGTGAATCCGCGTTTGGTAGACCACCCAACCAAAACATCTGTTCCTGCATCCTAAAATCCAAGGTCAAGAAAACTGAGATGGGCTTTGCCCTCTATGAGCTTTCGTGCCACTGAGTTTAGTTTTTTAAATAAATTAATTTTTAAGAAATAGAATGACTTATTGACAAATTTAGAATAACTTTTCTTTTTCTGAAATAGAATGACTGATGAGCAATGTTTACTATTGTCAATTTAAGTTGAATTAAATTCGAAAATTATTCTTAAAAAAATATTTTCTCTATCAGTTTCAATGAGCTAACTGTGAGCACAGGTTTATATAGGTGAGAAATAACAATGATTAGAAACTTTAAAATTTTATTACTTTAGTGATTTCAACACTTATATAACTGTTTATTTTTTATTTAATTCAAAATTATATTTATCTATTCTATATAGTTAGATTATTATTTTTTGTGTGGACAGTTTATTAATAGCTACTAATTAATAGCAATTAATTAATAGCTACAGATGGTATTTGGGATTTTATTTGTTGCAGGCATTTGAACTACTAATAATGGACTATTAATGATTTATTTCTTCTTTTCAGACAGCTGTATAACTGATAATTAATTGTTCTGTATTATTTCTGATTCGTTCTCTTGTTTGTAGGCAGTTGAAAGACTGATAATTAATCAAGACATAACAGCAATGTGTATAAATTTACTACAAGTAGTTCTTGAAAAAGTTAGACAAACCCACAAAGATGGAACATACTTACATGCCTTTGTCCTAGTAGATACTAAACTTTTGGCCCTCTATTCTAGGTTTGTTGTTTTAAAACTTACTCAGAAATGAAATTTATGTTTAATGTAATGTATATGTAAGGTTATTTCTTAAAAATTAAATAATAATATTAGTATATAAAATGCAGCTTGCCATAATTAAAGGTTATATAACATGTAATATATATTCAATATGATGTAGCAGGATATCTGTTTTGGTGCCTTAAAAACTATTTTAATGAGGCATTTAATTCAACCCATGTTTCTTCTTCTTTAAACATATTCTGCCAATGATTGACTTTTAATGTCTTAAATCTACATCTACACAATCCATCCATCTTGTGCAAGTTTTTTCTACTTTTTCTTGTATCCTGGCTTACATAGATGACCTTTTTAATAGGGTTCAAGTTGTGAAAAATGCCCGAAATATCTGATATGATAAGCTTTGATGGCTCTGGCAATATGATATTGTTTGTATTTTCTGTAGATTTTATGATTAAACAAAATTTTCTATCTATCGTTTTTCTAATTGAACCACATATTTTCCAAATAATTTTTGTTTCAATGATCAAAAGTCTGTCTTCACCTATTTTCGGTAATGGCCAGCCGTCCCAACCATACAATATGATAGGTCTAAAAAGAGTTTAACTGGGTTTTTTTTTCTTGAAATTTAGAAGTTCAGTTTTATAAATTTTTAAGCCATGTTAACATTTATTAACTCTAAATAATCTGTAATCAATTAAAATTTTTATATTATTATCCATGGAAATACTAGTACTGAGGTATGTTAACGCATTGAGTACAGTATCAATGAATGCTTTATTGGCTACAATACTTGGACTGGCTTGTCATCAATAATGCCTCACTGGCTGCCCTACTTTGGCCAACCTGTCATCAATAATTGCCCCACTGTTATGCACATAGATATTTAAAGTCCACCATCTATGAGAACTATTTGTATTGTCTACATTAATAAAATTTCTCTACATCTGTGCTCAATGTGTTAATTGCTCAACGCTCTTGAAACCATAGTTCATTAGCAGTACAAGAGAGTTTCTGTTGAAAAAATGGTCACTTAATTTTTCTGGAAGCACATTAATTGCATGCATATTTCATCATTAATTTTATTATTTGAGTAGTTGTTTATTTTTAAAATTTTAACAATTGATTCGTAAAAGAATGTCACAATAAGTATTTCAGAATGTTCTGTTTGATCACATCTGCGTTATGTTTAAACTATTTTTGTTATTTAGAGCTTTCTGTTAGCTCCATAAAAAGAGTAAAATTTTAAGATTTATGGATGAAAAGTATATTGAATCATATTTTCCAATCTAGATTACAATTAAACTGCACTTTTATATAACACTTGAGTAAAAACTCATTCATGTTAAAATTTTTGTGAAGAAATATGTTGTGATTGAAGAATTTCATTAAAAGAGTTATTTTTGCTCAGTTATTATAGTGTAGTACAGCATACCAACTGTATAATCAATTCATGCTATTATAAGTAAAGTAAATTTGTTTCTATAAATTTTGTAATATTTTTTGACAAACTTTTTTACCCTAATTATTTTTTTAGAAAATTTAACTTCTTGTTATGTTTACAGCCGAAATTCAGGACACTTGTCTAAAGAGATACTTTTGTTTTTAATTCTTATTGTACAAGTATTGAAAACCCCAACAACTACATCAAAGTCTGAAGAAATAGAAAACCCGCTCTCTGATGATGAGGTATTATTTAAAATGATGGAATGGAATTTTAGATTTTTACTTGTTCTATTCCCATGATCAATGTATCTTTTTTTTCTCTCCTTTTCGCTTTCAATGCATTTTTCTTCCCTGTGGATTTTTTATTGAATATTTTTGTCATCTTGCTCTATAACATTCAACGTATCAATTCATCCACTACTCAGTTTGTAACTAGAAAGTATTGGATTATGTGGCACATGACCATTTTACTATACCTTGTAGACGCTTTCAGCGTGCAAGTTATTTGAAGCAAAGTGATCATTCTTAATCACCATTATGTTGTTATGACCATTAATTGGTAAAAAGATTTTTTTTGTATACCCCCTCTGCCAGTTGTTTTGGAAGATATTTTTAAACTCTAAAGAACTGAACTTACAGCTTGAAGCATATTTTTCCATTTTATCATTAATTAGTAATTAATTCTCCTTTCTAGATTTGTTTGCTTAAAATACTTGCTAATTTAAGTTTTTTTTATGAATAAATATGTGATAAAATCTTTTTTTTTGTTTTGTTACAAGTTCATTTATTTAAAGTTGATTGTGATACATATCTGGGCTTCAAAGTCAATATTAACAAAATTAATATTAACAGATGTATAACACATCTGAAATACGGAAGAGAGTCATCACTGTTAACAGATGCTTTTAACAATTAAGGAAGTATTTGAAATCGAACTTAATTAAAAGAAAAACTAAACTGTTAATTAGACCTATTATTATTATTAGTCTTAGACCTATTCTCACCTACTCAGAAACTTGGCAATTATTCAAAACAATGAAAGTGCTCTTGGAAGCTTAGAGTGGCAGATATTAAGAACTGTTGTTGGCATAAGCTGATGGGGTTCAGTATGACGCTCTAATCTATAACTTTACTGTCATCAACCACATAAAAATACAAAGAATTAAATGGGCTGGCCACGTTATTAGAATGAATATGGAATGATTAACCCAAAAATATTTTGGCCTAGTCCACTGGAATAAGAGCTAATGGCCGATCCAACCTCTGACAAATTTACTGCCTAGAAAGAGATTTTGTCATCCTGAGAGTGAATAATGGGAAGACCATGGACAACAGAAAAGAGATGCTAGAAGAAAATTCTAGAAAAGGCTGGAAGAAAATTCTTGAGAAGGCTAGGACCCACCTTAGGCTGTCATGCTATGGAAGAAGAAGTTTACATTATAAAATTTGCATTAAGCTCTGTAAATGAATGTGTATATTTTTCTCTAGCATACTTTTAATATCTTTTTAAATAAAAATTAGGTTCTTAATTCAGTGCAATTTATTATATAATTATATTAATTGTCCTGGCAGTATATTATTTACCTTTGTATATTTTGAATCCGGAAGAAACTTTTTTCTTAATTTTTTTTTCATTGACAAATCGAAATTATTTTCGATATAAAATTAAAATATGTGTTTTTATATTTTTGTTGAATTATTTTGTAATCATTTTAATGTTTTTTTTCTAGTTTTTTATCCCAATATCTAATGTAACCAAAGCAGCTTTACTCAATGAAGAAAATCAAACAAAAAGTAATGTTTCTTTTTTATATACTTATCTACTTTTAAGTTCTGGGTAATGAAATTTTTAAATATCAAAACTATACTATGTTAACTTATTTGTTATAACTTAAATATATATTAATAAAACCTATACCAGAGTAGCCATATCTGAGAAAAATTTAAAAATTGGTAGCAAAAGTTCGAGGAAACAAAATGTTTTAACTAATTATTATCCACCAAAAATAATTGCAAATTAAATACCTTGTTACTACTGACAGACTGATTACCTAAAATTGAAGTGAAGTTAAAGCTTATAAAATTTATAACAAACTTATAAAATTTGTCATTGCATTTAAAATTTTTCCAGAATGTTGATACCTAGTTTTATTTTTTTCAGATATTTTTTTCTTGTAGTCCTAAAAATTCGGAAAGCTCTTATAATAAAATTATATTTCATAACAAAAGGTTGAAATATAAACTAATTTGATTCATTAATTCATTGATTTTTTAAAATTTTCTTTCATATTAAATACAATTCTAAAAATCTAAATTGAATATTTTATTTTTATTTCAGAATCATCCGGTTTCAAAGAAGTAAGTGAAATGTTAATATTAAATCATTTTATTTATTGAATCAAGTATCACTTTAATTCTTGTTTTATAATTTACTTAATTTTTTATAAGATTTTTTGTGTGCTAAAATGCTATAGTTTATGGTTTGAAGAACATCTTTTAAGTATGCTTTCTATGAAATTACATGCAAAAACATTCTTGTCTGAGTAAACATATTTTTTTTCGTAGATTAGCGATCTTGATTCTCAAAATATGGGAGGTACTGTTATTTTCACTTTTTAAATTTTTTTATTTATATTTTTGAATTTATATTTTGAAAACTGCGAATAAAAAATTCTTGTACGTATTCAAGAAACTTGGTTATCCTATTACAGCAAAAATTAGATGTTAATAATCATTAATTATTATCAGTTTAATAATATTCATCGTTATGAACAATCTATTTATTAATAGTAAAATACAGAATTTGGACGAAATCACTGATAACGGGTCTTGATAAATTGAAATTAGTTTCTAAAAAAATTGAAAAATACTGATTTTATTTTTTTATTTTATTTATAATGTCAGTAGGTTATGACATTAGATTAATAGCTATTTAGGTGATAATGATTTTTTTTCACTCATTGCATACTCTGTTAAATTTTTCAAAATTTTTTAAAAATATTTTTTAGGAAGAGAGTAAAGTTGGTTCCCACAGTTTACTGATCTATTTAAAGTCACGAGCTGGCCTACTTGTGCCCCATATTCTCTACATAATTGAAGTCACAAACAGAATCACCCTTACAATTCTGTATGAGGTAATATATTTTTTTTTTTGGCATATGTTTTCATTAAGATTAAAGTATATAATTTTAAAATAATTTTTTACTAGAAATCCTTAATAACTTTGTAAGGTCTGTTAATAAAATATTTACTGGGTTTCGTTTTAAAAAACTATGTGAGTAGAAGATTTATATGATTTTCTGCATTTTGTTTAGAAAATTAAGTTATTTATTCTGATGTTTCAAAATTAAATACAAAGTTTGTCAAAAGATAGCACTGCTGGGCAGAAGGGAAAGATTTTTTCATTTTCTGTGTTTTGCTTTGAAAACCAGTGAATTTATTCTTATCAAGTTTCACAATTATTTCTAAAGTCTAGCAACAGATGGTGCTGCAAATTAAGTAAAAAAAAATGTTTTCAGATCTAATTTTGACTTGGGGAAGATAAATTATTGTAATTTGTTATTGGAAAATCAAAAATTTTCCTTTTTTTCTTAATTAATTTTTCAAATTGTTCATCACTTTTGAAAAACCTATAAATCAAAAATATAAATAGATTAACTTTATAAATAGAATCACTCTCACAGTTTTGTAAGAGTTTGTAAATGTTTACATTAGTTTATCATGTGTTTTTCTGTACATTAGAATTTTATTATAGTAATACAGCATTCTGCAACATTATTATTTCTATCCAAATATAATTAGTTTATAAATTTCACATCGATTGTTTATTTTATTTTATGTGTACATTCTATTTTATATGTTTTAATAAAATTTTTTTAATTCTTTAATATTTTACTATTAAAATTCTTTAATGCTTTATCGCTGAAAATCTATAGCTTCATTCATTATATTACACTAAAAGCTGGATTACTCAAAGTTACTGTTTCCTTTTAATTCTATGTGAAGTATTTTGGGCATTTTTTTCTAGATTTATTCTGTTAAATTTATTAAATTTAATGTTTTTATTTTGAAGGAAAAAGTTAGGTATGGTTTTCTGTTATAAATATTTTGATAAAAAGAAGCAAAAAAGTGGTTTTTAAATACTTTTATAGTTATTGTTGTCGTAGGCCATTAAAGCAAGGGGTGCAATTGTTCTTGTTTTAAACTGGCGCCATCTATGGCCAAAAATTCGACTTCTGCCACCCCCATTCGTCACATCCACTTATCGGTTGAACCCATTCATACACAGATCATAATTTTGACCTGATCCAGAGAATGAGAGAACCAACATTTCAGTACCCCCAGTAAAGTATTACTCGTTATGGGAACATTGTGGACATTGTGAGCCGACAGATTTAACATGCTCCAGTCACGATTTACTAGATAGGGAGACTTTGGCCGGCTGGATAATACATTTATAGTAGTCATCACATATATCTTCTTGTATTTGATAGATAACAAAACTTCTTATGCGCAAGTTACAATGCTCTATAGACTATAAACTTCATTATCAATTTGTCTTTTACAAATATTTAAATGTATGTGCTCTATGTCAAGAAACAACTCAATATTTAATAAATTTCTTTTTAATTAGAAATAAGTACAATAATTTTTCAATATATATTGAAACATATTGAACATATATTGAACATATGCATTTCATATTTTATTGTTTCTGTTTTGAAATTTTTTTTTCTTTTTACTTAATGATTGATTTTTGAAATTATGAATATCTTAAAATCTTTGATGTCTTATTAATAAACTAAAGCTTTAATACCTGGAATGGATATGAATTTTTGTATAATTTTGGCTTGGAAAACTTATAAAAACAGCACCATTGGCAAAGAAACACACTTTTTCAAGAGTGTTGAGTGTTCTTGCCAAATTCTAATATTTTTTCTGAAATATTTTACGAATTGTTTTTAAAAAAATTTTTGAACCCAGTGCTTTCTAAGTTTTTGGTTATTCACAATTGTCATGCCACATAATCAATAACTAGTTATCTTTTCATTTTGTGAGGTAGCGAAGTTAAATGTTAGACGAGCTTACAATTAAAATATAAATATTTGCTTCAATTTTATCAATAAAATCTGAACAAACATCAGTTTTGAAGTAGGCTTGTCCTTTTCCAAGCAGGGCTCATTACATAACAGACCTGCTTTTCGGTTACGAATAACATAGTTTGATTTCATATAAAATAGTTAAAGTGTCACTACCCTATTCCAGTCATCTATTCTATTGAAAAAATTTCAAATTATTTGAAAAATCTACTTATGTTTGTTGATATAATATAACTTTAGTGTAAATGATATAAAAGAATTAATTTGTATTCTATAGTTTACTGCACAAGGAGTCCTATCTGGGAATATAGCTTCACTTATTAAGCAGTTAAATAATTTACTATATCATCCTCTTCAACGCCATCCTATGGGCAATTTTGTAGATCTTGAAAGAGACTTCAAAAAATTGACTGATATGCTTTGGAAAATGAAAGTATGTGATTTCATTTTATTATTAATTATATTTTGATTTTATAGCAAACTTCTTTTATTTTCTCTGCTAACTTAAATTTTTCCTTTTTTTATTTTATTTTATAACCAGCATTTTATAACCTGATCAAACTCTGAATTTACGACTATAATGTTCAATTCTGTAGCTTTGTAATTTTGAACCCAACCCAGAAGACAAGGGAACTCCTGGTTCAAGAATTACTTCAACTAACCTTCATGGAAGGCTTTTTTATGGAACTAACCTGCATTTGCGTTACATTGTGAGGGAAACCATAAAAACTTCTCATGGTTAACAAGACAGCAAGGGGATTCTAATTCCTGATTGGTATACTACCACAAATATTTTACATTCAGCACTGTGGTTGGTGCTAGATGGAAGCAAAATTCATATCAACCAGCCACCGCTGGGATTTGAATATGGGGCACCTCATTGTGAGGTGAACACTCGAATCTCCCCTGAGCCTCTGCGGCTTTTCTTTTTTTGGGNTTTTTTTGGGGGGGGGGGGAACATGGGGTACATGCGAGAAAGCTAGTTTTCTGTTCATCATAATAAATTCAAAAATTTTTAGTCAAATTTTTAAAATTAATAATGAAAATTGTTAACGAGTAATCTTTTTTTCTTAATATAAGGAATGGAAGTTTTAGTTAAACTAGAATTGTAAATAATTTGAAAAATAAGTGTAGTTATATCACATCCTCTCATGGTACACTATTGCATCTGAAGATAAATCTCTCTCTGTATATATATATACATATATATATATATATTTATANTATATATCTTTAGCTACGATAATGTACTGATATGCATATTACATAAATATCTATATATCTTTTTTTAATTCTAGGCAAAGAATATAATTAAATTTTAAATGCTAGTTGTTGAAAATTTTTTAAAATTATTAATGAGTCGTGATAGCTCAGGGGGTAGAGTGTTCACCTCCTAATGAGGTGATGCAGGTTTGAATTCTCGGTTGCTGATTGATACCAATTATGCTTACGGCTCACAACCACTACACTGCTGATGTAAAGTATCCTCAGTGGTAGACAGATCATGGGTTAGAATACCTTTGTCACCTTCTTAACCATGGGAAGTTTTCATGGTTTTCCTCTTCATGTAACGCAAATGTGGGTTAGTTTTATAAAAAGGACCTCTACAATGACTAGTTTGTTCCAATGCTTGATCCATGAGTTCCCTTGTTTTATGGCTTGAATTCAAAACTAGAAGGTTACAGAGTTGAACATAGAATTGGGTCATAGAAACTCAGAATTGGGTCAGCTGTTCAACGATGGTTATCAAATAAAATAGCATTGGTTGCAGGTTTACTCTGTATAAGTTTTTTTTTTACTTCCATAACTTTAAATGTTATAATTTTAGTATTTTTCGGTTTTACTTAATAAATTTTTGTCATTTAGGCCCCCGTTGATAGGGAAAGACATGTTAGAAGGTTAATAACAAAATGGGACCAATTAAAGCAATCTGACCTTGAAGAATTCTTCAAAAACCCCAAAAACAAGATAACAAATCCAAGGTAAATGATTTTAGCTCCACAATCACTTTTAGATATCACTCTATTCAGGATTTATTTTATAATAATTGTGTTGCAGATTGGAATCTGGACTCTCTTCATGTTGTGAACTGCTCATGACGGTCTTTGAGGACATCATTGCCCGACCCTGCCTTCAATATGAGCAAAAGTCCCACTTGCCAGATCACCAAGAAATATTTAAAGTGATTCAGAAGCTCAGTGTTAAACGCCTCAGCGATGTTGCCGATTTTCTTGAAGTTAAATCAGTGCAGAACATCACTATGGCATCATATCCTTTTATTTTAATTTTATTTAATAAAATGGTGTTTTAAAAGTTTAAATTATGGACTCTTTTAAATCGTTTGTTAATGCAATCCAGTGTGTTTTAAAAAATAGTCTTTTAAAAAGACTAGAAAAATCCACCCTCATGCTTGCTCCACTTACCAACCCGTGTGGTTGTTTCTCAATCATCTTTATTTTTATTCATTTAAAAATGTTTTATTTATTCATTATAATATTATGTAAGAACATTTTGTTGATAGATGTTAATCCTGGAAAAATGAAGGATGTCCTGAATTTGAAAAATAATCAACTGTAATTTAAAAAAAAAAATACTCAAACTTAAGAATACAGAATGTGGGCCACAATATGAAGCAGTAAATGAAAAGTTATTTTACTTTTGAACAATATAAATGATAATCTTATATTATATAACTGTTCTAATTCGAGGCTGTTTTATTCCATTTGAGTTTTTCATGTTTTTAAAAATTTCGATATTAACATTAAGATTTATATTTGGCAACATTTTAAACTCTCAATTTTATTATTATTTTTTTTATTTATTCAGTGTTTTTGTTACTTTTGAGCCAATTTATAAAATAAGGATCTCAAGAGAGATGATTTTTTTCTACAAGAATAATTAGTCACTCATCAAAACTGAAAAAAATTGTGGGTTAAAAATTTTAAATTGCTATAATTTTCATTGCAGGGTGATCCGTTTGTTTTTCCCTCTGTATATTCAATATATATTTGTTTTATTATAAACATTCAGAAATTTTTATTAAAACTTACACTTCTAAGTATAAACCATAAAATGTAATATAATGGAGAACATAGACAAACAAGTAGAAGTTATTGAGATATAATTATTTGAAATATACAAATACTTAACTTTGGCTCTTTAAAAACTTGAAACTTTTGGCATATTTAAAAGCGAGACGTCTTTTAGATTCTCTTCTATTAGAAGATTCAAATGATACATCAACGATAGAATCTATGAATATGCCGCATTTTACTTTTCTCTTTACAAAAACTGACCTTGGTATTATCAAATCTTAATTCACTTTTTTTTCATTTTTTGATAAATAAATATTTGTTGCCATCTTTGCAAATTAAATTTTGATACTTCAGAGTGGCCACAACTGGAAAAATTCGGGAATTTTTATGACTCTAGAAAAATCAGGGAAATGTCAAAGAAATTAACTAAAATTTCCTAAAATCCTGGGAAAATTAATCAATTGGAGTTTTAGGTTTCTAAAAGTTCAATATTTAAAAAGAAAAATTTGTCTTTTTAGACAAAACTGTTTTTATTTTCAACTTTAATAGCAAATACGTTAGTGTTTTGTTACATATTTTATGCATAAGATATGACATAATATATAATACGACATAACTGAACAATTAATAACTAAATTTGTGCCAGTGATTACAAAATCAGCGAAATTAGACGATATCAGGGAATTTGTTTGTGTTTACCCTGTAGCTTTCACTTTTGATCAAGATCCTCAAATGTATGCATTAATGTAAGTGATTAGAGAACACTCTGCAGTTGATTTGAATATGAATTTCTAATGAGTTGTATTGAATTCCTTAATTGTGTCAAATATATTACAGACTATCCTGGTCTTATTCATTTTATTTACATAGACAGAAACTGTGATTGCATGATTGCTCCCATTATTACTTTGAAGAAAACTCATCTGAATGGTACACCCTCACTCAAGTTAAAAGTAATTCACTACCATAAATAGTAATTTGTAGTAACTAAATTTTTATTGTATACAAAAAAGTGTTTTCAATTACCACACATCTCTAATTATGGGTGAATATAGTTAAATTCTTAATATATTAAGTTTAGTCTAGAAAACTTCATGAATTATAATAATCCTATAGTTAAAGTTATATTAGTTTATCTGTTATTACCATTGATAACTTATTGATTGACTATTGAAGAAAAGTATCGAACAAATTATTTTGTCATCATATATACATATTCAGTTTAGTCTAGCAAATTTCATGAATTATAATAATCTTATAGTTAAAGTTATATTAGTTTATCTGTTATTAGCATTGATAACTTATTGATTAACTATTAAAGAAAAGTATCAAACAAATTATTTTGTCATCTAACACTTTTTCTTTTTTATTCAGTTTTTAATTATACATTAAAATGCAAATAAACTCGAATAATGAATGAAAATGTTTTTTTTATTTTTTTTTATTATACATTTAATTGTTCCCAAACACAATGCTAAATGGAACTGTTAAATAAAATTTTTTGTTTGCTTCATAAATTTAAATTTTAATTATTTTAATTACATTAAAATGCAAATAAACTCGAATAATGAATGAAAATGTTTTTTTATTATATATTTAATTGTTCCCAAACACAATGCTAAATAGAACTGTTAAATAAAATTTTTTGTTTGCTTTATAAATTTAAATTTTAATTATTTTAAAATTAACATTCAATATCGAGTTGCTTTTTCATCGTTATTGTCAAACTGTTATAACTGGTATTTTCCTTCTGGGCTCGGGTATAGTATCATTTTACTATTTAAATAACGCATTCTATTTTATTTAACTTGTTTTAGATTATGAATCTAAACTATACATCTATTCAAAATAATGTATTCAATAATCTATTCAATCAAGGGCGCCGGCAGCGGGGTGCACTTGCACCGCCCTGACTTTTTTTTTATACAATTAAAGAGATACAGAAAAGCAATTTTGTTATAAAATATTTTTATTCAAAAACAAATAATTAAGTAATTATTGATACATAACAATTAAAAAATTGTTTAATCAAACAAGAATTGTAATCTTCTTGTTTGCTGTCCAAATCTGTTTATAACTTTTTCAATGAATTCTGAGTCATCTTTGATTCTTTTCTTATGCACACTGAGCATGTAAAAACTTGGCAGATATCTAAGCTATATTTTTAAATTTCATTTAATAAAATATAAATAATATTATATTTTCTATTACTTATTTAGTTTAATAAAGGTGTATAACACAAACTGACTTCTCATAACTAAAACTTCATCAGGACAATAAATACCAATGTAAAGCGTGCGCAAACACATTAGTATACGAAACTACTGTTTGTCGTTATTTGTGTTTCAAAGTCAGTAGCTATGCTTGCGTCATCAATTCAGTTTCTCGTGAATTTGCAAGTACAAGAAATTCATATTTTTTTTTTAATCATCTTGTTAACAATGAAGAAATGTATCTCAAAAAAAAATTTAACAGATGAAAGTATATGCTATAACAAAACAAAATGTAATAACAGAAAATTTAAATTTTTTTTTTTTTGGGGGGGGGGCATGTTATTCANATAATTTTTTTTTTTTTGGGGGGGGGGGTAGTTTGTTAGAGGGTTGCGCACCCCCTTTTATATTATTCTGCGGGCTCCCTTGTATTCAATATAAACTATTAAAATGATATCAATTATTTAAGTTTTGTTTTTTATAAAACTCTTGAAATACATCTGAAATGTAAATAAAGGAATATTTATACAGTACAGAACCCGTTATCCGGAAATCAGAAAACCGGAGCAAAATTCGATAAATTTTCTCGCCATTTTAAAAAAATTTTTTTTTTTCCTCGTAAGATTTTACGATTTTTCTTTCTTTTTTTAAAGATGTTTACCTTACCATCATTTTGGAAATAATCATTAGTGTATTACTTCATCGTTTTTTCTTATTTTTAAGATTATTTCCAATTTTTTTTTTTTTAAAGTTAGGTTTAACAATAAAAAAAACGGCTTTTTGTAGCGATTCAGAAAACCGGAAAAATCAGTTATCCGGAATAGCGATGGTCCCGACTGTTTCGGATAATCGGTTCCCTACTGTATTTTCAGATTAAGAATGATGGGGAATTATTATCTGATATAAATAGAATTGGGTGAAGCATAAGAAAAATAAAAAAAACGTTGGAAGTCCCTATTTTAAAACATATTAAGATATAAACAAGTATGATAAGCACTACTTAAACAATGACAATTTAAATGACAAAATCTAACATTTGACTGAAACTGATTCCATAGTAAAAATTTAATCATCTGACAAAATTTTTCCTTATTGCCCAAAGTATGATATGTGATGTAATTTTTGTAAGTTAAAAAATTTATATATTTATGAATTGAAAAGTTTTTTGTTGTTTTTAGTAACATAAGTACTTAACAACTTGTGCATGAAATACTGTTTTTGAATAGTCTTTCCTATTTTGAATTTTAATATCAAAAATGATCATTTAGTAATATGAATTACTTAAAATAAACCAAATACGTTTTAGATATGGAAGATGGTGTCTACTGGGCGAAAGTACATAGATGGTGCTGAGAATTTTTGTTGTCTTTGGAAAGATGGAGATCTGAACTTTTTCTACCATGTTTGGTTTGAAGACTCAACGGTATCCAAATATTTCTTTTCATGCTTTAAATTATGGGTGCTAAACATTTTACGGTCAGGGGCCTCACAATAAATTTAGGAAAACTTATTGGCCATACCTAATAACAATATATAGCAACTAGATTCATTAGCAGTAAGAAAATAATAGTTGATTTCACTACTGGTTACCAAATTTTATGATTTCTAATATGTTGGTATTTTGTTAAAAATTAAAGTAGCATATCTGTATCAACAACAAAATACAGAAGATCTATATAATGTAATTCTATGAACTGCGATTATCCATTAACCACCTTTGTGGGTGTAAACAATGAATAAACATTTTCTATTTTATGATTATACTGAAATTCTACTGTGTAAAAGAAGAAGGAAAAACTGACAATGAAAAAAGGAAGTTTGCCATTTCACTCATAAACTCTGGAGACCCTAGCTTTAAATAATGATAGAATTTCTGAGAAAATGTAGCATAAAAAAAGTAAACTCGTGTATTATTATTTTTTTTTTAAATTTTACATGTAAATATTTTTTTCAAATTGAATTAACTAAACTGAATTAGCTTTTTTTAAAATTATTGTATAGTAAATTAATAAATGTTTATTTATAGCACTTTTTTGCATATTGTACGGTATTTCTAGTGTATTTTTTCACATATTGCTCATAAAACAAAATCCAGTAGATTCAAATATTAAGATAATTATATGCCATAAAACTTTCATACTTGAATTGAATTTCTTACCTTTCTTATGGTTTTTTACTGTAATTAAAAACTCTGATAAATGAGGGTAAATCCAATAATATTTTTACATAGAATAAGATAGTTTAAGGCTGCTGCTCCTTATTTTTTTCATCTACAGAACTTTAAACAATCTAACTTTTTTAGTAGAATCCCGATTGTTAAAAAAAGTAAATTAGCAGGTGTGAATACGATGGAAAAAAAACTTCAAATTCATTTAGATACAATGTGAAAGAAATTTTTTTCATCGTTTTATCAATGGAGCAGTTTTAAATTTAAGTTTTATGTTAGGCAGTTGAATTTGCTAGTCTGCTGCAACCTTTAATCAGTTTTTGGCGTTTGTATAAATCAGATTGAATAAATTAACTGAATTATTGGTTTTGTAAAAGAACTGTTATAAAATGTGAGAAAAGTTACAAGAGAAAAATAATTTTTAATTAGGTTATTTTATTTTGAACGTGAGATACTGATATAATCATTTGTTAATGCAATATATTGTCATTGGAAAAAAATGTAAACATATATTTTAAAATTTGCTGTTTTTTTATTGTCCTTTTACCTAAATCATTTCAGAAATAATCGATCAGTTAAATACAAACCTATCACAGATTTCAATAATCATTTTTGGTTAACCAAAAAAAAGGTCCTAACTCAGGGAATCCAAAGATTCTGTGGAACACCTTTTGAGAACCAGTGATTTAGGGGGACACAAAATATCACCATCAGTGGACACGTTGGTTGAAGATAGTTTTTCATAATATAACTGAATAAATTATTGATAAATTAAAATGCTACATATGTTACAGTTTAATTAATTATTACATAAATTTTTTATGATTGTTCTTAAAGGATTATTTTTATTAACTTATTAATGAACATCTTATTTTTATACTAGTATTGATTATAACTATTTAATTTTAGAAGAATAAGTATGTTTTACTTGTTTTAAACTTGAGTTTCATCCTGTTTGTTTTCATTCACTCCTTTTTTAGGGTAGAGTGATTAAACCAACCGTTCAACCATCTGTAAAAAAACTTCCAAAAAAGGGAATAATGTGTGGCAACTATTATAAGTGAGTCTTTATGAAATATTACCTTAAAATAATAATTATGTCTATAGTATTTGACTTTATACTTTCGATTGTTGACTTATAATAAGAAAAATACTAAAAAAAACAATCGTTTTACAGAGGGTGGAAGTTACAAGAAATAATTACAATTACTTCAAAGTAATAGTAAAAAAAATACTTTCACAAAAGAATTAAAATATTTTTCTAAAAGATGCTCTGTTGACTTAAAATAGTTTTTGAAAACAATTAATCATAGTCACTGTCATAAATCAATGTTTATACATTTCTCCTATAAATGAAGTAATGTAAATACTACTCATAACCAAATATTTGAGTTCCTGCCTTTGCCTAACTATAATTCAATTTCTTTATAAGAGGAAGATTCTTTGCTTGTATAATTATAAAAACTAACATTATTCTATAATTTTACACTCACCATTAAAAGTCAAACACTATAAATTGTTTTATATAAATGTTGCTGTTGTAAAATCTTCATAATAAACATTTTGCTTGATTTGGTGTTGAATTTTCTTGAATCTAAATGTATGCAAAACTACTCATCAATGTATAAAAAATATTTAAACTTTTTTTTTATAAGAAACTATTACACAAATTAACTTAAAGTTTAATTTTCTCCTCAAGTTCTACCATTTTACTATATTTTTATTTAATTTGTTAGGAGAAATCTTGAAAACAAAATTTTGAACACTCCCTGACAAGTTACAGCACTCAAATCTTACAGATCTGTACCTGATTAAAATGCAAGTTTCAATTGTTTCCTAATCACAACAAGCAGCATTTATTGCCAAATAGAATTATCTTCATTAAAACTTCTAACTAACTGGAGAGCACATATCTCATTTGGAATTCTATTCATAATGGTTTAGACATAGTTGTTTCGATTATTCCCTCAATGCTACAAGCAGAATTAATTGATATTTTGTATATTAAGGGAATTTACTGTCAGTTCAATTATGGTAAACTAGATGGAGCTGTAATATTTTAAATAGAGCTAAGTTTCTGATACCAATACAAGTAACAATTATTTCCCAAATTGTGTAAGCAAAACATATGAAAAAAAAAACAACAAAACAAACACAATAAAAATAAAATAAATTTTTTTAAGTACCTACCTTTTTCAAGTAAACTCAGCAACTTAGGAATTTTGCTCAATATCTTTTAAGCATGATGGGCCTTTTGAATTAGGCCTCGAAAATAAAATTTTACCCTTTTAAGCTACTTTTAAATTTTTTATTTTATTCTTTTATTAACATTAACTTCTACTCTTAATTGATTTACATTTTTAACATACATATAATTTTTTTGAGAATCTTTGATGTTTTAGCTTTGTACCTAAAATCTCATTTTATTTCTACAGGAAGCTCATAAAAGAATGTTTTCCTGGAGCTGCTCATAACCATATTCATTGCTACGAATTCTTCAGTGCTCATTTGAGCTCCACCGATACAGATGTCATTATTGAACACAGCAAAAAGCTTTGCGCACAACTATGGAATTTCACAGGAGCTTATAGAACTTCTTTAGATTTACTGTAAAAATTATCAGATTCTTTCACTTTTATTAGTTCATATGGGCTATTACTTACCTGTTGCCATATTTTTGTAACATAATTGTAAATTTTTAATTTTGTTAAGACTTTTAACGTTTTTTAATATTGTATTATACCAGTGTTTTTTCTGTTTTTTAAAAGAGAATAATATTTTTTATGCAGGTTTTATATTTTTACTTAAGTAACTTGTTTTTGATATATACAAAGTTATTAAATGTTACTAATATATAGTTTAGTTCTTATTCAGTCCCATATTTCACTTAATATACATTTGTTTAGTTTTTAAATATTCTTATACTTTTTTACTATAGATACATTTTTTAAAACATTTTTACCCATATTGATTTACTGTGTTTCATATTTATTATTTAGTTTACTACAGAATGAAGCTATCTATTTTTAATTATCCCGCCACATTAATAATTGAATGATATTCCATACAATTTCGTTATTATTAATTAAATCAATTGCTACTTTAAATCCATTCCTATTAAGAAACAGATGACATAGAAATGGATTTAGCAAGCAGCAGACCTGACAATCACATTTTGTTTTTTTTAAAAAAAAAAAAAAATCAAAACACTGTCTTAAAGTGTTTATAAATGCCACTTTAGGCAACCAGCTTAGTTGCCATCACTAACTTGAAAATTCTATCCCCCCACTTTAGATGGCTTGTTCTGGTTGTGGTGGTAATAATTCATAAAAAAAAACTTCAAGTTGACCTTTACAGGAACTAGAATATTGAGCAAACCTCCTTGAATTTTTAAAAGTTTAAGGACGTAAGTCTGAGATTTAACTTAGTGAAGCCATAACAATGCCTGAATTCTAAGAAAAGTTAAAAAAAAAAAAATGCAGGACACTTGCGATATCTGATTTAAGTGAATAAAAAAATGGATTTGTTGTATTCTTTAAAAAAGTCATGATAAAAAGTACATAAATCTCCTAATGCAAAAATAGAGAAAATATATAAAGCTTAAATTTGAATGAAACAAAATCAGCTAATGAAATGATCATTTGATCTTCCAAATTTGACTTCAAAAATATCAAAAGTAAATGTATTATTCTAACTGAATCTCGTATGTTCTGTCACTTGTTTAAAAAATATCTTCTCTACAAAAAGAAAAGAACCCAAAGAAAATATAAACAAGAGTTGAGTATCATTATTTAGAAACCTGCAACACTTTTAGATTAGCTTTTCAATGATAAGCATCCTACCTTTGCGAGTGGACTTTTCTTTTGCAGAAGAGATATAGATAAGCAAAGCATGCCTATGTTTTTCTTAAACCAGGCACAAAATACAATATTATATATATATTAAAGTTTAGACTATGGAAACAATTTTTATTAGTTAAAGAATATCCTTTTTAGGCAGTTTAGACATTTTGTTGTTGTCTTTAAATGGCTACAAATTTCACACTTAGAATAGATTAAGAAAATTGTTAGTGAAGGAAATATTAGGCTTGCCTTAAAAATAATTTTTTTTTTTAAAAAAAGACAATCGTCTTTTACTTGTTTTGACATTGTGTTCTCTTACAATTGTTTTATTTATTAAACATCATGATTTTAATTTTGAGTTTTTCTATAAATAAATCCATGAGATAAGAGCCACTATATATGCTTATGATAGAAAATTTAAAACATATATGTTAAAAAATTTTTTTTTCTTTAATAGGGACAGCAGAATTTGAAAACACATTGGGCAATAAGAATGTTTCATGAGAAGAAATATTAACACACAAAGACTAACATAACAATATTTAATTCAATACAAAATATTACAATTTTTAAAATACTAAAATCAGCACAATTCTTAAAAATGTCTAAAAAAAGAGACATGTATAAAACACCAAAAACATACAAAGATTTGCAATATTTTGAAACAAATATACATTTTTAACCGAATAATTTTTTTTAAAAAGAAAGTTATAACATAAGTTTGATAGATTATTTTTCTTTTTGATGAAGTTATGCTGATACCGCTTGCACAATTTTAATTAGCACTTTTATATTGCACATTGGACAAAGTATATTTAAGTTTGAAAAATAGCAAAATGTCCTAATTTTAATATTTAAAAAAAGAATTTAATTTTTTTTATTCTTATAAAGAAATTGTATTAATTAATTGGAATTAATTGATTATGATTGAAACAAATAAGGTTGCTCCAGATGAAAAGGATATTTAAGTACACTTTTTTTGCTGAAAAAAAACGTAATTTTCTTTTAAAATAATAATAAATATATAAATTATAAGATTATTCATCAAATGAAAAGCATTCATAAAAAACAATTCCCGTCTTCATAACATAGAAATGAACTGGTAAAAATGATTTCTGAAAAATTTTAAAATTTGTAAAACTGAAGATGAAGGAAAGTGGGAAATATAATTATAAAAAGATAAAAGTTTAATAATTGATACTAAGCATAATCATGAAGTTAATTTATCCACAATTCAATAAGGATGCAAATTAGAAAATAAAAAGTCTATGGTAAATTATTTTTGTTAAAATATATTTTGCAAAAAGGGAGGAATGTTTTTTTTTCTTCTAAGTATCTATTTAAGTGCAACTATTCAATTGAAAACAAATTGCTATAATAATAATGAAGTAGTCTAATTCAATGAAAAAAAATCAAAATCCCAGGTCAAAAATTGTTAAACAAAACCAACTTGTAAATAAAATCACACGAAATTTGAGCGTTGAACTAAATGCAATGTATAAAAAAATAATTCACAAAACGACTTTTCGTAAAAAAATGAATTCACAAATTTGTGACTTTGAGAAAAAAATAAATAATAACACCTTTATATAATTGTAATGTAGCACTATTAATTAAATAAAATACATGTATTTCATGAAATCGAAAAGCAACTTATGTAATTTAAAACATAATTACAAAATATTAAAAATATATATCTTTAAATAAATAGTATGGGTTAGAATCAAAACATGGAAGAACCCTAACAATTTTGATTTTTAGCAAACATCTAACTTAATTGTGACCAATAATTTCTTTTCTCCACAGAATGAATGATAAAAATAAACTTTTTTTGTAATCATTCAAATTTTAAAGATAATTTTTTTAAAATTATATTATTGGTAATCATATGAATTATTTATCATAATCTTTTTATAGCTCATATTTATATGATACCAAATATTTTTAATTAATATATTTCAAAAAATGTTTAAAACTGAAAAAAAAAGACATAAATAAATTCACGATAAAAGCAAATCCTAAAATAAGTACCAAGATTAAACAAAATACCTGTTTGTAGAACCCTGCCTTCAAAGAAAGTATAATTCAATTTTAAGTTACAGAGAAATCTCTAGAAACTTTTATATAATAATTTAAAACAATACATACAAGCTACAGAAAATCATACCTGAATGAAAAACCTTAGTTTAGCAAAAATAAATCTTAATTTTAAATGCTAAGAAAAGTCACTGATTAATTCAACTTTAAATGCTAAGATTCGCTCATTTCATAACTCAACTTCACTATTATAATCACACCTTTAAATGCTCAGATTTATTCATTCAGTAAATCGTAACCACAAATAAAATTTTTTATTCTGACTTTTATAAATTTAGGATGCATAATTAAACTTATATTTAATATTTCTTTGCTTACAAGATTCACTCATTCAATAATTCAACTTCATTCATTTCCTCAGTAATTCACCTTAAAATGCAAGATTCACTCGCTTGTTCTCACCTTTAAATGCTTGGATTCATTCATACAGAAATTAACTTCAAAATACAGGTTGTTTAAAAGTAAACTGCAAATATTCAGTTCGCAACTCTGGTTCTACTGAAGATAAACATGACACCAAATTAGAATCAAAAACACAGAAATGGCATAAATATTCCAATTTATCAGCATATTTTGAGTTTACATGATAATGAAAACATTGCTCCAAAAATATCAAATTCAGTAAAAATGCTGAAAAATCATGTGTCTGTAAAAGGTTTCAATAAAAGATGCCAGTAAATGCAGTTGAGATTTTAATCAGAAAAATATAGTTTGGAGTTTTCATTTAGATGGTGCTGTACTGTTAAAGAGTACATGCAAATGTGTAGCTTAAGTAATGTGCTTTAAAAACTAAATTGGCCAGCAGGGTTACCGGATCTGAAACCCTAGTGACATCTGGATGTGAGGTTTTATGCTTATCGAGAATAAAAGAAATGTAACTAAGAAAATGTTTAAATGCAACTTAAAAGGTCTTGAAAGTCAGCATCATTCTCCATACCCTGCTAATTCCTACAATGTGGGAATGTTGATAATTCAGTGGGGTTATTTTAGCATATTTTTGTATAATAAAGTATGCACATAAAGCACACAAGTAAATAAAATATTCTGTTAATTTTTGATTTCTAATTTGTTATTTTTCTTTTTATTTGATAACAGTGGAAACTGGTGGTAAAATTTTGTATAACTTTTTACAACCACTTATTAGACCACTCGATTTACATATTATATATTAAAAACTTTAATTTGAATCCATCTAGTATAACTGGAGCTAGTAGTTCATGAGCATTGTCAGTTTAATTTTAACCATCCTGTATTTCTTCATTCAGGTTTCTATAAATTTAAGGTGGATCTTTTAGTTTTCATGTAATAACTCTTAGATATTTAATACTTTTTTTCATAAATATATATCTAGTAGGATTTTAGCAAAATGTTATAAGTATTATATCAATCCAAACAACAATGCATAATACAATTTATATTTATAGGAATGGTCTGCTAAAGAGAGAAGGTGAAAAAAAATGACTATTTTGATAATTATCCTTTCATCACAGATAGTAAATGAGGGCATAATAAAAAAAAGATCTTATGAGTCCAACAATTCTACATAATTTGCAGGAAAGAGACCATAAGAACCATCAGGAGCCATACCCTGCCACCAACCTTCATCAATTTGTTCTATCTGGGTGATTATGTCATCAGGGTCAAATGAAATTTCAGTCTCATCAGCTGAAATAAAGAATAATAATTATGAGCTGATGCCTACTAATTTTATACTTCAAAAAGTTCTATTTCATCAATGAGCACTTTTATATTATTAACTGCAGATAGAGAAAGCAATTTTTTTTATGCTTCACTATCTTTCTTGCACGCTCGGATTATACCATTTACTTATTTTTATATTTGTGATAAATATTAAAGCTGTAATCCTTAAATATCTAAGGATTAGTTTAGATGTATATGTGCTACTTAGTTCTTTAAAACATAGTTTCTATGTTTTTAAAAATTCATGGCCTGGCATTAATCTACAATATCAATAAAATGATAAGTTTGTGTATGTCAATCTGTGTATTTCTCTCTCCAAAACCGTTTGAATAGAGCCTTGAAAATAAGACAGCGGACGCAAAGGGGAAATTTTAGCTTATGATCCTAAAAATCAGTCAAAATTTTCAATTACCTCTGTCGGGAAGGATGCTCTAAAAACTTATTCTCATAAGTTTATCATAATGGCATATAATTTTTTAAAATTATTTAAAGGATAACCTCTGTGATGTTTCTAATTGTTTTATTTGTTATGACAGGAAATTTGAATATATATATGGATGGTATGTGAGGGTGACGCTACTAAATTAGTATTCTTAAAACTATTTGAAGCCAAATTTCTATTTTGTTTATAGTAGTTACATTTTTAAAATGTGCTATAAGCTTAAATAATGTGAAAGCAATCATAATTTAAATAAAAAAGCTAAGTTTTGTACTAAAAAACATATTCATCACGAAGATTGTTTGATGGTGGAAAATTTAGGCTATTATAAGCGGATTGTGACAATCCATATAGTTAATTTTTTTGTAGGTGAATTAAACTTTTAAGAACATGCTTTATAAATTTACTAATTGAAAGTTATAAGGAAGAGTAATATAAAATGGATAATTATAAAAAAATTTTGGTAAATGCTTTTTAGATTTGCGAATGATCGACTAGTGTTGATTTAACTTTTTTACCCATTATGAAGAACATGCATTCAGCTAGCAGATTATAAAAACAAATTTCTTATGTTATTCACTATGTGATTATATATACATGGGTTAAGAAAATTCACACATATACAGATCTAGATGTTAAAAAAAGAAAATACACTAAAAAAAGAAGTGACAATTTATATTACTGTTTAAGTTTACTTTCCATTTAACAACCCATGCCAAGATTAGTTTTTCTTATTAATTAATAGTCAAGAATCTCTGCCTCAAAATCAATTTTTACAAAAAAAAAAAAAAAAAAAAAAAATTAAAATTTATCTGTACTTTAAAAAATTAATAATAAATTTTATTGTTGGAACAGGTTTTAATGAAACAAAAAAAAGGTAACTTAACAAAAGAGTCAATTAAAACAAAGTTAGACTTTTTGAGCTTCTCTAAAAGTGAATATGACATACCAGCTTGGTAATCATAGAGGGCACGTGCCCTCAATCCATCTGAAAAAGTGCTGGATGAAATAACCTGAGTGTTATCCACTGTTTGACGTAATATGCCATGCTCTGCCATCATTTCTACCAATGGATCTCGAACATTAGGCGGAGCTTCTAGAGTTGGTTCTGAAATTATACAAATAAACATAAAATGCTTAAATATGAACTGGAATAAAAAGCAGTGACAGAAAATTAGAACATTTTCTAAAAGTATACAGTCTTTTAAAATCATTTTACTGCCTTTTTTCATTGCAATTATTTTACAACATTGAAATTAAATTTAAAAAGAGGAAGAAAAAAAAAAAACATGTTGATAGCTTAATAAATTTTTGTCTTTCTTATTTTCATTTATTTAGGTCTACAAAAGACTTTCCTATGTCAAATTATAGGGCGTTAATTAAAGTTTTTTGTTTTAAACCCTTATTTTCTTTACGCATTACATTTCTTATTTTACTTTCAAGGGAAAAACCTGGTCAGTTACAAATTTAATGGTGCATAATATAAGAAAGAAATAAAACTAATAAATAAAAAATAGAATAGAGTTGTGTATTTAAAATAGTAATTTTGTTTATTTAAATGGTAAATTTGGTTTTACACATAATTAATATAATAATTTTTATTGACGCTTGTATTGACGACATAGTGTAAGTTTATTCAACAATCTGGTTTTCATGATGCTAACAGATGTTGCATTTTTGCACCAAGAAAATTACCCTGATTAAGATGAAAACCGTTTGCAAAAAATCATGTACCATTAATAACATTTTGAAATGAATGGAGGTAACCTCTAAGAAGGACCAACCTCCATTAATGACCATTTTACTGTAGAACAGAGAGTGGTCGCTTTACTGTAAATATGATTGAAATATAAGCCTTACCATCCCAGTTTTGCTCTTCTTCTTCTGCATTCAACTCCATTTCTGAATCTTGGCGTGGAGGCAAACCTTCTTTCAGTAAATTTCTAGTATAGTTGAAATCTTGAGGAGGAGATACTGCAGAGGATACTTCTGCAGCAGGCACAGGCTTTGCTTCTTCTTGTGTGGGACTAAGGTTTGCGCTGTTCGGTTGACTTTCGTACCTCGCTTGGTTTTGCTCAAACTCCTGAAGAACTTTAGGCTGTCTGGAGGCATTTACACTACTCATTTGACCTGCACACGTATTCTGCTCAAAAATAGCTCTGGCATTGATTGTCCTCTGGGATATCAAGGACTGCGCTTCCTGCAAAGCACAAATGAATAAATCAAACAAATTCAAAAGCTGTAATTTTGTGAGATAAATCTTTGAAGCCATAAAGATAAGAGAACATGGAGAATTAGAAACAATTCAGACATTATTTAGACACTGATATTGTCACCGCCATAAATATAAGGAGATTGAAATTATCGGGATACTGGTAGTGGAGGAAGAATGGAAATTGAACTGCGAAGTGGGCCTCTGATTAAAAACATGGTGGCCCTATTTTAGCCCTATATAACGACTAAATAGTTGCAATTTCACGATATAAGTTAAATTTATTTAACAGGCAAGAAAAATGAATGTTACTATAAAACGAACCATAAAATATTGTATATGTAACAATTGCATTTAAAAAAGATTATCTTTCCTTGTTAAATTAATCTTATTCAAGGTATTCTGGGTAAGAGCAAGCAAATATTGTATATGTAACAATTGCATTTAAAAAAGATTATCTTTCCTTGTTAAATTAATCTTATTCAAGGTATTCTGGGTAAGAGCAAGCAAATGATTTAGAATGCCAGTTTAGGTTATTATATACATTACTGGGGATGTTAAAAGTCAAAATTCATAAAAAGCACTGTTTCCTTCAAAAGAAGATTAATTCAGTTTCTTATATAAGACAGAATTCAAACATTTAGTTGTTAGAAGAATTTACAAAGCAACTAAATTTTCTTTAGTAATGGAAGGAATGAAAAATTGCTTGTTTTTTAAGAGCAATAATATTTAATAGAATTCTGAGCCTTTTCAAATATGCTAGAATTAAAGCCTATGCTGCTGAAAACTTTCAAGGGAGCAATCAAATATTTTTTTTTTATTTTACATAAGAGTCAAGTCAATAAGAAAAACCATAAAATAAGTATAGTTAAGCAAAATGCATGTAATAAATTAGTACATTTCATTTTATCACAGGAAAGTATATATAGTTTTTGTGTAGGAAAAAAAATAAAAACAGACATAGTAATTTTTAGTACAGATTGGAAAATTAGCTATTGAATAAGATATATATGCTTTGTTAAAAAAAATAATAAACAATATATTTCAGACAAATCTTACATGACTTCTTTCTCTTCTCAAACTTTCACTTTTTGTTCTCCTTTTTTTCTCATCTTCAGCTTCATCCTCTAATTGTTTTTCCTAAAATTGAAAAAAAATTATTAATTTCATGATAAATTATTTTTTTTAAACACATAGTATAGATTTATACTCTTTTAATTAGATATCAAAAATTATAAGAGGTAACTATAAAATAAGACACAAAAATTAAAAACAAAATGATTGAAGGATATAAAATTAAAAGAAAAAAAACATGGCTGGCTACAGGGTTTTCAATCATAATCTATTCAAATTTAAGGCCTGTTTTGGAACTTTTCAAGGCTATTTCTCAATTCTTTAAAGCCTTTAAGTTTTGTGTTATCTATAATCTAGTGAAATTATAACTATATCTCTTATATTAAGAAAGACCTTTCCCAAAGAAAAAAAAGCATTTGAATTTTTGAAAACAAATTAAATAATATTTAAATTTTTATTAAAAATATACTTTTAGATTAATTTAGTACAAGTTTTCTATTTTTTTAGAACAAAAATTCAACAATAAACCTATCCAATTACAAAAAATTAAAAACTGAAACAGTAACATAACACCAAGACATGAAACAAACTATTAAAAATTTAGGTTTATTTATAGAACTTTTTTCTGTTTGTAACAATTTCAAAATATTAAGGGAGAATGGGGTAGAACTGGGTAGTGAGGTGAGGTAGGGTACCTCAATTATGTCGAAATTAGTTTTGTTTTCTAGCAGGCAAACCCTGAATTATACTTCACAATAAGGAGATACCATATTGACGGGTTATTTTGAGTAATACTTGATGTCTTTGTAGATAAGTTTGTTTTACTCTGCTAACTCTCTATTGTTCTTTTGTTTTTAAATTAGCCTTATTTATTGGTTATAACAGTTATAAAAATTATCTTTACTCTAGATTACTATATGTTCACTAAAGATTTATACGCTTACAAACAATAAGGATTTAGTTTAATAGTAGCACTGTTCTGTTTTGATAACCTCAGCTCTTGGGGTGCTACCAAGTTTTGCCCTCAGTGAACATCCAAAGCTGAACAAAGGTTTTACGGGGTCTAGTACAAAATTTATTGCAGGCCCCTTCTTCAAAGCTCAAAAAACCTTATTTTCATATTTTTCAGAATTTTTGAATACTCTTTATACAAAATAGTAGTTTGTTTGATATGAAGAAATTCTCTATAATTTTTTTTTAAATGAATATTTCGATTAAATTTGACTGTTTGTTGGTTGAACAGTTTGAATCAAACAGTCCTTTAAATTTTAGCTGCTGGGTTTTACCCCACTTTCCCCTTTTTACAAAAAGCTTATTTCTAGATTGATAAATTTAAATGCAAAACCAAATTTACAAGACAAAAAAATTAATAATAAACACTGTTTCATTTTATATTACCTTATTTATGTTAAATTAACGATTTTTAATGTAAAATTCAAACGTTTCTTTATACTTTGCTTCCTTTAAAATAAAAACTAAACAATGTATTAAAAATATTTTAAGTTTTCAATTAAAGATTAAGATAAAACTAGAGTACAATTAGAGAACAAGTAGAGAACAATTTTACAACTCTTAAATAAAAAACTTATAATTGCTATACTTTCCAAACTAGGGCACAATTTTTTTAGTTTGAAAATTTAGCAGATATTTTTCATAACCCTGGGAAAATTTTGCGAACAGGTCTTTATTAACAGAAATTTAATTAAAAATAATGATTTTTTTTTTAAGAATTACAACTAATATAAAATGCAATTAGTTATAAAATGCATTAATACAATAAAAAAGAAGAACAATTATAATATGCAAATTAAGTCTTCGGAATTAAAATTAGTGCCTTGTGAAGATTTCAGGAGATAAATAAAGCTTCTTTAGATGTTTATTAGAGCATATTTAATTTTAAGGACATTTTTAAGGCAGTGGGAACTTGAGGTTAAGAAAGAGCTCTTTATTTATGCTTATTATACATACCCATTGCTTTTTTTCTTGGGCTGTATTTCTTGCAGAATTGTTTGCATTCCTTTCAGCTTCACGCAGCTTATTTATTGATCTAGACCGTTCTGCAGACCATTCCTCCCGAGCAGTGCAATCTTTGATCTGAAAAAGGAATTTTATAAATCAGACAGTTTTTAGAATGGTCTTCAAAAGTATAAATAATTTTTTTTAAATAAAAAAGAAAATGTTAGAATTTTATTAATAACTTTTAACCATGATTTAGTAAATAATTATTTCAATATAAAAATTAAACTGAAACTAATCTAGTTATGAAAAAAAATTATTGAAGTTTTATTTCTACTTCAATATATTTTGGGATTATTAAAGAATATTTTCACTTCTTGAAAATTGGTCATGCAGTTTTAAAGTCACTATGGTCAATTCAGTTTTAAAGTTAGATAAAAATGATAAGAGAATTGACTTTTATTTCTATGTTTGGTTCGAAGAAACAGCTTTTATTAAATTTCAGAGAAAAGAAAACCATTATCATTACAGCAATTAAAATATTGCAATTATTTTTCTTAAAACACTGCTATTTTTAAACACATACTAGTTGCAATGTACTTTATTTTATAATATAAATAATTTCAATAAAACATTTTAATACAGAAGATAGAGTGGAATATCAAGTTACCTCTCGTTCTTTTCTTTCTTCATCTAACCGTTTTCTTTCCTCCTCTGCCTTTTTTCTTTCATCAACTATTCGTTTCTTCTCTTCTTCCTGAGAGGGTAATAAACAACAATGTAAGTAAAAAAAAAAAATTCTCCTGTGAAATAAGTAGGCGGTTCTATAAGCATTTGAAATAGTATGCAAATATATTAAAAACAGCCAACATATTTTTGCTAAAAATAACAATTTGAACAGAAAATAATTTGAGTGTACACATCATTGCTCTTGAATACAGGACAGTGAATTGCCCAAAAGGGCAAGTATTATAAACTAAATTAACCTACTGGAGGAGTTAGTGTACAAAATACATGTCTGTAAGAGGCTTTTACATGCCCAAGCATTGCTGATTTTAAAGACGTGTAATGTACTGCAGAAGTTTCTAAATTTTTAGCTTTATGCAATAGTTTTAGTTCTATTTAAAAGTCAAATAAATGTAAGTTCAAATCAATTTGTTTTCATTAAAACGCCCTCTGCAATATGATAAAAAACGCATACATTTGAATACGTGGCTGTAAAAAAGCCTAATTGCCTGGTAATAGTGTCACGAAATTGAACAATAAGATTTTGATATTGAATGTTCTTTAAATATTATTTTAGAAAGTTGCAAAATTGAAAATTTTTTTAAAATCAAATACAGTAGTTCCTAACCAGGAGAATTTCATACTTTCAAGGGAGAACTGATTTCAGGTCTAATTACAGTTGACTTTTTTGTATCTTCAAAAAATACAATTAGGGCATGTTTCCCTGAACTCTTTACAGAAAAGTTAAATTTAATTAGAAATTAGAGCAATTAAATTTAGTTTGATTTTTGGAAAAGACTTAAAGTAAAAAATTATCTTTAATCACAAGAAAGAAAATATTATATTTGCAGACTAATACATAATTATAAAATAACAAGAGTAATTCTTTGTGATAATACTAAAATTCACTAAAAACGTTTAAAACCACAAATAGAGATTGGTCTCTGTTACTATTTGTACTTTATTTTCCTAATGCAGGTGTACAATTGTGACACCAAAATGTGTATATGTTTTAGTATAATTTACTTTGTTTTTAATAAATTTCATCATATAATTAGTTTTTTGAAGAAATTGTAAAAGACATGAAAATATATTAGCGAGAAAACATTGTAAAACAATAATGACAAGTCAGAAGACATTGTACCTGTTCCTTAATCCAAAATTTTTCTCTTTCAACTGGATTTATCTCAAGTGTTGGCTTAATCCTTTTATAAACACTTCCCTGAGAAGAAAAAACAAACATAATTTTATAAATGTTAACATATAATTATTGGATGCTAGAAACAACATTAAATATCAGCAAGACAAAAAAGTTTTTAAATTCTTGCGAATAAGAAGATCATAAAGCATTCAATTTTTTACTTTTTAAAACAGTGTTTGCAGCTTCCTTGAGTTTTTTAAAGAACTAAATTTACAGATAAAAAAAAGCATACATGTGGCCATACTCACTACTGGTGTTGTGTTTTCTACAGGTTCAGATCTATCCTTGAAATTAAATGTAGATGCAGAAGCCTTGGATACTTTTTCTAATACCAGAGAAGGTTCCACGTCATCTTCCATCCTTGCATTTATGGTAACATGTGCTCCCTTTAAACAGAGAGTTATAAAAATTAAATAACTTGAAATTATGATAGAACTTAAGGCTATTCTCGAAAGCTTTTTTGTGACATGAAATAATGTCTTTCAGCAAATAATATACTTCAGTTTCATAGCTGTTGCAAGTTCTTAACAGTTGTTTCTAAATGTCTAGTTTACTTTTGGAACACACACACTAAGCTGAAAATAAAAGTAGAACAAAATTTCACAGCTTTTCCAAGAATGGAAACCATGTGACTTTGAATATGTAAACGTTTACTGAATCACAGCACTATTTAGAACTAAAAAATAGAAAAATTTATTCATTCATTTCAACGGAGATGAAAAAAAATATTAAGTTTGGGATTTTTTAAAAATGATTTTAATAATCATCTGTTGCAATTAAAATAATTTTCATTGGTTGTTGTTGTAGTTCATTTACGTCGCACTAGAGCTGCACAATGGGCTATTGGTGACATTCTGGGAAACATCCGTGAGGATGATCCGAAGACATGCCATCACAATTTCGATCCTCTGCAGAGGGGATGGCACCCCCGCTTCGGTAGCCTGACGCCCTGCACGCGAAGTCAAGCACTTCACGGTAGAACAGTTTAACGAGGACCAATACCGCACACCCTCGGTCCCTACGAAGACTGATCTAAGAGGTCACCCACCTGCACACTGACCGCAGCCAGTGATGCTTGACTTGTGATCTGCTGGGAACTGTGTCTTAACGATTAGTTCACTGCAGGACAATTTTTATTGGTAAAAGAGCTTCCAAAAACAAAATTAAATTAGATAACTGGAATACATAGGTCAGTGACACAAATGACAGAATTAGTTGTATTGTGCTAAATATATAATTTCCATACCTTAAAAAAGTTTGAAACATCTACAACATGATTAGCACAAGTTCCTTTTCGAGTCAATGGAGCTCCTTCTCCTTGCTAGAGAGAATGTAAAATATAAACATAAGATTGAATAAAAATACATGTTAAAGGGCAATTCTACTCTTCACAAATATTGTATTTGCAGACTTAAAGTTATAACCCAGTTGACGAAAATTCTAACAGATCTAATAATTTTTGGAAAAATAAGTTTTGGTGTTACTTACACTAATTCCAATTTTCAGAAACTTAATTTTATAAAAATTAAAAACTGGTTGTGATGGATCTAACATAGTGTTTTATATCTGTAGTATTCTTTTTAATTCTTAAAAGGCCTTTAAATGAATGAAAGGTACTAAAAATTGGAGTAAATGCATATGGCACCAAGACATTGTTTTCTCAAAAATTATTAGAACTGCTCCCTATTTTTCAATGGAGTTAAATGCTTTTAAAGTCTGCAGATACGACATTCCTACATTCCTAAATGGTGGAATTGCTCTAAAGTAGCATGCAAAGATTTTTTCAAATATCAAGCAATCAAATAATGATCAACACAGTAAATTAATTTTATCATTTAATTATGAAAGTATCAAAATGAGGTCACGTGAAAATTATAACACTACTATAAAATATACACAAGCTAGCTTAAAATTAATTTTCTATTTTTTTTTACAAAATTAAAAACAAAGAAAAATATACAAAAAATGTTTCTTAATTCTTCTTATTGTTGTATTAAATATTCAGTACCCGAATCCTTTTCTTAAAAATAATTTACACTGTTAATACACATTAAAAAAAATTCTTAAAATATAAATGATTTTTTTTTATACTGTAAAATATATTTTTATGTATTAAATAAAACATTAGAAGCATGAATGTATTTTAAAATCATAACATACCCAGTTGATAAATACATATTTCGGAAGTCCACTGTTAGGACAAATAACTCTACAGAATGCATACATAATTTTTCCACTGTTCAATTCATCCACAAGCTCTTCGAGTCCTCCATCTGGAAAAATTGAAAAATGTGCATATATTTTTTTTTTAAACTGAAACCAAGCTTTTATAAATTTAAAAACAAGTTTTTCTAAACCTACACAACAAAGTACAATAATTTTAAGAAACATCAAAAGCAATTTTTAAACAATGTTAAGGAGTAAAACAAAATTTTGCAGAAGTAGGAAAAATTTATGCCTCTAGTGTTTAAAAGTTGGGTCCTATAGATCAGAAAAATAAAAGGAGTTTTTAGTATCATAAATATTATTTAGACAAATATTTATAANTTTGTGAAAATTTAGACACAATTTGTGAAAAATTAAAAATTATATTAAAAAATCAACACAAAAGCATGGTAAATATATAGATTTATCGTTTCTTAAGGGATACAAAAATAAAATTTTAAGAAAAAGTATTTTGTGAAACTACCGTTTTTCTTAAAGTTGAATTTGTGAAACTACCACTTTACCTAAAATTGAATTTGTGAAGGTACCGCTAAACGGTAGTTAATTCGACCCGGACAGACCCCTGATCATAAATATTATTTAGACAAATATTTATAATTTGTCAGGGTGCAAAATATGAATGAATATTGTGACAATTATTTAATTTACAATCTATCAAATTTTTCACTGTGATCTGAGTCAAATATTAGTGGTCGCGGCCAATGCGGATCTCTATTCATTTTAAACAATAATTGGGAAGATTATAGATAATATTTAGTCAAGGTTTTTCCTTTCTTCTTCCTTTTCAGTTGCAACAATTGCATGACCTGAGTATCAGGTTCATGTAAACTAAGCAGACTTGAAGCTAATCTTGCCATTCAGAGTTTGATTAACTTGACATTCCCTTCAGGCTAGAACATCTGTTTTCATTTCTGGGGATGCTGTAGTGCAGTGTTTCCCAAAGTGTGGTATGTGTATCATCAGGGGTATAGGAACAGTTTAGCGGGGTACACGCTCTTATGCGAAATATCTTACAACAAACGAAAATTTCAAAAAATTTAATTTAAAAACAAAGCTAGCCATGGAAATTAATGATTACGTATTTTTCTATTCGCTATTTTTTGCAGAGTTAACAGTTAATAATTAGTGGTGTCAACAGCCAGTTGTAAATTTAAACTTTTATGCAATTTTTTTTATCACAGTAACTGTTATCACAGCAAAAACAATATCATCCTTCTCACTGATGCAAATAAACTTATTAACAAAACTTTGTACTAAAAAGATATTTTACTATACATTTGCATACATAAACATATTTTTTAAAAAAATACATTCATTTTTTTTATAAGTGGTACACAGCTTTAAGAAAAATTTAAAACAGGTACACAAAAGTCATAAGTTTGGAAAACACTGCTGTAGTGGAATAACTACAATATGTTTCTAAGCATTTCTCATAGTGGGGATTTACAAATTAATTGAATCTAGGGAACAGAATATAAAACAAATAATAGCTGCGTCAAAATTGAAAAAATTAAATGAACTAAATTTTTTTTCAATAAACATTAATTCCAGAAGAAGGCCCAAAAATGGGGCAGTAAATATGTAAACAGATTTTGCTAACATGACTTAAAAGTATGCTTGCCGCTTTGTAACTTAATACTAGTCTTGACTTTACCATTAGCAGTTTTAATGTTAAAGAAATCTGACAATTGAACATGAGGATAATTTGAGCATAATTGTGGGTTACACACTAAATGTAGAGATGTAACAAACAAGTTTTGCTTTTGAGGATCTGTTTTGTTATTTAACAAAATATCAAATGTGCAGAATACAGCTAAATATCAAACTTGAAATAAAATTTTTTTTCTTTTTATAAACACAAGATTTGGCTACCAAATTGTAGAAAATATAATTTCGTTCTAAAAGAAAGTGGAAATATTTTGAACAGTTCATTTAGTGTTCTTAGAATATGAAATATTATAAATCGATAACATTAAATGTTCTCTTTCTTATGAATCATGTTCTGAATTATTAAAATAGATGCCTAAATTTTCAAAGTTGATAAAATAAGTTGACAATTATAAAAATTTATTAAAATGCTTAACATTATGTAACAACTAAATTTGATCCTCAATTTTTAAATTAAGCTCTTGCACTATTTCATGTGTATATTTCACAAAGTAATTTCCCCTCATGATCAAAATAACAGAAAAAGGTTCTTTGGGATTATCCAGTCGACCTATCAATGCTCGCGAAAATGTGCAAATCTTTTGGCACTATGAAAAGCAATGTCCAAAATAAAAATTCTAAACAAATAAAATTTATCAAATAATAATAAAATACTAATAACAAAAATGTAAGTGTAAAAATACATAATAAAAAGAATCAAAACAAAGTAAAAACCTCTATTTTTATTACATACACATTGAATTATTTTTAAATCTAACCATTATTATAAATCATTCCAGTAACCAAAAAATTCTAACAATTGCCTAGCGCTCTCTTTGGTGTGAGGCAAATCTCAAATTGGAATCATTTTGCAGAGGTGTAGAAAAAAAACCAGTATATTTCAACACGCTAAAGAAAACTAACTCGCATAGTCAAGGATTACACAGTAAATATGATAAAATTAGGGGTTATTGGAACAGAAGCTACCTTTGGCAATATTGGGTTTGACCAAAAGTGTCGAGAGGATAATCCCAAAGTACATAGAAAAATTTGGAGCTTTTTAAACAAATAATTAAAGGAAAATCTTATTGTATTAATTTTCTTCAATAAAAAAGTAAACTAAAAATAAAAGATTAATTAACGATCGATTTAAAACCTTTTTTAAAACTTTAAACAGACAAATATGAGAAAACAGGGGGGTATTTCTGTATCCTGATCTGTCGTGCCAACTACGATCGTAAAGGTGCCAAATAGATTTTTTTAAAAAACATGTAGATGCATGGTGGTTGTTATGAAGTACACCTTTCGAGTTGGTCCCTTTCTGCAACGTTTTTTTTTTAAAGTTTCAAATGGGCCACTGCCCGGAAGTTGACAAGACATGGCGATTATTCTGCCACAGATCATGATACGGAAATCTCCCCAGAAAATAAGCATTTAAAGGTACCTTTTTAAATAAAAAGGTATTTATTTAAAAACCTAATGGTAAAATTTAAGATCACTGAAAAATTCATTAATGTACCCTCGTTCAAATAAAAGATGTTAATATCTCGGGGTCCAAATATCATGCGAATTTTAACTATTTAACTAGAAAGCATAAAAATCTTACTAAAATGAAGTGAACAATTAAATTTAAACTATAATCAGCAACAAAATAAATCAGAAGTGAACTTTTAATTAGAACAGATGGTTAAAAAAACAACCTTTTACTAAAAAAAAAAAGCTGTGTTCTTAAGGGATGGTGGCTTATTGTTATTACAAGGGCAAGGAGGGCATATTTATTGGGAGCAATGGTCAGGCGGGTTGGGCCTCCCTTCTAAAAATGCTTAGAGAGAACACTGTAAACATATATTTGTTATTTTAATATCTAAATATAAACTGCTTCAGTTGGTTTACTAAAATGTTTGTACTTATCATAAACAACATGTTATCTACAAAACTAATGTTCCTATTTATGCATATTATTTATAACCAGAATTTAAAACAGTTATAAATAATTATTCGTATGTTTGATAAGGATAAGAAATGAAATTAAAATTGTTTCTTAATCAAATGAATGAGTCATCTTACCTCCTTTGCCAACCACATACAAATCATTTGATTGCTTCTCATAACCAAACAAAGCCCTGTAAATAATGAATAAAAACATTCTAAATCAAGTTAAGAATAGTTTTTTATAGAGGAAATTATAGCTTTAATTAAAAAAAACTTTAAAAGAAGTAGACAAAACGCATAACTGGAATGTTTTGTTTACATAATACAAAGAGCTTTAGCTTACCAATCCGTCTCAGATTTATCATCCACAACATCTTTCATAGCATCAAGTAAAGCATTTTTATGTTTTGTTAAATTAACAGACATAATGAAGGCTAAAATTTAGGTTGATAAACACAGGAAATCAAAATCTCCACACTGACGTCAATCTGTTTCTGTAACTTTGCTTATCATGTCCTGATGTGAAATATAAATTTAGTTTATATTTCTAGAAGTATATGAGAATATAAATATTGTTATTAAAAACAATTTAACTTTTCCTTTGCTTGTTTACTACAACTATAACACCAAAATTCCGGCACTCCTGTGATCGCAGAATGTGGCAATGGAAATTTGAAATCACCTTTACATATAATCATTTATCGCTCTCTTGGCTACTTTCATTTACAATTTCAAATTTTTTAAACTCATTCAAATACTAATAGAGATAATGATTCGTTTAAAGAGTTTGAATAAGCAAGCAATATATATATTTTTAATAGCAAAGAAAAACAATAAAAAATTTCAGGAATCAAATTTTAAAATAATTGCTAACGGGATTTAATATTTATGTTAATGCTCCAAAAAAAGATGCCAAATAGCAACAACATCTATAAGTAAAATGGCAACCCTTTCGTTCGAGAGTGAAGATCTGCTCAGATTCAATCCTATTAACAACCTCTATCAAATGCGTTCCGCAGTACAGTTATGTAAATATTATTGAACTTGAAAATCGTTTTCAATTTTATTAGTGAGTAATCATTCCTTTGTTTTAAATAAAATTTGTTTGTTTTTCAAATGTACATTTTATGTGCTGTTGTGTACGCGAAATGTATATTAATATCTTTTTATAATGAATTTTGAACGTAGTTTCGTTATTACGTTTTATCGTCTGATTCGATTGGTTTCGGTATTTACATAAAAATATAAACAATGGTTGCAGTGCTGTGTTATGACGGACCAGCTGTATTGTCGTAATGTTTAAGATCATATATTATAGAATATTAATCAGATATGCTTTGCCTGCGTTGTTGCATTTAAAGGTAAAATTTATTTCGAATAGTAAACAAAGGTTGTCATTATTTGAAATTTGCTTAATTGGTCTATTTATGAAATTCTGAAAACAATATTTACGATTTTAATTAATTTGTTACTTTTTAATAAATAGTAATTTATTCTTATTATTATTTGTTAACTAAAGATTAAGATTATTTTAAGTAAAAAATTTTAATGCATTGATTGAATAAAGGTAAATTATAAATAATTTATTCTTTATCAATAAATAATTACCCATGGAAATTTTCCCCTCTTTTATTCTACCTGTACATATCAGTTGTTTTTAAATTATATTTTAAAGTTCATGTTTATTATTTGTTACCTGTATATTAAGATTATTTTAAGTAAAATTTTTTAATTCATTGATTGAAAAAAGGTAAATTATAAAACAATTTATTCTTTATCAATAACTACCCATAGAAATTTTCCCTCTTTCATTCCAACTGTACATATAAGTTGTTCTTAAATTATTATATTTTCGAGTTTATGTTTTATATATTTACTGGTTGAATATACCCGTTCTTCCTGCCATTTATTATTTATATTAATTTTATATTATAACATTTTATATAGTGAAATTATTTAATATATATTACAGTCTTTGGTTGAATAATAAATAATTTTTTTATCAGCTAATGAAGAATAAATTTTTCATTAATGTTTACTATTAAAAATCATCATAACTGAAATAAATAAGTAAGAAATATTTATTATTTCTTAGCTTATAATTGTAATTTGACTTTCTTTTTAATGTAAAAATGTACAGTTATATTTATTGCATAGATATTGTAGAAAATACATGTAGTAAATATCTTTTTTATAATTTTCAGTTCAATTGAAATTGTGGTTAGAGAAAACAGCTTTTCTGGATGTTATGAAGAAGAGGGAAAACCTTTGTTATTTTGGTGAGCAATAAAAATAAATAAGTTTCTTTGTTTAAATTACAAAATTTTGTATGAATAGTGTGTAATTCATCATTATATACAAACTTATATAATTTTTATATTTTGGTAGTGTAAATTATGTGATAATATTTAAAATTAAAAATTGTCAATCCTGAAATATGATTCAAAATGTTTATCTTTCATTTGTTACTTGATCATCAAAATCATGATAGCTAAAATTACTAAGTTACTATAATTATAGTACGTAAATTTAACCCATTTAATAAATTTTAAAAATTTTTTATTCTACTAAATTCAAGTATTTTCTGAAAAACTTGCATTTTTCCAAATTATTATTATTATTGTTTGTTATCTATGTTTTTAAAGGTTTTATTTTATTCATAGAGAAATATTTATTGAGAATTTATTTATTTAGAAAGATAATTATTTTGAAACAAATGTGTGTACAAAAAATATTATGTTTATTG
Organism: Parasteatoda tepidariorum; assembly: GCF_043381705.1. Classification (NCBI taxonomy): domain Eukaryota; kingdom Metazoa; phylum Arthropoda; class Arachnida; order Araneae; family Theridiidae; genus Parasteatoda; species Parasteatoda tepidariorum. Next base: position 18,915,061 of record NC_092205.1, read on the forward strand.
TAGTAACATTTGATATAATTCAATTTTTTATTGTAAATCATCAATATATTTTAAATTGAGCTCATTAATAAATAATTACAAGGATATTGCCCTTTTGGATTCTGTTTTGATCCCAACAACTGCAACACCGAAGTGCCACAACCACATACTTGTATTTACATTAAGTTTAAAATGCATATACCTCTCTGAAGTAGCTTTGGTGTTGCCAAATCTTAGCAACCATTTTTATAGGCTTTTAAAAGGAAATCTTCCCATATTTACATTTCTTAATACATTGTTTAAAAACTTCAAGAATTTTTTCCTCTAAATTTCCTAATTTTTTTAAGCCTTCTAAAAACAATGCTTATTATTAAGCATAAAATTGTTCTCAATATTAAGCATAAAATTTTGAGTCCATTAAATTTTTTAGACTAAAATATATTTCTAAAATTCGATGAGTCGGCAAATATCAGTGATTATTTATTTATAGATTTTTTTTTCATGGAAGTTAAATAATAGTCTTAAAAAGCATCTTAAAAGCAAAGAATGTACAATGAGATAAAAGGCTAGTTTCCCTAGATATAATGTAAATTTGTCCCCCCAAGGATTGGTACGGCCCCTCGAGTATAAAAGAAGTAGCAATATTTAGGAGCACAGCTGCAGAGGATCATTTTTAAATGGGTTTTTACCCACCCCAATCACTGACAGGGTTTGGGAGAAGAAGAAATGTTTTCTCTTTATGTTAATGGTTGGTCTGTTGTTGCATTTTTGTACTATTTTTTAACAGTATTGTACTACAGTACAGAACCCGTTATCCGGAAATCCGAAAACCAAAAAACTGGAACGAAATTCGATAAATTTTTCCGCCATTTTTAAAAACAAAAAAAAATTTTTTTCCTCATAAGATTTTAGGATTTTTCTTTCTTTTTTGAAGGATGTTTACCTTACCATCATTTTGGAAATAGTCATTAGTGTATTACTTCATCGTTTTTTCTTTTTAAGATTATTTCCAAATATTTTTTTTTAGTTGGATTTAATAATAAAAAACGTATATATAAAAAAACGCAAAAAATGTATATTATTAAGAATAAAAATATTTATATTGAATTCAATATGTAATTCTTATTATTATTGCAATACATATTAAACTGTACTTTTATTATTTGTCCAATCCATCAAATTAATAGGCATGAATTTGTCTACCTCTGGTGAAAGCAGTAAATTGTTTCCCATTCCTTGGCACCTTAAAATAATATGGGAATTTTAAATTTGTCTCAAAGCATTGTTAAAATTAAACTTAAGTGTTTAATATTTGTGAAACTAAAGATAATATAATAGTAAATGATTTGAATATTTTTTATATTTTATTGAGAAATCAGTGATGTATTAAGGTGACTATGTTAATTCACTTGTTATGTTTAATTCGAAAAATCTATTAAATTTAAAGCATAACTATTAATCATTAGTTAACGAATTGAGCAACTATTGCAACTACAAAGGCCACTTTAAATTATAATGAAATAGAATGAAATTTTTTTTGACACTTTCTATATTCTATTTCGTATCTTTATTGAAAAATATCCCGATTTCTAATTGTATTGGGCTTTTTTTCACTCTTTCACCAAAGAGTTCTGAAATAATCTTTTTTTGATGCACTGATATATAAAATTTTCAAAATAAGTTTCATGGAAAACCATTCTTCAAGACATTTGTGTATGAGATCATGATTATACTAACTGCAACCACTAATTCAACAAATAGCTGATGTCTGTTTCTTTTAAATGCAATTATATATATATATGTACATAAAATACATATAATCACTTTCCCAGTGGTGGCTACGAGCTTTATCGTACAGGAATGCCTTATTCTGGGATTTTTTTTATTTTTAGTCTCTTTTAGTCACTGTCACTATTGTCGCCATAGGCACAAAACTCAATACTACAGTTGTCTTTCCCCTTAACTATATCCGAGTAATGTTCATAACAATAGAGTGTAGGCTTTTTATTTATGTGAAATGTATTTTTTCTATTCAGGCTCTCAATAAATCGGGATTCACAAAAGAGAAATTTATGTGTACTGCAAAAACGTTTATATTTTTAATCATAATTTTTTCAAATTTAATATAAATGCAAAGTATGAGTGCAAGAGATATGCTTATATGTTTGTAAATTGGGGATAGTGACCACGTAACTCTGGATCTAAAACCCGTACATCTATTTTCTCCTCAATCTTGATGTGCACTTTTTTCCATAAACTGTAAAGCGTCCAGTTATCCGGCCAGGTTTTGCCCAAGACAATTTTATTCTAATATCTCTCTTATTTCTCCTTGTTACATAAAACTTTTTTATAAAATTAGTTTTAACTCAGGACACTAAACTGCTGTTGAGAAACTGTGCTTGGTAAAAAAATTTATATGCAAGTTTGCCAAAGTAGTACAGTCATTGAAGAATTGGTGCAAGATATTATTTTAAAAAGAATATTTTCATCTCTAAATTTTATAGAAATATTTAAATAATTTTTTCGAATTTTTGATATTCAAATTCTGTGATTAAGAATAAATGTCATTGATGTAATAGTTTTTTAGCAATGAAAATCTAAATATTTGTAATTTTTCTCCAAGTCATTCTGGTGTTTATATGGAAATTTTGCAGTACTCTTAGTATGGAGTCGTAGCATGTTACAGTAGAGTATAGTACAGTTACAGTAGAACATGTTAAAGGCTATTTATTCTTTCTAGTATAGAGTAGTGAGTTTATAAGAAATTAGTGCATAATTTTTTTAATCCTTAAAAAGTCAAGTTTACAAAAATTACCTTGACAAACAATTTTTTTAAACTCAATAAAATGTTGAAGAAAAAAAAACTGGCATATTGTATTGGAAAATAACGAATTATTCCCCAAATTGAACTCTAGATCAATAATTGTAAGGTTGACATTTTGAGAGCTTAACTTAAAAACAATTTATGTATTCCTGATGAGTATGTAATTTACATGTGCATATTTTTGTTTTCAGGTAAAAAACCTTTGAGATTATGCTGGACTCAAGAATAATTTTTGTAGTGTTTAATTATGTGTTGTGAGATTCACAGACAGCTGCTTTCCTAAACGTAAGTGCTATATTAAAAAAAATTTTTTTTTTCTTAACTGAAAAGAAGTTATGTATGTATATATTTTACAAATGTAATTATTTAGAATTTTTTTAAATATATATAAAGAGATATCAGTTGTTTTTGATTATTTGTTTAAGATTGCTTATTATCAATAATATTTGTAAAATTTCCTCTGTTTACAAGCCACTCCTTCTTGTTTAAATTCCTGCACTTGTGCAAAACTGTTCTTTAGAAATGTTATGAATTATTTTTAACTGATTTAATGTTTTCTTGAAAATATTTTTTACTGATTCATAATAATGTTTTAGAACTGTTTTGTGAAGTCTAAACCTTTCTAATTCCTAATTAATTAAATTACTTTTACTCCTTATATCTTTTTTGATAGATATTTTTACAATTTTTAGTTTTATTATGCGTTGCAATTTAAATTTCTCTTTTTACTAATGTTCTCAGTTTGATTATTTTTGTCAAATGTAAACCTTACTGATAGAAATATGTTAAAGGGTATGTTTCTCAATTTGGGAAAAAATGGAATTTTTTAAAATGTATTTTTTGTTTTTGAAAACTAACTTATTTAAACATTTAACTGAGTAATCAAATCTTCTGAGCTTACAGCCAACTAACCATAGAGGCACTGAAGCTTGTAAAAAAAAATGTTGTTAAAATGCTTTTTATCTCCTGAGGTTTTTAAGTGGAAATTAATATTCTATGTTACGAATTGTATTTTAATTATTCATTATTTTTATTTATTTATTATTATTTTTTTGGTAAATATTTCATCTAGTACCCATTTCTTAGGACCCTGGTCAAAATTGAGACAGCACCTTTTTATGACATTTGAAAAAGTTATTTTATTTTTGATATTTTGCTTTAAGAGAAAAAAAATTCAATCAGAATAAGATTACTCGATCTCCTAAAATAATTCAATATCTTTTCCATAATATCAGAGCCAGCTTTTTAAATCCAAACAAAAGGTTACCTCATTTTTATTAACAGATATCCTTAGCTTAGTATTGACCTGTTTAAAAATTAGTAATGATTAATCTTTTTCTAACTAAGTCTAATTATTAGTAAAAATGCCAGTTAAGCAAGGCTCCTGACTACTTTATCGACAAAAAATGCAGCTTATTTAAAAGTACTGCAATAAAAACTATTTTAAAAGAACTGTAATAAAAGCTAATTTAAAAGTACCTCTTTTTTTAATAATGGTTGTGATTAAATTTGAAAAACTTATACAGTGAAACCTGCCAAGTTGACCACCCTTGTAAGTTGGACAACTGCATAAGTTGACCTCAATTATCAAGAACGGAATTTTTCCTATATAATATAAAGCAAAACCTTTGTAACTTGACCATCTGTCAATCTTGTATGTTGACCACTGAAATAAGTCAATTTTGTCTAGGAGTATTATGAAATTCTATTCTAAGATCCTCATAAGTTGACTAGAAAAAAAAAATTCAGAAAATTTTCTGTCATTTTGCAATGTATGTTAAAATTTCAGTTTGGTGAAATAGTGTAAAAAGCTAATCTAAACCCTTTTGAGAGTTGACCATCTGAGGAAACTGTAGGGGGTCAGCTTTTGACCATTTCTTTCATTCAAAACATTGGGCTGATGTAAAGTCTAAACAACAGCACCAAACAACAATGAGGGAATATTTTTGTAACAAATAGGCTTGTTAGTGTAGTAATAACAGAATAAATTTTAAAGTGTACAAATAATTTTGTTTTGTTAAAGTTTTCATATTACATGTTTTTGTGTTCTGATGTTTTAAGAAATTATTTTTATTGAACACTTCACATGCATAACTAACGAAATAATTTTTTTAATAAAGTTAGTTAAATATTAGAATTATATGTAGCAAATTGAAGTTCATTTGGGTTTAAGCACATTTCTTAAGATATTCATTTGGCTAGTTGCTAAATAAAATTTTTAAGTCAAGTAAAAAATTTTTTAAAATATATAGCACCATGATATAGGAAACGAAAAAGTAAACAATGACCCACCCCCTCTATAAGTTGTCCACTTGTCTAAGTTGACCACTAAAACAATGCACCACAAGTGGTCAACTTACACATGTTTTATTGTATGTTGATGTCTTCTTAACAGGAACTTTGATTGAATTTTAATTCTGATTAATATTAACAAAGAGAGAAAGAAAATTCTGTTGTATTAATCATCATTTAAAGAAGATTAAAAAAAGTTATTACAAAATTTAAAATTCTATTTAAAAAAAAGTTTCTATAATTAAGATTGAATTTATGAGGCACAAACTCTGAATGACTTGCAAAGAAAACTTTAGACAAAATTAACTCTTAAGGAAATTAATGAAGAAAAAAGTATTAAGTTAGCACAGAATTAACACAAATAAAAATAACCCCCCCAGAAATTCTTATTATGAATCATCTTAAAATTTATTAAATACTTATAAATTTTAGTTGTTTCACATCTAATGAGTCTCAGTCATAACGTGCCATAATTTGTAATTCAATGTTCTTAATTTATAATTAATTCACCAATGTAATAGATAAAATTGTGATTTCTTTGTTAATGCAACCTAAGGTCACTAAATAAAACTGTCAAAATGAATTTGATCTTTGTTTTTCTGAATTAAAACGAATAATATTGTTTATTTATAAGAAAAAGTTAATCAAATTTTTAAAGCTATTTGGTTTATTTTATTAAAAAAATTATTTGTGCTAATTTTTTATCTTGGGGTTTTATTATAAGTAAAATTTGCATTTAAGGTCTTAAAATATGTCTTAGCTTTTTTCCTGAAATTAAAAAAATTAGCTCACATTTTAAGCTAAATGTGAAGTGTGTAATGTTCAATTCAAAGAAGATTTTGAGCGTATAAAAATTATTGTAGTTCACCCTACATCTTTATCTTTGAGCTTTACAGATTATTGTGTTGGTTTTCCTTTAATGAAATATACATAAAATCAAATTTATGGATAATTCATTGCATAAAATTTATAAATTATGAAGTTGAATTTAATCAAAAACCATGCAGGTTTGCTTTTTCACCATATTACTATTTTTTTTTGGTACCTTTCTAGTATGTAAACTGTTGGTTTTTCAAAGTCCTGGAATAAAGTATTTAAGAGATATTCTTTCTCTCTATATTATTCAAATTTTGTTCAAAGTTCAGATACAAAATTTAGATGTATTCATTTATTCATTCCTTCTGTTATTAATGGTTATGAAAGTAATTTTATTTTTATGGGTGTATCTTGGAATAAATTTCATAAATTTTTCACATAAGTTTAAACAAAAATATTTCAAAACTTTATCAATTTTCAATTTGTTAAACTTTGTATTGGGAATGGTTCGATATATAATGTTTTGTTTTTCAAAGCAACATTATACAATGCGTAAGATTTAACAATTTAATTATAGATTTTGTTCCTTTCTTTTGTCAATGTATTATTTAAAGATGTTATATTAAGTTAGTTCATCTATACATTCTTTCTCATTAATATTATAATTCCAATTTTACAAGCTTTACCTGATAAAGTTTAGAATCAAATTTAAGCAAATAATGTAAAGTTTTCACTTTTCAACAAACAAATTTGTAATGTTTGATACCTTTTTACTTGTAAATTTTCTATTTCTGAAATGAAGAATTTAAAAATTTAACTAAAAATTTAACTATGTTTAAATATTTTTTCTCTCTATTTTATCAACTTGTCCACGAAATAAAGCTATTGTTTTGAATAATAGTTACCTGATTATAAACATTTCATTTTTCAAAATCACAAGATATAATGATTAAGTTTTAATTATTATGGAGATTTCTCTGTATTTTATCAATTTACATAAAATAAAGATATCACATTGAGTATTATTTCTCTATATGTAAATTTTTCATTTCCAAAACAACAGGTTAAGATTTGTATTAATAATTTTTGTTTCTTTATTGTATCAACTTATTTACAGAATAAAGAGAAATGGAGTAATATTTATTTCTATGTTTTTTTCTATTACATATAATAATTTTATGAACTTTTCTAAAGGAAGTGAACTAATTAAGTAAAAATGTAAAAGGAAAAAAATGTTTCAGATGATTTTTTAATTTAAACTGAATTTTATTGGTGTTATTTTTATTATGGTAAAATATATTTCAAGTAAGGCTACTCAAAATAAAAATAATACAGGTTAAGTAATTTTGTATTAGTTAATCGCAAAAATATGTATGAGTTGATTTTCAAATTGAATTAAGCATTTTTGATAAAAAATACTTAAGTAAAATTATTTATAAATTGTTATATTGTAAGCATAATAGAAGGTGCGCAAAAACGACAAGAGTTAAAAAGATTTATTCTGATTGTTTAGTTTCTTTGCAAATTTAATTATTCTGAGTGACTTTGTTTTGAATTCTGTTCTTGCTAATGAATTTTCCCACATAATTTGTAAGTTATAATTTTTGTTGCTGGCAAAGTTTTTTTTTAAAAACTATTCTTATTAAACAACTTACATATTTAGACATGAATATTTTTTCTTCATTTGTAACATCTTTTTTTAGTTAACAGCATGTAAAACTTTTTATGTTCATTTCAAAATAATTTTTTTTTTTACAAAATAGTTTTTCTTACTTTGCATGCTTTCTAAAGAATATTTTTTTGGCAGTTGGTAACAAATGGTTAAACGGAAAAAAAATTAATAAATTCATCATAATGGTTTCATTAACCCTTTCTACGCAAGAAGTGACCCCTGTCACTTATAAAGCACTACTGTAAATTTTAAAATTTTTATTTATATCTTAATGTTTAGTTACCACTTTACGTCCTCCATGATTAATCCATGATATGGTGAGTTAAGTCTTGTAAACTTTTAAATTATATCATCCATTTTTTTTAAAAGTTGGAAGTACTTCAAGTATAAAAAGTTAAAGATAAATAATATATTTTCCCCTAAAAAAGTAATCTGCCTTAATTTCAGTATTATTTGGATCCAATATAATAAATAGTCTGTCAAATTTTTAAAATTAGCTTTGACTTATTTCGAAAAACAGTGATGAAATTATTTGTGAATCAAACAAACAGTTTTTACTATGACTTTTTTTTTAACTTTGTGTTTCACTCTTTTATATAACGCTCTCCTTCTTTTTTTAATGAGTTTGAGTCTTAATTCTAGTTGAAGTAAAATATCGGATCGGAGTTCTTATATACTATTAAATCTTATTTTCCCCCCTATCTGTTGTGACCTTTTTCCGCTAAAATAAATTTGATTCTATAAGCAAAAACGCATATTTAATGCACATCAGGTTTTATGTTTTGTTTTATTTTAATATTTTTAAAATGAAAAAAAAAGAAAAAATTGTTGCTTAATCCTAATTTTTTTACCTATTTAAAAAACTCCTTAAAAATTTTATTTTTAATTAGTTAAATTTTACGAATATAACCATAATTTAAATATGATTAAAATAAATCATTACAACACGGTATTAAAAATTGTTTTTCAGTAATGCATATTAAAAACTTTATTAAAATTTATTGAATATAGAGTAGAAACGTATCTTCATTATTAAAAAAACAGGCATATGTGAAGAAAAAAATCACGCATTTACTCGATTTTTTAAATTTTTTTTTAAACTTTAGGAATATGATAATTGTGTTGCTTTCTATCTCAGTTTAACTGCAGGTTGATAAAGATTTTTTTTCAACAATTAATCGTAAAACATTTTTTTTTTCAATTAATGATTTGAAAAGTTGTTATTGTTAAGAAATATATTTAAAGAAGATTGATAATTCTTTTTAAAAAATATACTTTAAGTATAATTTCAAATAGGAAAATTCATGTGTGCATATAGTATTGCAACTACCCAAGATCTAATCAATTCTTTACAACAACAACAAAAAAAAAAGTTATCCGTTTTTTGGCGCGTCTAATATCTTGTAGGACTATTACTCATGATCAAATCAATTGTTTTAAAAATTTATCAATATAACATACGTTTCAATATAACATGTAATAAATGAAGCTATAAAAGGAAGGAAAAAAAACGAAACTAGGAAAGAGAAAAATAAATCGATTCTAAGAACTGTAAAACTGTTTTTCCTTCATATAATAAGGTTTGCAGAGAAAACAAGTTCCACTTTTGAAAACAAATGAACGCAAAACGATGACATTTCGTGATTTTTATGTTCCTTATAAAGTACAGTCGTTCTTTTTATTGTTATGAAATAAATTTAATTTAGATTCATGAATTTTGTGAACTTTTAATCTAGTGCAATTTTTTTATGAAGGTGCATCTTTTGAAATTATAATCATTCTTTATTATGATGCGCCATTTATAATCTGCTTGTTAAACCACTTATTATTTTAATAAGCCAAATAATAAAATATTCTTGAAGATGTATGGTACATTACGTGGCAAAACGCATTCGTTAATGGAATTTGTTTTTACACTAAATTATACTTCACTTATTTTATTGCCAATTCGCGAGAATTCTTGGATTGTTAAATTTTGCAATAAAGTTTGATGACAGTGGTAAAAATTAAGTCACTGGTGCGTGTATAATCGTGTGTGATGAAGATCTTTTCATTATTTTGTTTTCCGTCCTTTTAATATATTTTTAAAGTAAATATTTTAATAATTTTTCTTCTTTTTTCATTAATCTTTATTATTTTCCATATTTTCTCCACATTCTCTATATTTTGAACTTATTTTATGAGTTCTTATGTATGTATATATATATATATATATATTNCAACATGTTTCAAGCGCACAATTAAATATAATAATTAAAATATTTAAAAGATGCTAATGAATTTTTATATAAATAAATATTTTATTTTTTAATAATTTGGTTAAATATTGCGTATTTAAATGTAATCAGGTAATTATATTAAAGTGAAATTAGTTTAAAAAATTCTGGGATTGTGTCACGTTTAAAATTTTTATGAACTATACTATTTTGCTGCAAATTAGTAAGAAGAATCACTGAGTATTTTATTTTATTACTGTCTTTGAAAAGTTGACCCAATTTTGGGTTTACGACAACTAATGTTTAACTCCGTACCTTGTAATTTAGAACCCTATCCAGAAGACAAGGGAACTCCTGGATCTAGTATTGCGAGAAATTTGCCTTCGTGAAGGACTTTTTGATGGAACTAACCCCCATTTGCGCTATATATAGAGGAAAACCATGAATACCTCGCACGGTTAACATGACGGCAATGAGACTAACCCATGATCCGTCTATCACTGAGGATATTTTACGTTAGTATTGTGGTCGGTACAAGCCACAGTACTAACGTAATACTGTGCGGAATTCGAATCGACCATCTGTCCCTAGGATTCAAACCCGGCATTATCTTATTTTTGCCCTGGTTACATTTTAGTGGCCACGGGCCAGTGTTAATTTTGAGCCGTGGAGGACATTTTAACTTACGCCAAAATGTATTTAAAAAACAAGAAGAACTATAATTGTTATTTAATCATAATTGTTTATTATTTATACATTCTAAACAAAATGAGCTTCAGTTTTTACTGTAAAATTCCTCCGAATGCAAAATTTACTCAAAAATTAATTTTTTATCCGGTTCAAATTTCGACATGAGGATGACAGTTGTTTTACATTAAATCATATAGCCATCAAAATATACAGACATTTTACATCACGTGTCTTTTATTTATTATCTAAAGTAATATCAAAGGCGCTGTCTATGAATCATTGATACAGCAAATCGTGCAAGAACTTCTAATAAAAAATAAATTTGTACAGCAATAAAGAATTATTGATTATACACTCTCTAACAAAAAAATCGACGCACCAAGAAGGAGTTGTCCGATTGAAACGAAAATTGGTGGATAGAACACGAGTGGAAATGCAACTA
>NC_092205.1:18927536-19094634 GCF_043381705.1 Parasteatoda tepidariorum
TATATATATAATTTATATCATTTATAAAGTATGTAGGTTTAAGCAATAATACCCTCTTGCATTTATTTTTCTATTTTACTCTGTGGTACAAAATTACAAGACTAATCTAGTGTATTGAATTGTGCCCAACGGTGGCTCAGGAAATAGAATGATCGCCTCCCAATCTACTGTCCCAGGTTCGAATCCCAGGATTGACTGATCGATTCGAATTTTGCTACCGGCTTGCACCGGATCAGGAGTTAGAATCCCATTGCTGGTGGGCTAACCGTGGGAGGTTTTAGTAGTTTTCCTCTCTGTGTAATATAAATGGGGATTACTTCTGTCAAAAAATCCTCTACAAGAACAACTTTGTCAGAAGGCTTGAGGAATTCTTCTTACTTTTTGGTTGGATTTAAAATTACAAGGCAACGGAGTTGAACATAGATAGTCGTAAACTTAAAACCGGGTCGGCTGTTGAAAGACGCTTATAAAATAAAATAACTTGTGATTCAAAACTAAGAACTCTTAAGAAAAATAATATTAATTCACAATATGAATCGGTTATATAGGGTCGGTTATCTGTTTTCTATGCTGAAATTAAATATAGATAAGCGATTGTTTATATGAATTAATTATTGAAATGAGTACAAAATTTAATTTTCTTTCATACTTTGAGGTTATAAATCCCCATACTTTGAAAAATTCATTGACCCTTAAATTATTAATTTAATTTATAATTGAACTCATAATTGACGAAAATCTGATTATTAAATCAAATCTTATTTGCAGTTATTTCTATCTTTCCTGAAAGGTGTTTTTCAGGAATCGAAAAATGAAACTTAATTCATTCTTGTATTAAAGTGACCTTCTAACCTTCTCCTGACCTTCACTTATTATGTAACTGCCTGTTATCTATTTTGTCTATCCTTTTCTTTGTGTTTTTTTATTGGGTACATGTTATGCATATCCGTTGCTTGTTATGTCATAAATGATCTTGTTATGTAGCTTTTGTATTCACTTTTTACTGCTTTCTGCTTTTTTATTTTATTTGTTCCACAACCGCTATTCTACTAGCTGTTTTTAGGACTGTTGAACAGGGTTGTGATTTTGCTTAACCTAAAGATATATCTGGATAATATTACTCGATTAAAAACTTTATTCGCTTCAAAAAATACACAAAGTGGCAATATCAGTCGAGATGTTTCAAGCGCTCAAAAACAAGCACTCATTTTCAAGACTTACCAGACGTGAATGAGGAGTAACAGAAGTGATTTAAAGTATAAAACGTAAAGTTTCCAACAAAAACTCGAAAAATATGGGAGAGGAACATAACTAGAAAAACCACTGTAGCCGAGAGCGAAAAAAGTTGAAGAAAGAGCAAGAAAAACCACAGTGGCCGAGAAGGGCAAATCAGTGTAGAATGCATTTTCACGAGCTATGGAGAGGTGATAAGAAACAAATGTCGTTAACAAGGGAATCAGCATTCATATAAATAAAACAATATTCCATAGTATCAAGGTAGGCTGAGGTGGAAATAATTTTGGCCTTTTCTAACTTGAATTTATGTCCCAGCAATGTGCAGAAGTTTATGTGAGGGATATTTTTAGTAAAAAAACCCTCTTTAAGAGGTCAATCCGTGAGAACGAAAATAATGAAAATTGACATATGAAAATTTAAAAGTGTCACTTTTAATAGAAGATTTTCTAAGCATTGGCAATCTATGGGTAGACCAACTTGTCCGGTAAGTAAAGACGGCGGCCTGTGCGCAATGCTGACCACATTGCCACAATCATGCCTTCGAAATAGCGGAGACTTAACTTCCATCCTCCCCAACCCACAACGAGCTGTCCGGGGATGACTTAACTTTTTTTTTAAATCACAGAATCGTTAAAGCGGCTCAGCCATATGAAAAACTATTGCTGGGTTTCGAGTAACCTTAATCTTAAAGGAGCCGTAGCATGTACTTTCTGTAGAATAATCTGAGATAAGCGGGAACATTCAGTAGAGCAGGAAGACTACAGTAGAATTTCGCAAAAATAACTGAAAAGTTTTAGTACAACAAACTTTAGTTTTTACTGAAAAACTTAACGACGAATTAAGAAAAGTAATTGAATTTCTTTTTTCCCTCATCTGTATGGTTTGGGGAAAAAAATCCCTATAAACACGAACACCTGCTACTCATTAGTTACGTTGTAAGTTGTACGTAAGTGGTTCGTGAATGAAGCTGATAATTAAAAAAAATAAAAGGTAATTGTATTCTACTACAATAATTTTTCATTTAATTAATGTTGTAATTTACATTAATAAAAAGTCAAGGTTGTTTTAAATTAATTTGTTTAAAACACGACACGAAATACTCTCAGCCCTACATTATGTAGGTGGAGGGCAAATTTGAAGGTCGCCGCTGGCCACAGTTTTTTTTTATAACCATCGTTGAACAGTCGACCCAATTTTTAGGTTTACCACTGCTAATGTTCAAATCCGTAGCCTTGTAATTTTGTAACCTTGTAGCTCACTAGCTCCGTCTCCTTGTAACCCAATCTAGAAGACAAAGGATATCCTGAATCAAGTATTGGGAGAAATTTTCCCGAAATTGAAAGACTTCTTGATGGAACTAACCCGAACTTGCGTTACATGGAGAGGAAAACCGCGAAATTCTCTCACGGTTAAATTGACGGCAAGGGGACTGTAATCCATCATCCGTATACCAATGAGGATATTTTTACGTGGTCGGTGCAAGCCGAATGCGGAATTCGTGTCGACCAACCATCGCTGAGATTCGAACCCCGTTCACCTCATTGATTGACGAACGTTCTATCCCCTGAGCCATCACGGCTCACCGGCCACAGTTTGACTAAATATGACAAATGGCGATTAAAATGTAGTCGGCTTTTGACTAAATATGACAAATGGCGATTAAAATGTGGTCGGCTAGTCGTCTTTCGAACGCTACTTTCATCATCAATAAATGCAACCGGGGCCATATTTTTTTTAATTTTTTTTAAAAATAAATATAGAAATTTTATGAATATTTTATAATCTGCTTATACTGCCTAATCTGAATATTTTAATACGCTCATTTCTTAAAATATTTCATTGTACCTTGTAATGTTTGCCATGTTTTGAGAGATGTTTCAAAAGAAATACTTAAGATTATTAATATGTACAGTTATTATAGTAGCTTAAAATTTTTAATTTTTTAAAAAGTGGCCACTGTGAAAATTGCTACAACTGGCCAGCAACAAAATTTCCTAATTTTGCCCTATAAATGTAAGGTTACATTTTTATCATTATCTTAATATTTATTCTATTATTACTTTTAACAACTTATTTTTTCATTTATTTAAAGGAAAATATTAGTAGGGGAATTTTCATGCTTATTACGCTCTAATATTGAATGAAATTGAGCAAAAAAGCTTCATTACTGAAATATTGAAGTAAATTTGTTGGTGATGTTTTGCATGATTTTCCAATGAAAAGATGAATTGCGTCTTACATTAACAATTTTGTGCGTTTTTATCCGGTTCTGCAGACAAATTATTATTATTTTTTTAACTTTTTGTCGCTTCTTGTTGTTTCGGATTATACCAAGGTTGTTCTAATAATTTGTTTTAATTTTGTTCATCTTGTCTGCATGTGAAATTTTCCTGTTGATGCAAGAACCTACGCATTGTACTTAATTCACTTAAGAGTGAGATTTGTTTTCATAAAATACAGGAGTTATCAGCAGGTCTTCTTGACCAAAAGTTGGTATTATCCATAGTGACATATCAAATTTGGAATTTATTTGGCGTAAAATTGCAGCTGTGTCAAGTCAACTATTACGATTTAATCGTAATTATGATTTCGTAATCAAGATTACGGTTTTTAAATGGGAAATAAGAATTTTGGTTATTAAAACAACAATGCGAGTTATGAAACTTAGTTGTTTGCCGCTAAATTACAGTGTTTCTTTCTACTGTTTAAACAATTAATTTTAAAAACGATAAGTAAAAATTGATGATTTTGTCGTTTCTTCAAGTTTTATTGCATAGCAGTGCTGCATCTAAAAAAACTTTCAATTTGGCGAGTAAAAAAATTTAACTAATTTTTGTCCAACTCCACAAAAACTATAACTTAATTGTCCTCTCCTTGAATAGAAAAAAAAATTAACTCAAATCTGAAATGTGTACAAATATTTTAGTTTTTCGAACAAAAGGTGCAAAACAAGCAATAAGAGCTATTTCTTATTTAGTTAAAAGCTGAAATAAAGATTCCAAGTAATCAAGATAATTTTATCACTTTATTAGGAGGTATAAAATTTAAGTGTTGTATATTTCTCAGTTTGTTACCTTTGAATAAACGTTACTTTTTATTTAATTGTAAATTCTAGCGTAATTTTATTAATATTATTCACCTATATGAAATTAAGTACTTGTTCCACTGGTAGGGTACTGGATACACTTTAAAAATATAATGATTTGAATTTCGTAAACTTTAACTGTAAAACATATCCGCTTATATTATTACATTAACCTGTATTATATTACTCCTATATTATATCCGCTTATATTATTACATTAACCTGTATTATATTACTAATCTATATACAATTAAGTAGATACACCTTAAAAATACACTGATTTGAATTTCGTTAACTCGAACTGTGCAATATTTCCGTTTTATGATAGCTCGTCATCTGATAGCTAGTTTGGAAATCTGGCAGCTCTGAAATTGGTAACACGAATCTTAATTGGACGGTGATTGATGAAAATTTTTCAATGAAATTTATATTTTAGCCCAAAAAGATTTTTGTTACAAAAAATGGAATTCTTACATTAAATATCGTTAATTAATAGATTGGAAAGTCTAATCATCACTCTTTGGTACTTTTTTTTCTTCATTAGTATTAATTCTTTTGATTTCCCCCCTACGCATGCTGTATTGTTTTAGTTCATAACATTGTTCTTATCTTTTTAAATAAAAATATTTGAATTAAAGTGCATTGTAATAAGAGGGATATTGTTTCAAAAGTTATGAACTATCGTAAAAAAATGTATTCGAGTAGATTTTGCTCGCTACTAAGCTTCTTTGCATGTTCAGAACAATTTTTTTATGTTTTAGAAAAGAAAAAAAATAATGATGGCTATGTATCTCATTCAAGTTTGTGATGGAGTTATATTTTTCAACTGTTGGGTGCGCGAACAAAAATATGTTATACCTTCTTTGATTTATGAACATTTTTCTTTTCTACTCGACGGGTAAGATACTTTGTTTACTGCCACTGCTTTGCATCAGGTGCGGGCTTTTGTTCTATTCTGAGTTCTAGAATCTTTCGCTGCAGGGATGATGGATTTGGAATTTCTGCCATTTCGTTGGAACTTACAAAAGCTTCCAAGTTACGTACATGCATTTACATTGCCCAATAATTCTCTTTTCTTAAGTGTCTTTGACATGACTTCTTTGAATTCTCTTCTAAATCGAGCACAGATTTTTTAACCCCTTTTCTCGTGCAGACTCGCTTAAAAGATAGATTTAATTTATTTAAGATTGATATAATTTATTTACTATTAATTAATAAATTTAAGATTGGTATAATTTATTTACTATTAATTAATAATCTATTTAAGATTGATCTATATTTTTTTAAATAAGAAGTATGCATGAATTAGTGTTAGAAATAAGAAGTTTAATGATCTAAAATTGCGTTATAAAATCTAATTAAAGATTACGTCATATTTATCGTAAAATATTTCGCCTCAACCAAATAATATTAAGAAACTTTATTTCCGCAATTAAAGTAATAATAAAGGTTTTAAGATTTTACTGTCCTTAGTCGTGCAATTGGATGTCCCCTTTAGCTGGATAACCGGGACGCGATTTTCCAATCCAGCTGCCTTTAACAATCCACTCTCTTGTTTTGCATTTTCTTAAATAAAATTAAAAATAAAACTTGATTCTTAGTTCTTTTTTTAGTTCAGGTAACAAATTTTAAAAAAAATAAAAGCTTGCATTAAAATTGCGAGAAACTACAATCGAGACGAAAATCTCCACACACAAAAAAAAGCATGCAAGTCGTTAAAGGTCTCTCTCTGAACGACATTAATATTTAATTTATTTGTATTTAGTTATAACTGCAACATGTTGAGGTTCTGTCTAAATCGTTAAGCTGAATCTTCCTCATGGGACAACGATGATGAGACCTTGATTTTCCGCACATTACATTTTTCTTAAATTATTGATTGTGACTTTGAACTTGAACTATTGCGTGAAACATTAATTCCAAAACATGCGTGACTTCTCCTTATTTTTCCTTTTAATCTTGGAGGTTTAATGAACGACGTTGCTTTGTTTCCCCATCTTTTATTCATTCCGTTAAAACGGTTGAAAAATCTCTGAACTTTGGACTCATTCAGAAGCATTATGGTATAAATAAATTGGAATAACCAGTTTTTTTCCTCCTCCTGAAAATAAAAGGTCTGGATTTTCTTTCTCACTTGTTTAGTTCTGTCTCGATTATTTATAGTAGGTGCTTTATGTAGCATATTTATGTTTATTTTTTTTCATCGATCTGTATACATATATTTTTGTGTTATGATGAGATGGTTATTTAGTTTTTGATGGAAGGGTAAATAAAAAATTTAAAATTTGCATTTTACCATTTAAATCAAATCAATTAAATTTTTCATGTATCTGTATCAACATATTTTTGTCACGAGATGGTCATTTAGTTTTTGATGGAAGGTAAACAGACACTATAAAATTGTGTTACGAGATGGGCATTTAGTTTTTGATGGAAGGTAAACAGACACTATAAAACTGTGTTACGAGATGGGCATTTAGTTTTTGATGGAAGGTAAACAGACACTATAAAATTGTGTTACGAGATGGTCATTTAGTTTTTGATGGAAGGTAAACAGACACTATAAAATTTGCATTTTACTATTTAAATCAAATCAAGTAATTTTTTAATATATCTGTATCAACATTGTTTTGTGTTATGAGGGGTATTTAGTTTTTGATGAAAGGTAGACAAAATCCATAAAGTTTGCATTTTACCATTTAAATCAAATCAAATAATTTTTTAATATATCTGTATCAATATATTTTTGTATTACGAGATGGGTTTTTGTTGGCAGGTAAACAAAATCTGTAAAATTTGCAGTTTACCATTTAAATAAAATAAAACTAAAGTCAAATAAATTTTTTCAAGTAAATAGCGTATTCCTGATATTACACTGCACAGTGTCCTTTAGAGGAAAATGAAGTTTTTGCATGTATATTTTTGGCTGAAAATAACGAATCCGTAATTATTTTTTTGTTTCTTAAAAATCGACATTTTAGCTTCATGATTTTACATTTTTTAATGCACGCAATAACAACTCACTGGCAAGAGAAAGGCGCTCTCATTGGTAATGAGGCCAACGGTAATTAGGTGACTATTTCAACGACTAAAGCTTTTTCTACAGTTCTATATGCATTAAAAAGGAGTTATATAGGAATTCACTAGAAGCTTGGCGTTTTTTTTCTTACAAAAACGGTACGTCATAAAACCATGTTAGTTATGGCACCGTATAGTTTCATCTAAGTAACAGGAAAAAAATATTAAGTCGTTCTGCGTTAGTAAAGATATAAATTATGTTATTTATTCAATTTAACTTGCATGCTCTGGTGTATTCTTTCAGCATATTTTCGAGATTTAATGTTAAAATTATTATTTAAGATATGTTGAAATCCTGGTACATATAAGTTAGTATTTATATTTAAGAAATCTGAATATCAGAGGTAAAATGCCTCATGTTCATAATTTTATGTCATTGATTTATTAGTGCAAAATTTTAGAAAGCATGTAAAATAACCATTGAACTGGTGCTCTTGAAAAATGTAATATTTTTGACCTTTTATCATGCAAATAATATGATAAAATGAGATGGATTAATAAATAAACGGTAAAAAAAGTTAACGTAATTATTAAAACGTGATAAATAATTATAAATTGAATTTAAATATAATAATTGTAAGTATTAAAATTGTAATTATAGTTTTATTTCCAGCTATCTTATGCGTATAATAGAAATCAGCAAAGTGAAATTATAAACTCTTTATGTATCAAAAACAATATTTCATCATACATCTCTTCTTTTTTCTTCTTCTTTTTTTTAAAATTCTTTTTAATGGTTAAGTTGCATCGCTTCAGAAGAGGGGAAAAATGACTTAAGATAAATCTCATGTATATTTATATCAGACGTAAATAAACTAGACGCTTAAAAAGAAAAACGTTTACAAGATAAACACACGACTTCTAACCGCGTGCTTGAATATTTAAAAACGCCTTAAGAAAACGTGCGTAGTTAACTGCACGTCTTCGAAAAAGATTCATTTCTTTAATTGGCATCATTTAATGAATGTTGGGGTTATTTAATGAGGGATAGAAAAAAAAACTTCCTTCTTTCAATCTTAGCATTTATGACATCAGGTAAATTATTCTTTGTATTTCATTGGTATCCTTTGTCTATATGTCTGCATGAAAAATGGTAACTCTCGGTTTTTGTAACGTACTACTGACCAAGTTCTAATTTTAATTATATGTTTACGTAAGCCATATTTTCACTGCTACAGATTATTTTGCGTTTATTTTTTTATGTAAACATTTTACGATTTTCTCTATGCAGATGGAACTGTAATAAATCTTGTTGGTTCATATCTATTGTATTTAAACATCTGGCGTAACTTTAGTTGGTGGCGCCGTGAATATTTTGTTTTGGAATAGCTGAACTTGTTAGTCTGGAGTTGTTGGTTAATTTAGTTTAAACGAGTAACAACTAAGCTTTTTGTTAGAGTTAAGTGGTTATTTTTTGGGTGAGTATTAAAGTTTAAAATAATTGTAACAAAATTTTTTTTGTTAACAGTTTTTATACATGATATTTTTATACTTTATAAATAGTGCACATCCTATGTAGGCTTTAAAATCAAAGATGTTTTTGACTAATATTATTTTATTACTTTGTTTAATTAATATACAATTCAACTAAGAATCGTTTTTAATTAAAATCGTGTTCGAAACAAAGGAGCAATTTTGATTGAAAATGCAAATTTTTTTTATAGATTTATAAAATATTCAGTATAGGGTTTCGTATAAAACGGCATATTCGGCAGTGAGAGCTTTGCTGTCATATTTGCTTTTTTTTGTCGAAAGTTTTAAAACCCATTTTGCATAAATTTGTCAGGATTTCGTTTATATGGCTCTCAATTACATTCACTATTACCGTGTGTTTTTTTGGCATAAAACCCCTAAAGTTGAAAAAAAAAGAAACCTAAAAGAGAAAAAAAAGCATATCCAACTAACTGGGTTAAAGCGCGTGATTTAGGCGTCCAATTCTGAGAACTAAACTTCAAATTTCTCTTTTAATACATCACTGACTTTCCTTTCTATCAATCCTACTTGATTTGTATACTACTACAAAATATCCCCAGCTGTAGACGAAAAATGGTTAACAACGTAATCGCTGTCGGACAAATGCTTGATACAGCTACTCTCCACGACACTCAGTTTAAAAATCCTTGGGTTAGAACCCTATTTCCGTCGAGAACTTTTCATTTCTATACAGTACAAATACTGGTCAGAAAAAAAATTACCATAATACGGCGAGATTTTTTTTCCGTTGTAAGATTCAAAATATTGTTGTCTTCTGAATCTGGTTCAAAATTGTGGTTTGACATTAAGAGCCGCACATCCAATATGATGACTGGATTTTCATCCGAGTTAAAATGATCTAAATTTCTAGGAGTCAAATTTTCCCCTTTTTCAACACCTTATGAGCTAATAGCGCAAAAGATATTTTTCATGGCAGATTCAGTTTTTCCTCCCTTAGTAATTTAAAGTTAAGAGAAAAGAAAGTTCAGTTAAGCCCAGATTAAACTATAAAATTTCAAGTGCTGAAAAAAATGTTTTCAAACTATCAAAATGTTAACAAACTATGGCACAATTACGTCCCCTGATTCTGCTCTAATTTCTTTGCAGTTTGATAGTTTTTAAAAAAAAATTTCAGCATTTGAAACTCCATAGTTTAATCTGGGCTTACCTGAACTCCCTTTCTCCTAAACTGTAAATTTTAAATTACAAATGGAGGAAAACTAAATTTGCCATGAAAAAAAAATCTCTGGAGGTATAGCGTCTTCTTAATCCGAGACCATCTGCAATTGACTTTCAAACATTAATTTTATTGATAATTATTTTTTACTTCTCTGTTCTGTCTTATATCGACATAAAATAAATTTTGATGTAACTCTGTTAGATATAAAAACCACTGATATATTCCAATTAAATTATAACTATTTGTTGCATGCAAACGCATTATTATGTGAAAATATTTTTAAATCGGGGATTTGTGAATGAATCATCCCTTAATGACTCAACCCGGAATTTCCAGTGTCTAGCGAAAAAGGGAACAATGTCTATTTCCCCCTTTTTACTGCGTGCTTCATAAAAATTGCGCCATTTGAAACCACCTCCATTTGTGTGCGTTGTTTTTTAAACAAGGGCTTCTTCGATTTCAGTTGAATGCGTAGTTTCACTTGAAATTGTTTACGTCATTACTTTAGTACCAGAGATCACTTTCATCCTAGGAAATGAACTCATTACGAACGGGATTTGTTTTCAGAACCCTTGAATTCTAAATAGATTAGTTCAATTTCTTAAAATTTAATCGTACATTTAAGTATAAAGCATTTTTTTTAATTATTTTAACTATTTATTTCTTGTTGTGATAATGGTGAATTAAATTGTGAGAAAAGAAATAAGAAAAGGGATGAGATTATTTTGATGTAACATTAATTTTTTTCTTTTATTCAATAATTGAATTTTCTATTACTCACTATTTTTCTATTATTATATGTCAAATTAAATACAAAACAAAAATAATTAATATTAAGTATACTTTAATTTTAATGTAATGACAATCGTGACCTGATGAAAACGTTTAGAAATCAGTTAAATATTACCACTCTTAAAAATATTTTTAATTCATTTAACTCATTTCTATGGTAAATATATGGTTGCTATGTGAAATGTTCTTTTCTGGAAATATTTGAATCCTGGCTTATGTGAACTATAATTAACTAAATTCTTCTTTTTCAGTAGGAAAAGATTTCGTTATATTATATATTTTGTTAGAAGGGAAAGATTTCGTTCGTAACAATTTTCTTTTGAATTTTTACTTTCGTCAAGAAGAATTTCTACATAATAACCACATATTCTTTGAATTCCATATATTCTTTTCCCAAAATTTGTTGCCCATCAAACACTGCCTTTAATATATGCTATTTTATTTTATTCTTGCTTAGTTAAATTTTGTTACTGGGTTAAAAAAAAAGCTTCACAATTGAATATTTTTATTATTGCCCAGATTACTTTTCTTTTTATCATTAGTAAAGACAAAGGCCTTTAAATTGTTAAAGCCTGAGTGCATCTATAATGTCGCCTAAATAATTATATTTTGCGGCAAAATACGGACATAGACGAACATTAATTTTAAAAAACTTGAGGGAGTGTTTATAATTTTAGACTGAAGTGACGTGATTCTAACAACGTTACAGGATTTATTATTTTGTTAATTAATTGTTCCATCGCCTGATTGCTAGTGTCTGCAAAATGTCTTTCTATTAATTGATTTAAATAAATCATTAGCTTTAAAAATATGCAAATTGGAAATAACAGTCAAGTGCTCAAAAATCGGTGCCCTTTTTCAAGATTTCTTTCTAGTTGAGACTCTTGCCTTCTGAATCAATTTTTTTTCTTCTAATAAATATAGTTTGCTGTTAGCTAAGTGTGCTATTATGTGAGCGTTCGTGTCAATGTGTTTTAATTCTTCTTTCTTTTTCACCTTCTAAATGTTTTCTAGATGTTGTTTTTATCCCGTTCCATTCGCTAAATGCTTTTCAAGACAAATATGATTGATTTCCCAAAAGGACTTGTATCAGCTTAATGTCTTGTAATGTCTTTGCTTAATGTCAAATTAATAGTTAGCTAAATGCTCTTCTGAATAAGTTTATTGTTCATTAAATGTCTTATTGCACGACTACTAGTGTTATCTGAATATCACTCTGGGGTAAGTTTATTGTTTGAATGTCTTATTGGCTGAGTGTTCCTGTCAGCTAAAATCCTTTTGGATAAGTTTATGTACTTATTCTAATACCACTTGCCAATGCCAGCAATCACCAAGAGAACTTAAGGCTGAGGGGAAGCTTCTTGTTTTTCGGTGGCGCCATCTATGACCAGGAATACGACTTCACATGTCACTGCCTGTTTATAGGGCGGGCCCATTCATACATCCATTCATTCACAGATTGTAATTTTGATCTAATCCAGAGAACGATTGATCTCCAGTTTAGGACCACCAGATGTATGATTTGTTATGGGAACATGGAGGGCTTTGTGTACCGGTCACCATTTACTAAACAGGGGGTCTTCTTCCAGCGGGGTTCAAACTCACGATCTCTTGGGCATGGGCCCAACGTCCTATCAACTAGGCTATCCAGGTGGATAAGTTCATTGTTTATTAAATTTCTTATGGCTTGAGTGCTCTTGTTAGCTAATATACTTCTGGATAAGTTTAATGTTTACTAAATGTCTTATAACCTAAATGCTCATGTCAGTTAATATCATTCTAGATAAGTTAATTATTTACTAAATGTCTTATTGCCTGAGTGCTTGCATATGCTAAATGTTCTAAATTTTGATCTTGTTAGCTAAATATCCTTAAATATAAGTTCATTGTAAACTAAATGTCTTACCGTCTGCGTATTCGTGTGAGCTAAATGTTCATCTTCATAAATATCATATTTTAATATCTTTGCGGATAAGTTATTTTTTTTTAAATGTCTTAATGCATAAATATTTGGGTTTACTAAATGTCTTTTGTTGTACCCTAAATGTTTTTCTAATTTAATTTCTTTTTGGCTAAATGTTCTTTCAGTTATGGTGCGCTGAAAATCTTATCACCTACGTGCTGGTTTCAGTTACTATGTCGTTCATCTTCTTTTTCTTTCTGCATAAATTTCTTGTTTGCTATATGTCCTTCAGGATAATTTTATTGTTTTTTAAATGCCTTATTGCCTGAATGTTCGGTTCAGCTAAATGTCTTTTTAGATGAGACTCTTGACACCCAAATGTCTTTCTAGATCAGGCTCTTGTCAGCTAAAGTCTTTCTAAATTCATCTCTTGTCTGTTATATGTTTTTTTCTTGTGTAGTATTTCAACAGTTATATGTCTTTCGAGTCTATTCTTAGCTGTAAGTATATTCCCTGATAATTCATGTCGGATTTGGATGAATCTGTTGTCACGTTCGTGTCGTTACGTCTGTGCAATCAAATCATATTGCTTCAAAGTCTGCACGTTTTAGTTTATATTTTGTTTTCATCTTTGTTCCCTTACACGAAGTGTTTCTTAAGTATAAACACATCTAATGAATAAATAATAACAAACTTTCAGTTCCGAGAATTAATCTTAAACCTATCTTGTCAACTGAGGACAGTTATCTGCCCATGCCGGAAATTGGACTGACATTGAAAAAACCTCTCAGCACCTAAGATGTGTAACTTTTTTCTCTCGCTGGTCATCTCCAATGAAAAGATCTTGCTTTCTTATATCTGTCTGTTTGTTCCGATGTTCTTTTTCGGAGAAGACCCGATAACTCTTGTCTTATCGTTCTGATATCCTGTTTTCCATTTAGGTTACTTTTTTTAAGATTTACGGATATTTACAATGATTTTTCTAATTCAGAAATCGGATATTTTGAGCACTTAAAGATTGATTGGCGATAAGAGGTTTGTTTGCTACTGTTTTGCTTAGTTGAGGGTTTGGTGATTGGTAAGGTTCGAGGTTTAGATTATTTTTCATTGGCGCCCAATTTCTAGCGTTGAATGAAACGTGATTGTGTTTCTTTTTCGCCGATAGCAGCTTTTTTATTGAAACGTTTAGTGTTCTGATATCATTTTGGTAAAATTTAATTGCGAATTATTTATTTTGGGCTTTTTTACTTCTTATTCTTAAAAAAAACAAACTAATACATAAGTTTTGACCTCTTGATTTAATGACCGAAGTTTGATCAATGTGTTCTGTTATCTTGAATATCTTGGCTACTAAGTTCTTTTTTATTAGCTTGATATTGAGCTGTGGTGACTCATGAGCGCTCGCCTCTCAGTGAGGTGATGAGGTTCGAATCCCAGCCATGACTGGTCGATACGAATGCCGCACCCTGCTCAAACTGACCACAGTGCAGACGTAAAATATCCTCATTAGTATATGGATCATGGGTTAGAATCCCCTTGCCGTTAGACTAACCGTGAGTGGTTTTCCTCCCTATGTAACTCGAATGCGGGTTCACTCCGTTAAAAAATCCTCCATTGAGGCAAATTTCTCCCAATACTTGATCTAGAAGTTTCATTGTCTTCTGGATTGGATTCAAAATTTCTAGGCTATGGAGTTGTACAGTGGTAGTCGTAAACTCAAAATTGGGTCGGTTGTTCAATGACGGTTATATAATATTCCTGGGATCTTTGGCTTTTTCAAGAAGTTTTTTATAAACTGATCTCTAAGATGCTAAATTGTGGAGTCGTTAGGAAAAATTTTGCACGAATGTAGTTATCAAAGTGGGAAAAATTACCTGAAAATTAAAGCTGATCTCAAAGCTGCTAGCTTTTATAGGTTTTGGAAAATTGTTTGAAAAGTTTAAAAATGAAGTAAGAAGGATTTCCTAAAAATTAATTTACTTCCAAAAACTTTTTTTAAAAAAATAATTGCCTGATTAATATATCTTATTCCGTATGTTTAACATAATAGGTAAAATAATTTTTTTGAAGCTTTAATAGCTAATATTTATTCATGAAAACACAAAATATAGCTACTACTAAGAAAAATATTTTTCAACAGCCATGCTATTTGGTGGGTATGTGAATTTAATTAGCAGTAATAAAGTAATTAATAAAGTGGTATATTTTTTTTTTAAATTATCATAGTTAACTTCCAAACAGTGTTAAATTTCAAAATAACTAATGTCCAGACAAGAGCGAGATGAGTTATTTTGAAACTGAATACCGTACTGTTATCGACTCAGTGAAAATTCTTTTAATTAAGTGATATATAATATATAGGGATGATATTGAACAACAAGTCTTTTTATTATTATTAAAATCTCCCACAGTGTTGAGAAGATATTTCCTTTAAAAGGTTTCAAAAAGGATATTTAATGCTCAGCGCCATGTCCGTTTTTATTGCACTTTAATATCTTTAATAACCAACAAAAGCTGAGGCAATATGCTTGCTCTGTACTAAAAATAGGCTTTAATGTCCCTCTAATATTAACTACGCCATGTTAGAACAATAAATCCAAACTACGGTTGGAGTCATTGTCAGGTTTGATGTTGCGTTATTGTTTGATCAAATAAATGGCAACCACTCACTCGTATTGCTATTTGCTTTCGTTTCAAAATTAAAAGCCTCACGTATCAGGTCTCAAAGTGCTATAAAATGAATCGTAATAAAAGTGAAATAAAACATCGGCGTGCGTGCTTTGAAAGTGATGTATACTGTTCGGATATTACTTTTTATTTGTTACCATATTGTATTGTATTAATTATAAAAGATATTTTGTCATTGGTTTGGTATATAAAATATTAGTCACGATTTCAATTTAGGCTTTTCTCAGATCATTCCGAATAAAAAGCTCGATGCCCTTGATATGCTGATGTTTGTTGCTTACTAGAAATCGTTTAAACGTAATTTTTATTTCACACGTAGCCATAAATTTCTAAAACCCTTACATTTATAGTCAGGTTATATAAGCATGAGTTTTTACTTGATACAAATCCGATCTAGTATTCATATTGAAAACATGAGCTACAATTTGAAGGGGGACTTATGGTTGCTTAATGATTATGCAAGGTGTCCCGTTAATGTTTTTTATTATTTAAAAAAAAATTTATAGCCGTCGTTGAACAGCCGACCCAATTTTTGGGTTTACGACTACTAATGTTCAACTCCGTAGCCTTGTAAGTTTGAATACCCTATTCAGAAGACAAGAAAACTCCTCGATCAATTATTGGGAGAAATTTGCCTTCGCAGAGGACTTTTTTGATGGAAAAAACCCGCATTTACTTTACATGGAGAGGAAGACCCCGAGAACCTCCCACGGTTAGCCTGACGGCAAGGGGAACTCTAACCCATGATCCGTCTACCACTGAAGATATTTCACGTCAGCACTGTGGTTGATGCAAGCCGGATGCTAAATTCGTATCGACCAGCCATCGCCGGGATCGAGCCCGGTTCACCTCATTGGAAAGCATAAGCTCTATCCCCTGAGCCATCGCGGCTCTCCCATTAATGTTACGATAAATTTCTGGGAGAGGTAGGGCACATTATAGGGAATAAGAATTGCAAAGGAACCCTTGCCCGGAAACGTCAACGTACGCCGCTAGGTGATGTTGTACAGGAGAGCGCTAAAGAGAAGATGGCCTCATTCGGAGGTGTGTGGAGCGGAGTCTTAGGTACTTTCGTTTTAAAAAATATTCATTTATTAAGTTTTTGATTTTTTTTCCTCGATGAGAATGACCCAAATGGTAGGTTTCTGCTGAGTTTGCCGATATAATGATCATTTTTATGTGTTATGGAATAAATATCGAAAGTTTCCAAAAGTTTCCGTCATTTCCAAAAGTTTAAAACGAATTTACATTCTTTAACACATTATATTGTAAGTATCAAGAGGGCAAAGGTTCACGAGCATCCAGTCGATAATCATAAGGACACTAAATTCTTAAAAAATGTTGTTTTTAATTTGAAATTAAAAATTTTAACATCAAAATGACACTTAGCTCAAATAAAATGTTTTATGAAGATTAAAACCTGATCTTTAAATAAATTTAAGAATGAAGATTTGCCATTAAAACTTAACCATTGTTTAAATTTAGGAAAACTTTATAATCTTTTCTTTGTTTGCTAAAACCATACATTTTTATTATTACGTAATAATTTCTGCTTGAATGTGTGTATAAAAGGGATTTAAAAATATTTAGATTTTCATTTTATTTCGAGCTTTTTATTTTTTTTTGTTTTACTGATTTATCTATTAATTTTGCCCTCTGCAGTGGATTTCATTCTTTTCAGTGGTATCTAATCTGCAATTTGCCCCGAGCATCCTTACACCTCTGGTTAGCTCTGCAAGTGTTTATATTTTATTTTAAAACCGGCGGGGTTTTAAATATCATTAATGTTCAACTCCTGATTCATATTCACCGCTGACACTTGACTCAACACGAAACACCCATTCAATATCCCGGTTTGGAAACGATGACCACGAGTCGAAAAGTGATTTCTTCATTATTTTTTGACCGTTTGTTTCTTAACTGCGTGTTATTGGACCCGCTGTTAAACTTTCACTCCGGTGATGGATTTATAGCCTTATTAACTGTGTTTTCAATTTCCGTTACTATTTTTAAAACAATTTTTGTATGGAAAAAATGATTGCTTTGAGTGATTAAATTTGAGTCTTCTTTTTTCTTTTTTTTTTGCTTGGAGAAGGGAAAATTATGTTAAGATTCGTTTTTTTCAAACTGACTTGTATTGATAAGCAAAAGGATTCTAGGTTTTATTGAAGTGATACTTCTTATGCGACTTCCAACAAGGTTGCGTTAAACGTTTAACGCTACATTTTTATTGGCCGGGAAATCACGTGGTAGGATCCAGTTTTCCCTCATTCATTTCCATATTGTTTTGGTCCTCAAAAATAATAAAAGTCATAAAAGTATTGTTTTTCTATAAATATTATTTTAGTTTGATTTGATACACATATAATTTAATAGGGTAGTATTTTTTATTTTCAAACTTAGTGGATAACAATTGTAAAAAATGAGTGAAAACAATCCCACGGACAATGCGACGGATTTAAGGTTATGTCAAGGTACGTCTCTTGTGAATATCAATTGATTGTTAGGTTTTCTCTTTTCTAATTGCCATTTATATTTCACCAAATGCAGCCATGAGGGATATTAAATTATTTATTGCAAAATCTTTATTGCCACTATCCACTGCAGGCTCACAAGCTCTGGCAGACGTTACTGGTGAAGAAAATGATTATTGTCAGCGGCCTGTGATCCTTGCAGGAGATTTTAATGGGAATTTCGCGTTACCTGAAGCTGAAACATTATTAACCTTCCTTAAAGACAAATTTGGGAATGATCCAACAACCAAAGGAGTAACTACCATTGATGCAGTTTTTGCAAGAAATATTGAAAAAATAGACAATAGATAGCAAGAAATATTGAAAATAAATCTTACTTTAGTTATCATAATCTCATTGTAAATGTTATAGATTTGGATATTTCTCCACTCGAAAATGATAATTAAAAGATGCGATCAATTGTGAATTGTAAGCATTATTAATAAAGTTTGTGTTAAAGAAACAATATGATTTCACTAAAAATCAATTTCTACCCCTTCCTAGTTTCATTTCCACATTACGAAGTTTCACTTCTTCCGCGCGGAGGGACTCAACGCACTATTTTTTTTTTTNTTTTTTTTTTTTTTTTTTTTTTTTACTTGGAGAAGGAAAAATTATGTTAAGATTCGTTTTTTCAAACTGACTTGTATTGATAAACAAAAGGATTCTAAGTTTTATTATGTATTGTTAAAAATAAAACGTAAAATTAATCTTTCAATTGAACTCACAAAGCCCCCACACAAACATAGAAATATTACTGATGTTCAATGAGAAATACTTTTATTCCACACTATTATTTAATACTTTTATTTTACGCTATGATCAAGAGTATCGTGTTAACACCCTTCTCATTCTTCTTCGCATTTTTAATATTTCCCCCCTTATAACATATTATAGATAATTTACCATTGAAACTTAACAGTTCAGGTTAGTGTGAATCAACACATTCGTATTATCCAGAAGTTATAAACTCCTTTTAGTGTGCTGCTATCTGCCGATGATAGATTCATGGTCAGGAATATGATGAAGATGATAATATAATTTTTTTAAAGGCAAATGACATAATCTAAAAAATATTTCAGAAATTTTAAAATTGAAAAAAATTCATACATTTTAATAGCTGTAAAGGGAATATATCAGTTGTATATGCATCAAATTTCCTTAAGTAGCCAGGCCAGATATTAAAAAAAGATGCCAGCTAAAGAAGGGCAGTTTAACTTCATATAGTTTTAAGCAATTAATTTTTCCTAAATAATTCTATATTTTCCAAATGTTCAACGTCCCGCAGTGGACTGATCGTTAAGACACGGTTCCCAGCAGATCACCGAAGTCAAGCATCACTGGCTACGGTCAGAGTACGGGTGGGTGACCACTTGGATCAGTCTGCGTAGGGACCGAGGGTGTGCGGTATTGGTCCTCGTTAAACTGTGCTACCGTAAAGTGCTCGACTTCGCGCGCAGGTCGTTGGGCTATCGAAGCAAGGGGGGGGGCATCCCCTCCGCAGGGGATCAAAATTGTGATGGCATGTCTTCGGATCATCCTCCGGGATGATCCGAAGACCGTCCGGCGAAGACCGTCCGAAGACCGTCGGATGATCCGAAGACCGTAGAAGATCCGAAGACCTTTCCCAGACCGTCGCCAATAGCCCATTGTGCAGCTCTAGTGCGACGTAAATTAACAACAACAACAAATGTTCAACGGCTTATTTTATGATTATAAAATTCTAAATTTCTAGATTTGCTCGTTAGTTATTTGATGCAGAATATTGTACAGATTGAATGTTATTTCAGATCAAAATTTATATTGATTACATATTTATTTCAGACTAATTTAAAATATACTATTTTAAATTACTAATTTATTATTTAAATTATTATTAATTAAACATATATAATGTATATATGTTTTTTATTTTTACATTATGCCTAGTTCTATTTTACGAATAAGAAAAATTTAAAATGGCATTCGTTGCCTTCATATCTAAGTATTGCACATTATTTAGCCTGTTCATCTATATAAATTCTGTTTTATTTATGGGGCAAAATCTTACTAATTAGCATGTATTAATCATTTAATAAATTATATTACTTCGTTTTTAAATTTTATTTTTATTTGAAGCAATGATTGCTTTTCTATTTTCTTTTTTTTCTTTAAAAAATTACGCAGAATTTTATTTCTTAAAATTACAATAAGCCAATTCATTTGAAAAAATTAAATATTTTCCTCTGTGTTAATTGTGACCACACTCTGTATTATCCAAGAATTTTTTTTTCCGAGAGAGGAATTATTTAGGTGCAGCAACAACTTCTAATAATTTGGGAAATAAAAAAGATACTAACTCGGGAAAAGTTATATTTTGAGTTTATTAATAAACATTTATTTGATTGTAACTAATTATAATTACATCTGTTGATGAATTAACTCCATTAAACATAAAGCAAAAGCAACCGAACATCAAAAGTGTTATTTTAGAAAACGCATGCAAATAAGTAAAAAATCGCATACTACTCTTAATGGAGACATCTCCAGGTAAAAGTTACAGTTTGTCTACGGTAAGAACTCCCCCCATCACAAAATCTGAGACCGTCTGTTGTTATAGAAACAAGAAAAAGATTCCCTTTCTCTCGCCGACCCGGGTTAAAACCTGTCCTAAACACTGACTCCCCACCCTTACTTGAAATAGTTTTACCTCGTTACTATAGTCACCGCCACTGGTCCAGACGAATGGCTTAGGGAGTTTTTACTTTAGACAAACTATAGTTAATTCTGTGTCCCAGTGACACGCAGTTAGATGAATTGAAATTTTGGAATCTAAGCTGTTGCTCTCGTAAAATTAGTTTTGAACTGTGACTCGGGGTTAGTTTCCATCGTGAATTCGGGCGTAAGACTTGAATTTTAAATCAAACACAGAAGACAATGAAATTTCAAACTGGCTTTCGTGAAGGTCTTTTTTGATGGAAGTAAATCCGCATTGAAAGGAAAATCACGAAAACCTTAGTTGGCATTAATTGAATTCTAACCCATGATCCGACTATCATTGAAGATATTTTTACATTAGCACTATGATCGGTCAGGTGCTAGCAGGGAGTAGAATTCGAATCGATGAGCCATCGCTGGGATTTGAACCCAGATCACCGCATTGAGAGATGTGCATTCTGTCCCCTCAACTGTTATAAATGTTTTACTTTTGATAACCGTTTTACTGTGGGTACTTACTTTGTGTATCCATATACGCGAGCTTATCTGTTGAAAATAAACTGGCAATGATTTTAAAGAAATTTACAAAAATAATAAGTAAGTTTTTCTAACCTCTTGCCTTTCTTCTGGTTTTATAATCTCCGTCTGGAGTTTACGACAGCCTTTACTCTGACTTTTGCAATAAGATCTTTTTAACTTAATTATACCAAAATGTTAAAAGTTAAAACTAACATTTTACTTTACTTTTTTTAAAAATAAACATGGCTCTGATAGTCATACTTGTATTTTATAGCGGTTAATAACCTTACTAAAGTTATGAACTAGTAAATTTTTCTTCAACATGTTCTAGATTTATTATATTGTCGTAAAAAGTGACCATACAGTGTAATGAATGCATATATTTGCTAATGAAATAAGTTTATAGCTTTCAAAACTTTTTTTTAGACCATCGAATGTGGGAGGATTAACTTTTTAACTCATGTTTAACGATTTTTCTTACATCATTGAGTGTACTGTACACAGTTACTCTTTTAGATTCGTCTGGGGAATTTTGCCAATCAATATGGCTGATAAAAGTTTCTTAAGTGTAGTCTGGTGGTTTTCTTTTCATACTTTTTTCTTTCACCCTTCATACAAAAATACCTCTTTTATATTGTAGATATAATGTATCGGCAGTCTTCAAGAGCAGTTCGAGCAAAGCACAGATCTTAAATTTAAGCGGGGACAACAATTAAGTTTAAATTTAATTCTTAGTAAAAACTAAGAATAGAAAGAACTCTTAGTAAAACTAGATTAACTTTATAATTATGTCTGGTGACAGGAATTAACATTAAATTATTGCAAAAATTTTTATAAATACATTAAAAAATTATTTTTTTTCCTTACCAAAGGGGCCAGTTTCAGACATTCATGATATTAACTGAGTTAATTGTAACACCAAACAAAATTATTTAAATAGTATCTAGATGTTTATATATAAAAATAAGAGTGTAAAGTTTAAATAATGACGGTTGCCTTATTATAATATCCGTAACAAATGCCAGCAATAAATGTAATACACAGTAAGCTATATTTGAAAAAATTTTTGAAAAATCAATTTAATGCATGTCCAAAAAGTGGATTCGAGTAAGTTAAATGATTTATATCCATGCTTCAAATAATTTTTTAGGTGTTTAAATATTTTTTTTACATTTTTATTAAATTTTTTTAGAATAAAATATTTTGTTATGCGTGATGTAATTGTCTTTATCATGTATCGATAGTTTTTCCCCTACATTTATTCTTAAAGATAATAAAATTTTTTAAATTTTAATGATAAAAAGTTATTATAGTGTTAATTTTATTTAAATAAAGACTATATATTGCTTAAGTAGTGAATATTTCGTAGTAAAAATAAAAACTATATATTGCTTTAGTAGTAAATATATACAAAAAAAATTCAGAATTAACATAATTGTTAACTCTGTTCCGCTGTTAACGTTATTGTTCCCATTTCTTGAGAAGTTGCTATGGATTATGTATAAGCTATTTTGGATCTTTTTGGGTACTGCATCTGGTCCGAAAATAATGTGACAGGGGTGAAAAAGCCTTGGACTGATGGATAGCCTGGATTCCTTTTGCCACAAATTAACTATATACTCAGTCATAACGCAACGGTTTTTTAAAATATTAAATTTTAGTTATGCTTGTTTTGCATAATTATTAAATGAAAAAAGCGTTATTTTGAAGTTCTGAAGTTTTTCTAAAAATTCTTAGTTTTTGTTCTTTTAAAAATATGTTTGATGTTTTTATATTAATGAAATGCACTGAACGCAGAAAATGTTTTAAATGTTGTACGTTGTACTAATTTTATAAATTCTTCTTCTTTTGCTCGAAAGTCTTATATTTTGTTCAAATATTGTAAATATACACTTAGGTAGTTTTATTTTCATTTTAACTCTTAACGTTTTAAGGAAAAAATAGGAAGAAAAAAACCTATTTAAAACGGAAGAAAATGCCTAAAATTAGATAGAAATAAATAAACAAAAAAAAAAACGCTTCCAAAAAACTGCGATTTTATTTGTGATTATCCAAAGGGAAACTTTTGTGAGAAGGATATTTCCGTAGAAAAAGTGAAAAATTGTGAAGAAAAATTAGTATTATCCCCTTTATAAAAAACTTATTATGTTGTTAGAATATCATAAAATTTGAGTTGTTTCGCAAGGTTGTGGTTGCAAATAGTAGGAAAGACTCCTGTGACTTCAAGCAAAACATGATAATCGATAAATTTAGAGAATCGGGAGGTGGTAGTAGCCGAAGATTACCTTACACATTCTTGTCGAATGATTGTACAATAAACTAAAACTTTTTTCTATTTCGCTGAATTTACAGTAAAACTGTATAATGTATTTTAATACATTTTGTAAATAAAACTGAAAAACTTAGTTTTTCTTCCTTAAATTTTGGGCTCCTGGAAGGGCTCTAATATGTTTATATTGAAAGCCTACCCCTTTATTGGACTATTGGTTGAAAAACAATTTTAAATATCATCTAAATTTACTTGGTTGGTTGGTGTCGTATCCTCTATTGAATCATACTTCATGGTGTGCTTGAATAGTTTTTGTTATTTCTATGGCATTAAATGAATACAAATCCTCTTCTGTGGGGTAGTTTAAGAGGTGAAGGCCTGCAGCGACTGCAGGGCAGTTAAAAACTCTAAATTTACTTATAATTATCATATAAATGTGATTTCCCTTTTACCTTTCCATAAATACCAGTAACGTAAATAACAAACCCCGCTACAAAGGGGGATATACTCGTGGTTTGGGGACTTCCGTTTTAGGAAGAAAAATAGTTACCGTATTTAAATTACAATTAAATAATTTTTTTATTTATTAGATATTTTTTTAAAATTCACTTTACAAGAGCCGTTCTGGCGCAGCTGGTAGAACGTTAGCCTTCTAATGAGGCGGTCCAGATTCGAATCCAGTTGTGGCTTGTAAAACGAATTCTGCTCTCAGATCGCACCTACCACAGTACTGACTGAAAATATCCTGAGTGGTAGACGGATCATTTGTTAGAATCCGCTTGCCGTCAGGTTAGCCGTGGGAGGTTTCTGTGGTTTTCCTCTTCATATAAGCGCAAATGAGGGTTACTTCCATCAGAGAGTTAGTTCGTCCAATGCTTAAGCAAGCAGTTTCTTTGCCTGCCTACTGCGTTGGGTTCAAAATTACAAGGCTGCGGACCTGAGCATTGATAGTCGTAAACTTAGAATTGGATTGACTGTTCAATGTTGATTATAAAATAAAATCCACCTTATAAATAATAATAAATCCTTTACTTTGCGTTGAATATAATTATTTTAAGATTGTAAGCTATTTCCTCGTGTCATTAAGTTAAAATTCATTTCAATGAGGTAAGTGTTTATAATGTTTCAATTCAGTATCTTTTCATCGCGATTACGATTTTCATTACCTTAAGTTAAAACAAAATTTATGGTTATAAGTACCCGAGTATCTCTTCGCCGTAGCATTTTTGTTTCTTGTTATGATTTTGAATTTTTTATACGTTAATTCTAAGATACGGCGCACTTATAAATCTGTGCACCTAACTCTATATGCGCCACTATACGAAAGAAAAAAAATCATAAAATGTTTTGCTTAATTAGTTTTGGGAACATCTGTTGGGGTCACGTATTAAAAAATGAAGGACGACGATTACACTTTCCATAATCCGTGATTGAATTCACGTAATCAAAGCCACGGAAACGTGAGGAATTGAAGGTTTTCTAATATTCCTTTTGGGAATGACCCCTATTCAAAACGCTGAATGAAAATTTTCCCCGAGAGTCGATGATGTTGACAAACCAGAAACCTCTTTGGCGCATGCGCCGAACATCCCATCCTCTGTCATTCTCTCACTTTGGCGGGTTTTAGAAAAGATTCCAAACATCCTCAAAGACGGATGGTGGATGATGAGATAAAGTTTTATCTCTTTTTCTTCTCTCAGAGCTTTGTTCTTTTGTCGAGCTTCACTTAAAGCAACCAAGTGCCTTTCTCTCTTTATACAAAATTTTAAATTTTTTTACGAATTACTCCTGTTTAGTTAGAATAAATAAATAGCGTTGATATTTATTGAAATAGATAAGAAAATTATTGAATTGAGGGTGAGTATTCTTCTTCCTTTTGTTTTTAATACAATTTAATGCTATAGTTTTCACTGTAATTCGAAAATCTCATCAAATTTCTAAATGATAAGGGTTTATTTTAGTTAATAACTTTATGGTTTTCATTTGTTCGATTGTGTCTATTACTTTTTTAATAAATTTTTTTTATATTTTTCGTAATTAATGGTCGTCATCCAATTTATTTGTAAATATTTTTCATCGCATGTTATGTATTCTTATATATGTTATTTCTTTTATTTACTTTTCAATACCAAATAGTTATTACTTTTACTTGGATTTATTGATGCCAACGGCCAGCATTTAATATTCGGCAATGATATCCGTATATAGTTGATCATTTACTAACATTTCTCATTGATAATAACTTTAATATTATGTACATGAATGTTTGTAAATATATTACCAAGTGTATTAATTCATGTATTTACTTTTAAAACACAATATTATAAATATTATGATTTATTTTTGCTAAATTAAGTTATAATTTTTAATAAAATGCGTAAAAAATTCAGCACGAAACCTTTATATATATTAATCCACTTTTTAAAGATTTTGCGGCAATTTTAAGGAGATACTTTACCAAGTTTATCAAAAGAATATAGTTTAATGTAGAGGAATTAAAGAGTNTATATATATATATATATTGTCATACATTTAACTAAAATAGAATATAAGC
The DNA here is from genome assembly GCF_043381705.1 of Parasteatoda tepidariorum. Classification (NCBI taxonomy): domain Eukaryota; kingdom Metazoa; phylum Arthropoda; class Arachnida; order Araneae; family Theridiidae; genus Parasteatoda; species Parasteatoda tepidariorum. The sequence goes on from NC_092205.1 coordinate 18,953,524, forward strand.
AAACGGTCAGTTTTTTCTTATGCGAGTTGTTTACATAGCAACAGTGAGGGAAGTATTACTAGGCTATTCGGTCTATTTCATCATCAAGTAATGACTAAGATGACTAAAATTGATTCCACTAAAAATTGGTTCGGTGTTTCCAAATGAATCTAGTAGAATTATGGTTTACAAATGTATTGATTTGAGTTCAAAATGTCTTTTTTAGTAAAATGAAATTTTCTATTACAAATAAGTATTTAACTAAACTATTCTCCAAAAATACTTAGATTGAAATTAATTTCAATTTGACTCCAGACATACCTTTCGAGTTGTAATAAACAATTACTTAATAAGTTATTAAATTTGTAAAAAATGACACTATTCCCATAGCTTGTTCACACTAGCACCGTGTAGTGGGGGTTAAGGTGGACAAAANATTTCAATTTGACTCTAGATATACCTTTCCGAGTTGTAATAAACAATTACTTAATAAGTTATTAAATTTGTAAAAAATGACACTATTCCCATAGCTTGTTCACACTAGCACCGTGTAGTGGGGGTTAAGGTGGACAATAGATTTTTTGACTTTTTTTTAAAAAAATTATGGAAAAAATAAACAACTTTTTTATTGCAGACATAAACCAGAAGGCAAGTAAACGTCCAAATTATTGTTGAAAAATACTTCACGAATTAAAAATATGAATAAATATTTAAACAAAAAAAATGTCCACTCTACCGCCTCTCCCCTATCGATTTGCTAACAAAAAGTTGTGAGCTGAGGGTTAACTGATTTGGAACCAATTGGTATACATAAATAAATAATGTTTTCCAAATTTCAGTTTTTCCAAAATAATTTTTTTTTTTTAAATCTGATAAAAAAATTTTTATTATGAAGTTGTTCAGGTAAAAGAAAAAAAGTTCTGACAGCGGAGCACTATTCAGAGAATTAATGTACCATGTATAACAAACCAATATCATTTATCTGTTTTTAGAAGCTTTTAAAACTCATTTTTAAGGTCTGGTACATTCTAACAACCAAATTGTAGTTATAATGAAATGTTTATGAAAAATAAATAATCTAAAAAAAAAGTGGTTAATCGCAATATAAAATCTATGCTGTTTATCGAATCTGTAAATAGAGTGAACAGTAAGAAATAAAAATCTTAATTTTTTAATAGAAAACTTTTTTGTACTGTAAAGTGAATTTTATTACTAAAGTTTAAGTTTTAGTGGAAACAAAGCAAATGAGAAAATATAGCTTCAAAGATATAAATGGATTATTTCCATTAAAAAAAATGTTGCAATTTTGCTTCTGGTATAATTAAATTTTTCATAAACTTTATATACTTTTTTCAAATTTATTGATTCTATTATAGTGTTATTTGTACGTCATTATTCTTTAAAAAATATGCTGTTATAATTATCAAGTGTAATTAAATTTATAATTTCGTATGAATGTTAGTGGGAGAAATATTTATTTTATTGAATTGCTTTGAAATTAAAATCCTTTTCAAAAGGAATAAAATAGCTTTGAAAAATGTTTAAAATACATGAAAACTCTGAAAAGTGGATTTTTCTTAAATTTATAAACGTAGGTCATGTTGACCCCTTTCCTTCTAAATAAATTTTCTGTTATTTCGCTTGGAATTAAGTTGGAATGTTTGTGTCCCTTAGATCGGCTACCGCGGGTTGAATCGGTGAGGCTAGCGGGTCATAATTTGGCGATCCCTATTTATTGCTAATACAACTTAACAATTTTTTCCGGACAATTTTATGTCATTTCCAACTGTCTCATCAATAATTTAAAAAACTGAAATGTAGCTGTCGGACTGAAAGCATAAATCATCACTTACGAAAAGGTGTCTGGCGAGTCACTTTAAGTTGACTTGGCGTGTTTATTATGATCATTGGCTCTTCATCAACCTTGAAAAGTCTGCCTTCTTTTTTATTTCTTATCTGCGGAATAATACATTGTTGTGGATTTGGTTCGCATTTAATAGTTGAAGTGTTGACCTTGGAACTGGTCACTTCTCTGCGTTTCTTTTTTTAAAAAAAAGGCGTCACGTTAGCCATTTTGGCGGCGTGAAAAAACTCTTGCGTAACGTATTGTTACTTAAGTATGCTAGGTTATCGATCCCTTAATGAGGGTGAAAAGTTTTTTGGAATTATTCATAGAGATTTTTCAGAAATGTTTCTTATGTCCTTACTGACTTGTGTTACCAGCATCGTTTTGTCTTTAGATTTCCCTTAACTTTTTCTGCTTTTTACAGAAAATCTTGTGATAGGTAAATGATATCTAAATTATACATACAATGAAATCGACGACAAAACTTTACAGAGGAATTCAGGATACTTTAGGAACATGAATTTATACACCGTACGTTTTATGTTTTGTCGCCGCCACTGTCTGTATTTCTTGCTATAACACTGGAAAAATAAAATGAAGATTTATTAAAAGAGCAGAAGAAACATTATTAAAATAAAATATCTAAAAAAAATATTTTAGAATTTTTTTTTTTTTTTTAAAAAATCCAAAAGTTAGAAATTAAAATAATAAAAAGGTATTATCTTGTCATCAGCTCACACGGTTATATTCAAACAAAAAAAGAGTGTTTTCTAATATTGTATTAATATAGCCAAAGCAGAATATATCAATACAATAGTGTGAGGGAGCACCCAAAAAAAACTGAAACGAAAATGAAACATATTAAATAAAAATTAATACAATATTAAAAAGCACTCTTTTTTGCGGATATAATCGTGTGAGCTGATGATGAATTTATATCTTTTCATTATTTTGTTTTCCAACTTTTTAATTTAAAAAAAAAATTCTTAAATATTTTTTAAAATATATATTTTTACAATGTTTTTTCTTTTCTTTTCACAAATATTTATTATATTTTTTTTCATGTTTTCTCTATATTTTAAACTTATTTCATGAGTTCTATATATGCAGTAAATAAAAATGCACAGTAAATAAAACTTATTATTTCCCCAAATTTTCTTCGTTATTCTCTCTATTCTTTTTTTCCTTTTTGTCTTTATTATGTTATATATACGTGCAATTATTTAAGAAGAAAGTAATAATATTACTCTAATTATTTCAGAAAATGTGATGTATCTTTAATAGCTTGGGAAATTGATCAGTCCTATGTTACCAAGACCCCTATTAATAAAATATATTGTCCATAAAGAAATGAAAACTTTCTTTCCAAGGTCGCTCTTCTCTATTTATCCACCAGAATTAAATGCGTCAAGTTAAAGCAGTGGCGTACGCAGAATTTTTTCAAGGGGGGTGTTCATGATTTTCTGAAACTACTAAAAGAAATTCGAGTATGTAATAAAGCACTATTATTTCCCTAACTTAGACAGCTAGATAATTTGACTCTTAATTTAGACAACATTATTTAGTTAAATTTTGATTTGATTTTTCAGGTTTAAGAACATAATGTAATATCTTCTCGCATGTAATATCTTCTGAAAAAAGTTCAATGTCATATGGGTGGGAAGTAACACTTTGAGGGCCACTTTCACATTCATCAGATTTTGATGTGCTAGAAACGTTTTCTTCAACGGAAGTGTCACATTTCTGTTCAACAGAAAAACTTACATTGGTACTAGATGCTGTCACCTCACTAATTTGAGGTCGTGATTTTTTCTCAAAATAATTAAAAATTGTTAAATTCTTGCGTTTTGACATCCTAAAGATCCAAGTGAAAATATATATATTGGCACAGATATATCCGCTATGCTACGATCTTAAAGCTTCGAGCTGGAATGAATAACTTCAACGAGCTCAGTATCTCCAATAGTATTGTTACTGATTTCTTCACTAGTGGAAATAACGACGACGACGGGTTCGGCGATTGAATGAACTTTTTGTTAAGACAAAACAAATCAGATTTAGCAACGAGCTCCGAAAGACAAACGGCACAGATAACTCTTAGTCTGACTAACTAACTCCACTGTTCTCCGTTCCCTCTTTTATATAAATTTTCACCGCAACTCCAAAATTCTCGAATTGTCTCAAACACGACAGAACGTGTAGGATTCCAGAATCATCGCGTAAAGACCTCGCGAATGAAAGCCAGTCTCGAAAACTATCGCGACTGGCGGGACAGAAAGAAAGCAGTCCGTAACAGTATCACGTGAATTTGGTTTAAAAAGTGCAACCCTATTATAGTAAATGTTTTTTCAGTGTTCTGAGAAATACCGTGAGAAAAAAAAGGAGGCATAAGGCAAATATATAGTCTTAAAAAATAATAGCCCGCATGATTTCTACTAAAATTTTCATTTTTACCATTTTGTCTGAGCTCAAGGGGGGAGTTTAAACCCCTAAACCCCTCCCTTGCGTACGCCACTGAGTTAAAGACCATGAAAATAACGGTTATCCCATTAAACAGTTGTTACTGCTTTTCAAATTTTTCCAGACTGTTGCCATCCTGATAATAAAAATAGCTTTCATATAAGTATTCGATGATGATTAATAGTAATTATACATGTTGTAGGTTAATTGGAATGTCTGGCTCTTAACAAATGCCATCATCATTTTACAATGTTCCAGGGCAATTAGAATAGTCTCTAGTATTTTCTATTAAGCGTGATTTTTTCTTACTTATTTGAACCAAATCATTTTTCTTACGGATTATTAAAAAATGTACAAAAATTTAATTAATAAGCCTGAATTTTCTAAGATTTATAGCAAGGAGCCTTGTATTATCTGTTTGAATAGAGAAGTATAGTAAATCTAAATGAGAAATAAAGGATAAATTTCTAACTAACCTAAAAGTATCTAAGGTTACTGCAAATGCACTGAAAAAAGGTCAAGCTAAATAAGCAATTAATTAATTATTTTCTTTTTAGTCTAAAAACATGTGATTTCATTGCAATAGGCCTAAAAAGTGTTAATTCGATTAGAAAATACTTCAGACTTTTTTTAAAAAATTATTCTGGTCGGATATTCTAATTAACAAAAAATATAAAGAAATAATGCAACAACCAAACAATAGTGTGCAAAAAGATACAAGCTATTGAGTTAATATACTTTGCTTTGGCTATACTGAGATACAATATTAGCACTCTAATTTGCGGGAATAATTGTGTGAGCTGACCTTTTTATTATTTTGTTTTCTGGCTTTTAATTTTTGTAAGATTTTTAAAATAATTTTGTTTATTTTGTTAATTTTCTTTTCCTTTAAAAATATTTTCCCTATTTATTTACTCCTTTGTTTCTTTGTATTTTTATCTTATATGGATTCCAAGTATTTGCAGCTTATGCACATTTAATAAAATGTAATAAATTTCCTTGTATATGTATATATATGTAGTTTAAAGAATGACAAAACATTTTCAATCATCCGAATATTTGGACAATTCATCATTTATTGTAATGATAATAGTTATTTCTATTAAATTTAGTGCGTAGACAAAAAGATGCAAAAAAATTGTTAAAGAACGCATTTCCTAGCATTGCGAAAGCATTACTAAATCGGCACGAAGATGTAATATTGACGTTTCGGCGTGATTTAATATTTCTTGAGTACAAGGTAATCCAAAATCTATAATAAAAACAGCTGCAAACGTGATCACATTCCTCGTTTTCTCACTGCTTACCTTTTCTGTTCACGTTGAAGGAGGGGGTGGTTTTACATCATAATCACAGAAAGCAATCGATTCATGCTCAATTCTTCTTAAAGCAAGTTTTGTTTTCTGTATTTTCCGATTCATATAGAAGTAGACTTTATATACGGTGCTTAGTAAGTTAAAGTGATATTTTGACTTCCTTTTCTGTATTGTTTTGTATTAAATGTTAATTTTATCAGCAACGGCTTCTGAATATAAGGGGAAAAAAATAAAAGAAACATTTTATATAATTTAGTTTAACTGACGAAAACAAAAATGTGATGAAAATGAAATGCTTTTCTATGATTAATTGGATGCCTGCGAACGACGTCATCGTTGGTATCGATCCTGATTGGCAATTGAAACGTGGCATTTGTTTACGTTTCAAACTGTTATTTCAGCATATGACTTCCATCACATCATAGATGAATTAGATATGCGATCTGGTAAACGATTATCGTATCGAGCGATAATTTAGTAGCTTGTAAATTGATGGTGTATGTAATTAATACTTAGCAAAAAGGAAAAAAAATGAGCTATTAGTTTTCCTTTATTAACGGAAAGAAGTTTAACAGCTGTAATGTTAACACGCTATCTTGTTTATAAACAATCAGCTGGCGCTGAGTTTATTGGTCAGGTGGTTGTGTATCAACGGTCTTCTCTTCATGAGTTGAAAGTATCTCATTGTATATTTCTATCAATATAAGTCAAATACAAAAAAACATAACAAAAAAATCGACGCACCAAGGAGGAGTTGTCAGATTGAAACGAAAATTGGTGGATAGGAAGACAATGTTCAGAATAGTCAATGATTAAAATTTCAGAACAATTGAATAATTTATTGCAGAGTTACAGTAACAAGTTCAATAAGGTGTTGACCCGCCTCTAGCCTGGATACAAGCTGCCACACGACGTGGCATAGACCGATAAAGCTCCCGGATGGTCTCTTGCGGTATTCCATGCCAAATTTGATCCAATTGTCGAACGAGGTCATCAACATTCCGTGCCAGATGCAATCGCCTTCCCATCATATCCCAGACATGCTCCACGGGAGAGAGATCTGGTGATCTGGCAGGCCAAGGAAGAGTTTGACAAGCTTGCAGACAGTTCATAGCAACACGTGCCGTATGTGGTCTGGCATTGTCCTGCTGAAAAACCAGCCCAGGGCGCTGCAAAAGGAACGGTAGCAAAACAGGTCTTAGGATGTCGTCGACGTACCGCTGTGCAGTAAGTGTACCTCTAATGACGACCAAAGGGGTCCGGCTGTCAAAGGAAATGGCACCCCAGACCATAATGCCTTGTTGAGGGCCGGTGTGGCGTGCAATAGTGAAGGCAGGATCCCCCCTCTGCCCTGTGCGTCTCCAAACACGTCTTTGATGATCGTCAGGACATAGTTGGAAGCGGAATTCGTCGCTAAATACTATACGTCCCCAGTCGGCATCATTCCAGCCTGACCGAGCCAAAACATTCATGCATACGAAATTTCAAAGCAATCGGATGATTGCTTCTTGGTGCGTCGATTTTTTTGTTATAGAGTGTAGTAGAACAATAATAAATGCTTTTAGTTTGTTAGTTTCAAAGAGTTGAGCTTGAGAAGCCTGACCAAAAAACACCCTCTCTCCTGACTAAACCAAAAACATGTTTTCAACTTCGTATTTAAAATGAGCCTTAATTGTTGTGAGTAGTGAGTGATGTGAGTAATCGTAAATGACCCTAAAACTCGCTGTTTGAGCACTTTTTTTTTACAGATAGTGTATGTTCAGAAATTATATGTAAAAACTTATTTTGCATATTTGGAAGTAATTTTAAAATTACAACGTATCAAGAACTAAGATTTTTTCTTGAATAGTTTTCTCGTGATTAATGTTTTGTAATAGAATTTTTCCAAGTTATATAAATCCTGCAGACAAAGAGCACAGCTGGCTGTAAAGCGCTGCATTAATTAAATTTGCACTTTAAATTTGTTATAAAATGCACGAATAATTTACGAGATTTATACAGGTTTTTAAAATCCATGAAAGGTTCTTAATTTAGTAAACTGTTGGTTCTTAAGAAGTTCCTTTTTTCATTTTTGATTCTTAATTTTTTTATACGGATTTACTGATTCTTTTAAAGTTTGTTTTTAGTTTTCAGTTTTTTTTCTTCTTTTTCATACTGTCAGGTTCTTAAAGTGTTCAATTCTTTGTTAGTAATTTTTTTATTATAGATTTTCAGGTTATGAAAACGTTTCATTTTTAGCTCTTTATTCTTTTTTTAATATTTATTATAGATGGCGCTTTTAGGTTCTGGAAATTTCGCAATTTTGTTCCTTTTTTTTCCTTGCGTTCTCTCAGGTTCTTAAAATGCTTTATTTATATTTTTATTTCTTTTCTACATGCTTTAAGCTTCAAGAACTTTCTTATTTTTAGCGTCTTACAGAAATATTATCTGATATTTTAAAAATATCGATTACATCGATTTTTATAGTTTTTGAGAAGTTCTCTTTTTTCGTCTTTCGAATACGTACCCAATTTTCTTTATGCTCTAGTATTCATTTAATGCTCAATGAATTTATCTACGACTCAACAACGATATTGCTAGACTAAAGTTTTTAATTAGTTTATTCGACAAAGGTACTCGTTATCTTTGCATGAATTATTTTTATGATAGGTCATAAAAAGAAAAAAATATATATATCGTCTGCAATTCACGCTGCGTTAGAAACACGCTCACTATTTATATTCCGTAGACGCAAGGTGTTCTAAGCTCTATGCCAGTCAATCCAATTATATCATTCCTCAATTGACTATGCATTTTTATCGCCAAGGTCGTTTCATAGATTTTATTGCGGAAAAGCTCTAAAACACGAATTTGAGAGAATGTTTGGTAGGAATCAAGGATGGCTTGTTAAAAGCAATTTTTTTCCGTCTTCATTTAACCGCCTTCTTGTTAAAAACAGATTTGGAAAGAATTCAAATCACAGTGAGTGCTCTTCTCCCCAACTGATGTTATTTTAGTACCCTCATCATTGTGTATTAAAAAGAATTGTTTGTTTGGAATATTCTGTGGTAAGAAGCGTTGTTTAAATCAAAATAAGCTTTCTTTCTTTGTTTGCCTTGTAGTTAGTTCGAGGTTTAAATAGAGTCGTAACTGGCTTGCAGTTGTAACTTGTAATCAGGGCGCGATTTCGTCGATTAGCAAGTAGCGAATTGCTTGTTAAAAGAATCGAATGCTAGTGTTACCTTGTAATAGTCTTAGACTAGAGACCGTTCGTTTTTTAGCAGTTATTTGTTTTCGGGCCATTTCTACATGCCTTTTCAAAGTTCGGCGCGAGAATTTCATATTTGAGTAGTCACTTTTCGACATGCCCAGTTTGTGATCATCCTGCCGTAAATCTTCTTTATTTTGCGATACTTTTTTTTTTATTTGACAATTATTAATTTTTCTTCATCACTACTTCTATGTGATTTTTCAAACAACTTATTCGTTATTACGACTCACAAAATTCGAATTTTGGTTATTATTTCTTTACTGGAACAATTTTCAACAATTCCATCCAAAATTCTCTTTGTTATAGTTTTATCCAATATTTTTTTTGGCAGTTATTTATCACTATTTCGGAGTAACCACCTTTTGTTGTAAAACTCTTGAGTTTCGTCAAATGTGCATAATCTTTATATAATTAATTTAATGAATATAATACAATACTATAAAACAGTGTATTTAAAACTCAACTAATGAGTAAACATTTAAATAATCCGTTCAGTAACCGTTTTATATTTGCAATTTGTCATACAATAATGATTTTGTTGCATTTTCTGCATCATAAAATGAAAATGTATTGTCACTTTGAAAATTCTAATATGAACCCTAGTTTTGTTACTTTTTTTATTGCACTAGCAAGCTTTGCTATTGATTTTAAAAAATTAAATCATGCCATGCTTGTAACTAACAGTTATAGATTTTAAAAAAATAACAGTATTTTTTTAAAAATACATTAAAAATTTATTTATGATTACGTTTAATATGTGACTTTCGAAACCATACTTATCTGAAATTATTAAAAGGTATTCTAAAAATAACTATAGTTTGAAAGATACTGTTGTAACAGCTAAACAAAAATTTTCATATTTTTATAGATGCCTTTATACTTATAATATTTCTTTAAAAATGCAGCATATTCTATTATCAAATGGAATTTATGGAATTATTACTTTCACTAAACTTAACTGCTGTCTCAATTTACATGATCGAAAGGAAAATGTAACAGACCAACATTTGGGGAAACAAATTTTTGCCACGTTTTTTCATTGTTGTTATCATATCAAATGCTACTTGCCAATATCAGCAAGCCTGTTTGGTGGGTGAAACCAAACAAATTTAAGGCAAGTGGTACGTTTCTTGTTTTTCAGTGGCGCCATCTATGGCTAAGAATACGACTTCAGCCCCACACGTCTCACAAACTGTTTATAAGGCGGACCCATTCATGCATTCATTCATTCGTTCATAGATCGTAATTTTGACCTGAACCAGAGAAAAATCAATCTCAAATTTAGTACCCCCAGAGGTATGATTTGTTATGGGAGCATGGAGGACTTTGCGACCCAGCAGATTTAACGTGTACCAGTCACCATTTACTACGCGGGGAGTCTTCGGCCGACAGGGATCTAACCCCCGACCTCTTGGACATGAGTCCAGTGTAAACATTTCAAGTGATATAAATGTTGCATCAGGAGTTTGCTTAGATAAAGTAAGAGTTTAGTGGCACTAGTAAAGTTTATTCCAGCAATTCTGGAGACCTAAGATGATTGTGCTCCGAAAAAATCCGTATTTAAGAATTTTTCGCTAACCGAGATCCGGAAATTTCCAGAAATCCAAGGTCCAGAAGTTTCGAGAAATTATCGATCACATTTATGTATCAAAATTCTTGTATATTTTATTTAAAAATATTAGAACTAGAATTTATGCTTGGCATTTCTTTCATTTGTAAATATTTTTTCTGGTAGAATAATAAATTTGATTAGAGATAAAAGTAAACTTATACGTAATTATTTATTGAAATTATGCTGCAAATTTCTTAAACTTTAGTAAAAATGTGTCAAAATTGCTCTGAAACAAGTACTGTCGAATTTGAAAACCCATATAGTCATTATCAAGCATACTGGTATGCTCAAAATTGAAACAGAATATACTCAATTTTGAGCAAAATGCATTGTCTCAAAAACGAGACGTCATGACGAAATGACACGTCATCATCAAATGTGACTAAGTTCAATCAGAGGCGTAGCTAGAGTTTACAATGCCTGGGGACTAACTCAGATTTTGCTGCCCCTTGCAATATTATTTCAAACTTCGGGACCATTTCATGATTTAGATAAATAAAAATTTTATGTCCACCTCTCTTCGCTTGGGATTTAATCAATCGAATTTTTTTTTAAAAAAAAAGCGAATTTTTTTAAAATAAAATCTTAAAATAAAAAAGGTTTTATTTATAAAAACGATATTTTGTTCTATAGAAAATTATACGGTTTTTATATTATTTTGCATGAATGCTAAATACCCAGCCGAGTACTCAGACTCGGCCGGGTAATAAATCAAAATTTTTCCGGGTATCCGGAATCAGCCGGGCAACAAATAGAATTTTTGCAGGATTCGTGGATCATTCTAGGTAAAAATACAATTTCACCTGGTATAAGGTTCCTGGATCCGGTAAAATTTTAGGACAACTCTATCATTTCTTCGCATTTTTTTTCTTCCAGGTTTGCTTAATTTGTTTACACTACAAGAGGTAATTTTTAATGTTAAACCACATTGTTATTTTTGGCATTTGATTCATATCTATGTAAGTTATAAAACTTTTGAATAAAGAAATTATTTAGTAAAATATTTATGATTACCACTAAATAGTGCACATGCAATATCAAATAATTTTGTAAAGTTTTTTCATAGTAAAAATTTAAATAATTAATATAGTAAGTTTATCAGAAAATATAAATTAAAATTGAATTTATAGTGTCAAGAGCAAAATGATCGTGCCGCGAAATGAGATGTGATTGTGTCAGCGAAACTTTCGGGGTGAAGTGATTGTGTTGACGAAATGAGCTGTCGGTGAACTATCAGAGAGGTGATTGTGTTGGCGAAATGAGCTGTCGGTGAACTATCAGAGAGAGGTGACGTGTTGGCGAAATAATCAGGTCGTCGAAATGATCATGTCGGTGAAGTGAGAACACCGATTTGATCATTCGCATATTATTTTCAAGATTTAGATCAATCATGGAAATTAAGATCAGTCCTGGAAATTAAGATCTATCCTGAAAATTAGATCAATTGTGGAAATTAATTACTTCAACCTTTTGTCTATCGTTGTGTAAAATCTTTTGGATTTTTTTTGTTTAGTTTTGTAAGTCCAAAATATTTATAAATGGTTTTATTGATACTGAAAAATTAGACAACATACAACTATATCTCTTGTAGCTTTTCTTGTTTACCTGGTTGCGCAAAAGTCGTGCACTATCGCATGTTTACATTTAATTTATTTAGGGCGGACAGTGTTAACGAAAAACAGCTCCAACGTTGATATATTAAAAGATCCATATCATTTCGTCGACGCCAGTGCATGTCAGCAATTAATCTATTTTCAAAGAGAGCTTTATAACCCTGTTAATAATTTATTTCTCTGACTTAGGCGACGGATTTAAGAGAGCTATCTGATCGAAATAAACTGAACACGTTGATTAATTGGGAAAGAGCACTTAGTCCTTTCCTAATGCTTTCAATGAAGTTTTTGCTTTTCATAAACAAGTTCTGGCGGATTGAGTTTTCGAACGGTGAGATAGTTTTTCGTTAGAAGTAATGAAGTGGTCAGATTATTTTTGTTTGTCTTATTATTCTATTTATTTTTCATTTATTTATTTTTTCTATCAGCGAATGATATTTTTTTTGTAACTTTATCATAAGTTTGTATGCATAATATCATTTAAAATACTTTTTTGTAACTCATAAAAAAAATGCACAAAACAAGTGAAAAAAATAATTTTATAAGTAATGCATTTAATAAAATAATGGCCACAATGAGTTTAACCTTTGTATCAACTGATCAATATCAATTTGTCGTAAGTTCATTGTTTTAAGAGCTTTTTTTTCTTCTTAACGACAGGCACAGAACTTATCGTTCTTCGCTATGGAAGGTGACCGAAGTGTTGCTCATTTTGCGTTGCCTGGTGAGCACCCTGTGGTCAAAAGGCGAGCAACATTACCCACGCCACATTGCCACAGATACCCATTCATGGGGTGGGCCACATTCACACATTGCACACAACAGACACGCAGAGAGAAGCATCCATGCGGAATTCTAAATAGTATAAATTTAATTAGATTATATTTTATTTTAAAGCAGTATAGTATCAGAAAATAGTCAAGTGTTAAATTTGAATATCGATGAAAAAATTGTGTGCACTTTTTAAACTTATTATTATATTACTGAATAACACAGAACACGAACATAACAAATGAAGGTTTTATCAAGTTAATCATAATCAATTCATGCAAATATCTTTCATGAGATTATAAGTAATCAAATTTTTGTGTGAAACAACAAGCAGCTGAAATATTGTTTTCCCTTCAAAATTGTTTAATTACTGTCGATTATTTAACTGCTTTTTATCTTCTTGGCCCTCTTGTATAGCAGGGTCAAATATTTAATTGATTTTCTGATTTCAAAAATTTATTATTACCAAATTAGTTTACTTAATTGTATTCTATAGGTTTGATGCTACTGTAGTCACTGCTTAATGTGATAATTTTGGGACACAATGATTTTGATAACATTAAGCGATTGATAACAATAACCGATTGATAACTTTAACCAATTGATAACATTAACCGATTGATAACAATAAACGAAATGCGAAATTATATAAATTTACTAAATTAAGACACACATCCTGAGTTTGAAAATAAAGAGAAAAATTCACCTTATGTTTTGTAATGTAGTTTCTTTTCACTTATAAAAATTATACACAATAAAAAAATACCAATTATTGATTATCTACAGGTTTTATTCATAAGCTCATTTATAAATCATTCATAATCATAATGCTTTTTTATGTCATCGATGAGGTATACTTAACGCTTGAACACTTTTATCGCATTCCTCATTTCAGCCAGGAGTGAAGGAAATTTTCAGTGCCTTATATTTCCACAGAACGCAACTTATTTGGTTTTAAATTTCCTCTAAAATTATAGCGCATTTGTTTTCATAAGTTACAAAAACTTTTTCAAAATAGTTTTAGAAAATAAAGTTTGTATATGGTTAGTGTATTTTTTATAATAATTTTTTCTTTAATAAAATGAAAAACACAATTCTTGAATTAACTGTGAAAATTTTGTGAAGCGGCACATTTTTTTAAATTAAAAAGTTTTTGTCGCAATTAAATTTTTTTAATTGGACCAAAAATTTCCCCCAAACATAGTTCGTGCGATTAGACACATTTGTAAGCAACACCAAAGCATTCTTAATTAAATATTGATGTATTTATTTTCTCTTTGTAGGTAGTGAATGAGGTGATAAAGAGTGGGCGAGTGAGGGATATGGAATGCGATGGATAATGAGCAGCCACATCAAGAGCACGTCAAATGCGTGGTGGTGGGAGACACGGCAGTGGGCAAGACACGTCTTATATGCGCCAGGGCATGCAACGCTCGGCTCACGCTCAGCCAGCTCCTAACCACACATATACCCACCGTCTGGGCTATCGACCAGTACCGCATCTACAAAGAGGTGAGTTCTACTCAAAATATCAGATACTGTTTTGCAATTTTTCAAGAACTCTTTCTTTTCATTTTAAAAAATCGTTTAGTCTTACTGTAGACAGATCGTAAGACACAATTTCCATTAGATCACCAAAGTGAAGCATCACTGGATGACCACTTTGATCAACATGCGAAGAGCCCTCGTTAAACTGTTCTACTGTTAAGTGCTGGACTTCGCGCGCAAATAGCCGGACATTTCAATGGGAGGAGACATCCCCTTTGCAAAGGATTGAAATCGAAGACTATAAGAACGGTTTATATCCATTTTTCGCAAAAATAACGATTGGATCACAATCTGTTGCATTTTGTGGATTGCTAAGTATTGAAAAACAATAACTCAAAAAATCGGTTCTCCCCAAGAGTTATTACTAACTGAAGATGGGTCGTACTGTGGAAAAACCTTTTTCGAGCGCAAAAACGTTTTTTTCTTCTTCTCCAATTCACCTTTTATGGGTATTAACCGTTCTTCCCCCCCCTGTTGCAAAATAAATTGATTGAAATAAGAATCACAAGATTTTTAAATTCTTGTACTGACACTATTTTAATTAACTTGACAATTCAAAAAACATTTCCTAATTAAAATCGGGAGTTATTCTAGACTTTTTGAAAAAGGTTCTGTTTTTTGTGAAATAGTAAAAAAATCTTCTCGTGATAATTGGAATGTTTGAAAATAGTTTACTGTTTTTTTTAAATTAGGAAGAAACGTACTCATAATATTTTAAGACTAAAATTAACTTAAACTCGGGTTCTTTCTGTCTGGTTCCTGTTTTACTAAATTTGTGAAGGAAACAAAACACAGAAACTGATTTTTTCAAGAGCTGTAGCTTCAAAATTATGGTTAATTAAAAACATTATCTTTTCCTTTTTTAAAAGAAACATTTTGCTTAGGAGTCTCTTTTAAAAATGGAAAATATTTTAAAGGGCCCGTTTTTAAGATGAAATATTTTGTAAACGATCCATTTAAATTATACAAAAAAAAACAAAAAAAAACTTTGCGAATGATCCGTTAACGGATTTAAATTTTTCTATAAATGATTCATAAAAATAAACGAATCAAACCGCGTATCAATGCGACAAAATATGGGATTGTTATGTAGAGCAGCACAAAATAAAAAAATTTATTCAATAATGAATTAATTCACAAATAAATTCATTTACTCTTTCCCATCAAATGCATGACTAAAACTTTATTTAAAATTATACCAGCGGGTGACCGAGCTCCGCTCGGATAAAACAGGTATCGAAGCTAACTCGAAGATTTAAATTTTCAATTGTGATTTATCAAAACAATACATGCCATAAGAAAATTTGTGAAACCATTGNAAACATAATTACACAGTTTATTAGAAACTTACGGTTTGATATTAAATAATGATTTTGTCACATTCTTTTTTTTTTCCAACTGCATCGAGAGACGAAAATAATGAGTTTTCAAGTGTTATTTTTAAGATATTTTTTTTCTTTTCTTCTTTTTTTTCTTCTGTAAAATGCCCTAGGACTTATCACCAATAGTGAGCTTTATTTTGCTATTAAATAAATAATGAGTGCAATAAAGTTCAGATTAAGTTAACCTGGAAAATTGAGCTATGTTTATTTGAATAAAATAAACGCTGGGAATATTTATCAGAAATTAAATATATGTTTTATATTAATGACCTTCTAATATATAAATGAAAAAAAGGTTTTTAATAAATTTTATTAATAATGTAGTCATTTGCATGGCTAAATTATAGAATCAAACCTTATATTTCGAAAGGGCTTTAAAAAAAATCTAACATAATTGTCGAATGAAAGTAATTGACATATGTAATCTCTTTGTAATATGTTATATTTTTTATATATGCAATTTAAAAGAATACAAATAGCTGCCAAAGTTTGCCAACTTGGCTTAATTATCAATTAATCCAATCAAATAAAAATCAATCTAATATTTTTCAGATTTAATTTATTATCTGAATTTTATTGCACTTATTATTTATTTCATAGCAAAATTAAGTTCTCTATCACATTTCTTGTGCATAAAAAAGACACGATAAAAGTAACTCATGAAAATCTTTTAATTTTACCATTTTTTGACTGCGAAAATCGATTTTCGTTCCTCTATGAACCGTAGGGAAAAAAAACCCTCGTTGTCACGTCACATCTTGCTTTGTCTGCCGAAAGGCTGTTCTTGTTGGAAAATTGGTTTTACGGATTTCATGAGTTTCGAAGACAAAGCTATAATTTTTAATGAACTGTAAACCATCCTGTCTAAATTATCTGGGCTCGAGAATGGATAAATTACTCAAATATTTTAAAATGTATTAATTTTTTTATTATTATTTTTAGTTAGAAATTGTCAATTTCGCTTTATTTGTCCACCTATACTTTATTGCAAATAAAGAAAAAACCGTTCTCGCTATGGAGAGAGCCTGTTTGCATCTAAGTGCATGCCAAATGAATGCCAGGCCCGAACGAATATCGCCAACTCTTGAAACGACGTTGCGCAACCTTCTTTTTGTTTGCTTTCTCAAATCGTAAAAAATGAGGAAAGCAAAACTTATTGAATCCAATTAAATCTAAAGCTATTGCTATGTCATATAGTTGTTTCTTTTTCAAGAAAGAATACTATCCTATGGTATATATCGTAAATGATAGCACGAATTAAATTTCTGCCTGACGTGTTTAAAATTTTTTTTTGTTTAATTTTTTAAAGCCTATATAATTTTTTGAAAGTTTATTTGTACAATTTGATAACGAAATAAACTATATGCAGTCGCGGTTAAATCCTATACCGCAATGGTCTTTTCTTAACTTGCAACGGAGTATCGATGAAAACTATCTAAGTCAGTGAATAATTTGTTTTGAAAAATTTGTATAAGCCCTGATAATGCAGCGTTGGAGTCAATTTTTATATATTTAGAAATTATGTCTCTAATACTTTTCAATTTCAAAAACCGTCGCTTTTCCTTAAATTGACGTTTTGCGCCATTTTCAAAATAAGTATGGAAGACGCTGGTTTTAGATAGCCTAAACTTGACGTAACAGTTATGAATAACTGTTGCGATCTCACAGCAGTTATGAAAATAGCATCTTATTCGCGTAAATGCCTAATTTCATGTAAATTTTTTTTATTTGAATGATACATTATTTATGAAAGGTTCTATTTAACGATAAGATTCCTATTACGAATCAAAATTTCTCCGTAAATAATTCCTGAAAATAAACGAATAAAACCACATATCAAAATTATAATATCTCTTATTTCTCTGACGAAATATCCGATTTTTTCATAAAGCGCCCCTAACCACTATCAAAATTCATTAACTTTTAACAAACACATTCACGATTGAAAATTCACATAAAATTATACAAAAAAAATTTTCGATAACACTTTGAAACATCATATTACCTTGAGATATAATTAAAAGTTGATGATCTGGCATCAAACGACGACGTCACTAACTTTTTTCAACTGTTTTTTTTTCCTTCTTTTTTCAAACCGATGCCTACATCAAGTATATTTAAATTTAGGAATCTTAAAGAAATTTTATTTATCCCTAATTATAAGTACCAATGAATACAAACCCAAATGTGTAAAAAAGAAAGAGATGCTTTCTCTGCTGAAAGACTGTTCTTGCTGGAAAACAGGTTTTACGGACATCTAAACAGAATTACTTTTCCAGTGGAACCTATTCCCAAAGATACAATAATTTATTATGGTGTTATGTAATTTATTTGTGTAATAGATTGTACTGATATTTCTTTAATTCACTTGATTATTTCGGAAAATCGTTTGGTGGTAGTTAAGGAAAAATAAAATTTTCTGGTCCTTGCAATTCTTAAAATTTGTCGAAACCCTATTAAAAATTTCTCCCTGCTTATCAACAGCATTTCATCAATTTATTTATTTCTTTTTTCAGTTCATTGCTATTTTGTTTTAACAATTTTTCACTTCTCGAAATTATATCAATTGTAATTATCTTAATTTTTGCTATTGGTTATTTTATTTTTAATTGAAAAGCTTGAGGAGAAATATTTATGGAGATTTTTATAAATGCTTATTTTTTTCATAATTCATTCCTTTATGTTATTGAAATAAATATTTTTTGAGATTTTTCTATCCTTCGTTGGCATTACATAAATAATTTCATATTAATAAATTATAGATTCTTGTATTAAATAATGTGGATAATTGATTGGATAATAAATATAAATATTTCTGGTTAAAAAAAAAAACATTATCACTCTCAAAACACCTGTAATCCTTCATAGAAACAATAGGGTACCGCGGAACACTTTTTGGGAACAGTTGTGTTAAAATATATTTAATTCCCAAATAAAAATAAACACAATTCGAAATTTTACTTCTTTATAAACGGTGTAAATCTACCTGATGATATGATTTTTCTAAACTCATGAAAAATAAAAATAAAAAGTTTAAATCTTTTATTTTTCCTCTAGAGAATCAGAATTTAAAATGACTTAGTGGGTATATCGATCTGTTTTGGTTTTTTTTTTTCAGACTTCCTCCTTCGCTTCTGTGTAAATATTTTGAAGAAAGTTCTTTTATGTTGAGTGTAAATAGTGTAATGAGGACAAAGTAAAGCAGGTCTCGACAGTGAAATCCTAGAAAAATATTAATCCTTTATTTTGCTTAATTCATATTCCCATAGCAACACCTCCCATGTCATTGCGTCAAAAGTTAAACGGATATATTCTTAGATTTACTTGTGACGTCAGAAGATTTCGTCATGCACTTACCCACAAATCAGGTGGCTGTTTTTAATCGATTTGGATGTCCATTTCCGTTGCCATCCGTCAAAATAAAGTAATAAAACATATTTTTCCGTTTTTTGTTTCGATTCCTTAGTTTGAATGTCATTATTTTCCATTGAGTTGGAAATGGTCGTATCCGCCTTCGCCTGCCATTGTCTTTTGCTAGCAGGAGCAAAGAACTTCTTTCTGATTTGAACCTTATTCTCGTCTGAGTGTTTATGGCTGATAACCAGAAATTATTCAAGATATTTCTCAGAAAACGATGTCTGGGGACACTAGTTGGACATTATTGGAAGAAAAGATCAGTGACCAGAGATTCTTTGGAAATAGAGTTATACGTTTTTTTTCTTCTTTTTTTAAACAATTACTCTTGAGACCAGTTTTTGTATTCAATAGTTCACACATTTTTATCGTATCATAAATGATGTTTTTTTTCCTAATATTGTGTCCCACATTATCATATATCTTCACATGTCTCTCTAAATTACATAAGCATAAAGTTACAATTCCGAAACAAGGAACTACTAAGTCCTTTGCAACACAATTTCTTTTTAAAAATAGTTTCATTTTTTAAATAAAATTATCTAATTATTATTTTTTTTTTATCAAAATTGTTTATCCATGGTTATGATTTATAATTTTTTTATTAAAATTATTATTAATTATCATATTATTGTTACTAATTATTTAAGATTTTTTTAAAATATTTTTTTGTTGTTGATAGTTTGAACGTTTAGGAGTTACTGATTGAAATGCAAAGCATTTTATCACTTTTTTAAAAAACAATTTAATGGAAATTTGACTTTTTATTTAGGCTAACATATATTTTTGAAATTTCTTCACTTAATATCTATTTTTGTCCCATTTGTGGTTAAAATTTAAAATAAAAAAATTGTAAAATTTTTTCAAATATTGTATATATTATCTCAATTATGTATAGTTGGTTGAGTGTTTTTAATTAATCTCTCCTTAACTGTTGATTTTCTATTTTGAGAAGTGGTTCAAATAGTACCTTATAAATGCATAACTGGCACATAAAAAACATAGGGTATCCTAAATGTTACTGACGGATTTATTTTACGACTCTCCTCGTGTTACTTCAGGGTGCAAAGACGCACACTTAGGGAACACCAATCCTATTGCTAATTTTTTATTAGTTATATTTTTAAAAACTTGAACTATGTACCAAAAAGTTTATTAAAGTCATATAAGGTGGCAATACAGAATAAGTTAAGGAAATATAACTTTTCTTTTTTATCATTTAATGTAGCGATTCCTAATACGTGTTTCGGGAAACCCTAGGGTTGCGTGGAAGGATCCCAGCGGTTCCGAGATTTAAGACAATTTATTTAAATTGGTAACAATTTTTGAAACTTGTTCATATAAAATCATTATTTATTTAATATATCGTTTATTTATATTTTTTAAACTATTATTGTTGGAACGATGAAAAAATTTATTTAATTCCTCACCTTATATAGTTTAAAAATCATTGATAGTCTTTCTTGGATTAATATGTTTACAACAACTAAAACAACGCCAAAAGAAGGTCGATCATTTAGGGCTCCGTAGCCAGATTTAGTCATCAATACACATTTCAACAATTTTGTTGTGTACGGAGCGAATGCCATTGCTGGAGGAATGGCATGCAAAGTTTAAAAATGGAAATTTTGATCTCAGAGACGCACCTTTTCTGGCAGTCCAGTTGAGTTCCATGAAGTGCGATTAAACTAACTTTTGAACGAAAGCATAAAAGGAAATCGAAAGCTTAAACGCCATAAATTAAAAAAAATTAGAAAAACGGCGGGAGCGTATTTGCCAATCCATCACTATGTTGTTTAACGAAGAGTGGTTGCTTACAAACAATAGAGACTTAGAAGCAAATACTTTTAAGTTTCTGGTGATTTGTTATTTTTGGTTCTCAACAGCGTCAGAAAGGGTTAAGCATCATAGTGATCAAAACGCAAATCCATCTCTACCAGACGTGATTGTTCAACGTTCGTAGTTGTCTGATATTCCCAATTTTCCCTATGCCCTTATTTGACCCGATTTTCAGCTTTTTGTCCTAATATTCCTGATTTTTGTATGCATTATTTCATTATACGATTATAAAAATAAATCAATTTAATCAATCAAAAAATTTGAATTTTCCATCCAATTTTTTTTTATTTTAATTAATAATGCTTGAAAAAATCACAAAATTATGGATGGTATACATATGGTTCAGGCATATAGAGCCTTACTTGCAGGTTTCATTGTTTCAAACTTCTTGGAATTTAGTAATTTTATGAAAAGAAGCTAAATTAACAATTTTACATTATCGAATTTTTATGGGAATTAATTCAGGTTTTACACGTCTATTGAGTTTTTTCAGCAATTGCAGTAGCGAATGTTGTTGGCTGGAGTTTTACAGTTTCACAATTATTCATTCGTCTCTTTGATTTTAAAAATGATCGATTCGAATCAACAGCACAGTAATCATATATAATTTTTAAATTGTGATTTGTGGAATTATCCACTAAATTATTTTTATGTCAATTAAATATCGGTATGTGGGAATTTTATCTAACTGATATTGGTTAAATTTTTATTAATACAAGAGTTTCTATATATTGATAATTGATTTAACAGTATATTTTATTTTATTTTTGCGACAAAACTTACCCTTATATTACTTTAGTAGAGCAAATTGTACTTTTCTTTAATTTGTACTTATTAAAAATAGTCTTCTACATGTACAGGGTTATTCATAATTCCCTCCGGGGTTTCGAAGCGTTATAGTAAAAAAAATGAAGACGAATATGGCAAAAAAGAACGTATGAAATTATTCCAAAAGTATTGGAAGTTTTAATTTAAGCAGTTGCTGGTAGATGGCAGTAACATGTACCACTGAAGCCAGTTGTAGTAAAGAAAAATGGCGTTTACAGGCGGAGGGAATTATGAATAACCCTGTATACTGTTCCAAAAAACGTCTTTTTTTTTTTTTTGAAAAATTTTGTACCGATTATTTTTTGCCTACCACAAGCCGTGTTATGTTATAAATTTGTATTACACTCAGAACAAGTTTTTTGGCTTAGTCATTCGTTTTAAAAACCCTGAATAATTGTCACTAATTGTTGCAGCGTTCCCTTCCTTTTCTTTAAAGAAAAAAAATGCTGAATTCCTGACTAAATTTTTTTTGCTGTGTACCTTTGTATTTTTACAAGAAAAATGAGTGAAATCGAAAGGGAGAAAAAAATCGAACGGAAATTCCTTACGACGCCAAAAGCGGAGAAGAAGAATAACAGTGACCTAGAGGTGTTCTTTGTTTTGACTGCGCAAAAAGGATCAAGATCGGGCCTTGGCGCGTCTTTGGAAATCTGCCAATATCAAATCGGCCTTCAAACATTCACATGCAGCCGTGTCAACAACCCGAGGGATTAGCTTCACGGTTGCAGTTTTTATTTTATAGGTGCGATTCCTCTTTGTGTTTTGTTGTTGACAAATCTCAAGTACAGATGAACTGAAAACAACTTCGTTGTTGACAATTTAGAGGCTTCAAACTAGAGAAAAAATGAGAATAAAAGAAGTGAAATTTTATTAAATGATTAAGTACCTATAAACGTTTAAAACCGTGGAAACTTAACCCAATTAGGGGTTTGCTTACGATCTAATTTTTGTATAATTAGTTTAATAGAGTGATAAATTTTCTGTATTGTTTTTCAACCAGAATATACGTTTTAAATATGAAACGAAAAATGTTTTAATTCTGTTGTCCGAACTTGATGTAAGTCGTTTATTTCTTTTGATACTTAATTATAATTGTTTATTTAAATCATTTAGATAAATACTGATTATGCTACGTTTAAACCCAACTGAGTGACCATTCTTAGTTTTTTTTTTCTCGTCTGACATAGTTTCTATGATCAATGTTTTGGCTAGAACTTATCACAGTACAGGTTGCATTCAGCACGTATATCTGTAATTCATTGTAATCTAGAATTTTGCTCATTCCAATCGTCACCTGTAAGAGGGCCTAGAACACTTGGTGAACCGATTTTGGGGATAATATGTTGGTGATTGCAATCCTTTTTATAAAATATTTACATAAGGTTCCTAAAAAAATCATGACTATCTTATTAATTTCTTGGAGTATTCTAAGCATTTGCTGTCAAAATCCGTTCAGCAAATTTGAAAGAAAAAAAAACATGTGTTTGACGAAATTTTAATAAAAATGTGCATAAATGTAGTATGGGGACTTATACCTATTAAAACCGCCCCTGTCAACTCCTAAGCTATTATTGAAACAAACTTTTGATGTCTTAAACCTCTTTGGACAAAATTGCAACAGGTCAGTGTTTTAAAATACTCCGGGACCGTTTTTTAGACACCCCCCTAGCTCTAGAAACAATAATATTCAACCATATTATACACTTTCGATCATCAAATTTTATAAGACTTATTGGAAATTGCCGAATAATATTTGCGTTCTATTTCCAAATTTAAAATAAACAATTACTCTTTGTACTTTATTAACTCTAAAATGGGTTGTAAATTAGACAATTAACAATTAAAAATCAATCAAATCAAAATCAAATCAATTAACGCATATTGAATATCTGTTTTTATGTACACATAAGAAAGAAATAGTAAGAGAGAAAGAGAGTAGCGAGTAAGTAGAGAATAAAGAAATAGAGATTATAAAACTATAAAGATTACACTGTAAACACTGTTTTACCAATTGGCATGTCCGAATGTCAGCACCCAGTATCATCACAATTTACACTTCACAAATTTCCTTATTAATGATCATGATCAAACATGAACATGCACTTCACAAATTTCCTTATTTATAATCATGAACATGCACTTCACAGGATTCATTGCATTGCAGTAGTACTACATCCACCTAACTTCCTAAAAATCAAAATCTGGTACACTATATCTGACCTACTAGATGGCAGAACTACAGTGAAGTAACTCCACATTTTAGCTACCAGTTCTTTTCTACTCTAGAAAATTCATTGTCTCGTAGATTCCCGACTTTCTGCAGTTAAGCGAAATCGGAACGTTTCTGTAACGCTTATAAAAGATTTATAAAGATTATAAAGTAACACTAATAAAAGACAGTAAACCTAAATTGTTTCACTAATCTATGTTTTGATGAAAGTCATAGAGTTTTTACATTAAGCCTATAAATAAAAGAACTATAGAAAGTATAGAAGTGATTTTTTTTGTATTCTATGAATTGAATCATAAGCAACAGAGTAGGACTGATTAAGTTAAGTAACTGATTCAGTGTTAACACAGAAAATGGTAGCTCTCGCTAGCTACAAAACTGTTCAGGGTTTGGTGACATTCCTAACGCTTATAATCTTTAACTATCCAATTTCTTCTCTGAGGAGGGTAATATTGGCATTTTGTAGCCAATATCGTGCATAGAGACTTAGCTTTTCGAAGTTGGATGAGCACTGTAGCCAAGAAAACTTTTGCACCGTACTACAGACTGACAGTTAGAGTTTCTGTCTTTATTGCATTAGAATGATCTTCCTTTCCTGTCTTTGAATATTTTATATATTTTTGTGCCTACTAGCCTCTGTTAATGAGAAATACAGTCATTATTTTTACCACTTATGTATTTTGTAGTATGGTATTTCCGATTCATTGTAATTAACGTGATTTGGTAGTAATGCAGAATTGTTCATTTTTCAGGTGCTGGAACGATCATGCGAAGTTGTTGATGGCGTCAATGTGTCCCTAAGGTTATGGGACACATTCGGAGATCATGATAAAGACAGAAGATTTGCATACGGGAGGTTTGTATACGTTCATTGTTGTGCTTAACTACGTGTACTGAACTCAAGATAATGTAATGAAATGTGTCTTTTTTGCAGGTCGGATGTAGTGCTCCTTTGTTTCTCCATTGCAAATCCAATGTCATTAAGAAACTGCAAGGTGATATGGTATCCAGAGATTCGCCGATTTTGCCCAAGTACTCCCATCGTACTAGTGGGCTGCAAAAATGACTTGCGTTACATGTACAGAGACGAACAGTTTCTCAGCCTCTGCAGAGACCGCAGTCCATTTTTCAGGTACTATATCTTTTTTTAAAATTATTATTATCTGTAACTCTGTTTTGTGCGGCATCTATAATTTAACTCGTAAGCGTCTCCTGTTGAATGATTCTTTTTTTTCCCCATACTAATTCCTTAAGTTCTGGATTTTAAAGAGCAAGTTGAATATTTTTGCCCTATTAATCAACTGTACTAATTTTGCACACTTTAAATAATTTTCAAGCATGCGAATTTCTCTAATTTTGACATTAAGAGCTATGTTAATAATAATGTATCTTATCAATCGTACCAATTGTGATCTTAAGCACTAGGTTGAATTTCTCAACTTTATATAACATTTACCAATAAATGTTAGGTTGATTTAATTTTGTGCGTTTGATGCGTTAAATCATATGGATTCGTTTATCAGTTTTGCCTATTGTGATCTCAAGCACTAGATTGAATTAATGAGCTCTGTATAAAATTTAATAATAAATGTCACATGGATTTAATTTTGTGTAACTAGATTACAAATTTTGAAACCACCGTGTTGAATAAAATTGTTCGTCGTTCACTGGCTGAATACTTTTGATTTACAATAAGAAGCTGAATTATTCTACTATTGTACTAATCTCGATACTAAATGCCTTATCGAATTTTTTACCTACGACATTTAAATTGTGATACAGAATAGCATGTTCAAAAAATCAGAGTGAGATTAATCATACAAAATTAAAATATTAAATTTTTAGACAAATGCGCGTATGGCTTAGGCACGTATGACTGGTTCAATCAATGCAATCTCAACTGTTCGTTTCAATAGATTATTTTAATGCAACATTTTGCCATGCGAAACTTAAAGATTATGAATATCAATTAGACACATTAAAATTTTGCGAATTTATTAAATTAGTAATAATTTTGAATGTACCATTGTAACTTGAATCGCTACATACTACTATAACAATGTATTGAAATGATTGAATTATGAAATAAAAAAGAACAAAAAATTCTTTGTCGTATAATTATGGATCAGTATACTATCTTACCGTTGCAAGAATACCAATGAGTGTGTACCATGGTAAAAGCACCATTTTGTAATATTGCAAGACTACTGCCACTAAAATGGATCATATGTACCTCATTGAACTTAGCAATGTCTTGTCATATTGACTTGAACTGTAATTACGCTGAAAACATAAACATCGTTAAGAGGAAAATCTTCTATTGTTACTCATTGAGAAAACTGGTGTTGCTTTATGTTTTTCATGCCAGCAAACTTTTCGACTAGATCAACTTTATCGATTTGACTAATTTCAACACCATAATTGGGTACTTGCAACTTGAAACGGTGACGATCACTGATACACAGACGGTGACATATGACCACAGCGCCAGCTGATCATTTATAAACAAGATGGCGTGTTAAAGTCGAGCACGTTTTTTCACATAAGTTAGAATGTTAATACAACTAAATTAAATACAACGCCGTATCACCCATCGAATTTGTTAAAATATAATTATTTCTCGTCTACGTATTTTTACTAACTAAGATTTATTATTTGTTTATGTATTTTATTGTAACCGTGATTTATTTTTGTTTTTTGTACCTAGCAACTTCGATTCATAAATAGTTTGTTCTACATGGCTTCGTGCCTGTCTTTGTGTTAAGTAAGAAATCTATAGTGAAAGAATTGAAATCTTTGTGAAAGAATATAGAATGTGTCACTTAAAAAATCGATACTTGACGGGCTTGGCTTACTCGAAAGAGAATAGAATGAACAGTTGTTAACATAAACGCATTCCACGTGTTTGAACAACCAATTAGGATCGATACCCACGCCACGTCGCTTACAGATATCCTATTACAAATGAGTTGTAAGAGACATAAAATCAGGTTAACAGAAGCATTAAAAAGAGCAGCATCAAATAAAAAAAGCAGATGATAATTTTGGAACTTCTTTTCATAATTACTGTCTTAGTCGGTGATTTTAATATAAATATTTATACTGAAGAAGGAAAAGAATTATGTGACGTCTTAAGAAAAGCATATTGGCTGGAATTGAAAACCAATCTAGCCTATTGGACGACAAGAAAATAAGCATCAATTGGTGCAATGTTTACAACCCCTGGCTTGAAATGTTGTGATGTTTATGAAAGTCTATTCAGGTACAATGTACCTTTATATGGAAGGTTGTAAAAGATAGGAAAAATTAATGACCAATGAATAACCTGTGATCGAACAAATGCGATCGAAATTTTCTTTCTTTTCTAATTTATCATCTTTTTTTTTAAATTATTTTTTAAACTTAAAATATATTTCTAGTTAAGTCCCAAACTTTAACTTTCCAAAGAAAAATCGTTTTAAATATTCTATTATTCTTTTTCGCGACCAGTGGCCACTGTACCTACCGTTAAACGCGGGTGTTTAAAAACATTGTCATGAATGACTTACCTAATAATTATTTTTTGTAGCTCCGAAACAGACAAGCAAATAATTTAAGTGTATAATCGTCGATAATTAAATACAGTGCTTTGTATATCATAAGTCAAACAACGTATTTTCTATTCCTTTATCATTGATGTATTCATATCACTTGTCTTAGTGCTTAAGTTAAAGCTGAAGCTCCATCATCAGGGAAAGACGATGCGACTATGACGGATCGCCTTGTTCTTGCGACTTTGACGGATGAATGAAGACATGAGCTTTAGCTTACGCTGTGGTTTCAGAATAGTGTATGTGTGGGTGAGTTCTCAGGGCTTGGAGTTTTTGGAGATCGCTCCAAGATGTTCTTACATTGCCATTCGAAAACAGACAAAAAAAAATTTAATCGTTTTTTATCTTAAGAGAAGAAAGGAGATATTTTATCGTTCTCTTTTTTATATAGACAGACGATTTTGTGTTCTATCTTTTTTTATAGACAGACGATCTTTTGGTAACAAATCCTTCATTTCAATACAAAATATTTTTAGACGCTGCTCAGATTGTTTTTTTTTATTGTAAGTTTTCCAACAAATTAAAAGTTCATATGAAATACACTAAAGAGCCAAAACATTATGACCACCTCTACATTTTGCAGTGAACTCTCCTGTATGACGTGGAAGGCACGTGATCAGGTGGAAGTGGTATTTAACTGTTGCTGGAGAGTTTGAAGAATCATTCTTTCGCTTACTTTGGTGTGTGATGGGAAAGGCTGCTGATCTAAGCGACTTTGATAGAGGGCAGATTGTAATGGCTCGAAGGCTCGGATCAAGTATTGCCGAAACTGCACGACTGGTTGTTAGCAATCTACAGTTGTTAATACTTATGCAAAGTGGATAAATGACGGTGAAATCAGCAGTAGACGACATGGTTTTGGACGTCTACACGCTATGAATCACGTTTTGTCATTCATCACGACGATGGCCGTGTCAGGATACGCCTTCTTCCAGGCGAACAATTGCTCCTTCAATGTACAGTAGGTCATACGCAGGCCGGTGGTAGCGATATTATGCTTTGGGGGACGTTCTCTTGGGCGTTTCTGGAACCCGTGGTTGTGGTAGAGCAGACCATGAATGCTACAGGGTATCTGAACATCATTGCGGACCAGTTGCACCCTTACATGGCCTCTGTTTCTCCATCTGGAAATGGAATTTTCTAACAGGACAATGCCTCGTGTCACAAGGCTCAAATTGTGTTGGAGTGGGTCCAGGAACATGATGCTGATTTCTAATTAATGTTCTGGCCACCGAACTCACCGGATCTCAATCCGATGGAACACATATGGGATGTCCCGGAAAGGCAGCTCAGAGTTCAAAGACCACTAAGTCGCAATATCTCGGATTTGCGTGACCATTGCTTTAACATCTGGTACAATCTGTCTCCGGCCATCTACCAAGGACTTGTGGCATCCGTGCCAAGGCAGGTTGCAGCTGTGTTGCGGGCTAAAGGTGGGCCAACTCGTTATTAAGAGGTGGTCATAATGTTTTGGCTCTTTAGTGTATATATTTAGAAATTGAGACTTGATGCATTTTAAACACAACAAATTGAATTAGATTCAATTAGAATATTCCCAAAATTTCTAAACATCGCTAATTGTATTTTATTATTCTTTAAAATTATAACTTTCTTATTGTAGTTTGTTTTTCTGATAAAATTAAATATTGATATAATAATTATCATGAAACACGAAATAATGGTGTCACTTTAAAATTATGAACTGGATCGTTTGAAAATTGACAGTCTAACGATTATTTACTTTTCAAAAAGCTAAGGAATTTGGAGCGCGTTCCATAAATTCCTTGTCCTGGAACTCACCTATTGCTGCCTGTTTAAGATTAAGAAAAAGAATGCCAAAGGGGATGATGTAATGATTTGTGTGTTTTACAGGGGAAATCATCCATGTGTCTCAAGCAGATTTCCAGAATTTGGAAGGTATCTAACTCTTAATCAGTTGGTTCTCACTCCTTATTTCTGGGGCTGCCTCTGGTCGGCACGATTCCTTCCTCCCTTTTTTAGATTAGAATTATAATTTCAATAACACAGTATTTGACTGTTTATCGTCCTTATACCTTCTCATCACAGCAACAAACAGAGTGTACCTAAAAGCAAAACCGATTTGAAAAATCAATAAAAATTAAACAGAAGATAATAGGAACATTTCGCTTGTTGTATTCTGTTTCTAGTTTTTAAACTGTTTAGGACGGGCGAAAGAGAAAAAAGCACTTCTCGGGGTTTACATGCTTTGAAGGAACACGAACGCACGTGGTCGGGTGATTTTTTCCCGTTAAACATAATTTCATTTAATGATTCTTATAAAATCATTGCAATTAAATCCGCTGAAATTTACAGTTATGTAATTGATAGTACCTGATTATATTGTAATAAAATGTTCGTAACAATTGCAAAACTGGTCGAAAACATAAAAAAAATATCTAGCAAACGATAAATCAACATCCATCTTCATCATCATCGTTGGCCAAACAGACCAATGTGGGCCAATGCCTTCCTCTGAAGACCCAATTCTTCTCGACCTTGTCAAAGTGATAGTTACAAAATGAATGAGAAATTCGATATTAAATAAATAATAAATATAAAAAGCGAAATTAAAATTTCGAGTGCATTTTTTATGGCTCTCATATAAGCAAATTCAGTTCGGAATATTTTTGATTTATGTTTGATAACGATCAATGCCACCTTAAATGTTTAACTCGGTATAACTTCAGGTGTTTGTCAGATAAAAATAGCTGGTTGATGAGAAAGTCTATTTTTCCCCAAAAAAATTTGCAGGTCAAGTACTGTATTAAATACTGAATGATTTCCCACCTGTCAGTTACCAGTCAGTGTTAGTTAATAATTTGTTAATTAACTTTAGATGACCATTGTAATAGAATGATAGAATGACTAATACATTTTTGTTTTACCTATTTATTTGCTTTGTTATAGACAGAATGCGTAGAATGCATGTACTTCAATGTTTTATGTTTGATATGCTGTTATGAATATCTTTTGGAGGATTGAAATAGGATAGATGTAGCAACATGTCTCATTTAAATATTTATTTTGCTTATATGCATTGTACAGGATGTCCAGCGGATGGCTTACTGACTTCAAAATTAAAATTCTCGGACACGAAGGAAGATTGTGGATTGAAACAAACTGTATATCTATTATGAAAGCTGTAAAAATTTTATACAGAAATTTTGGAATTAAGTTCTAAAAATTACTACTGCGCTGCTAACCATTGATGACAAGAGCAATTCGTTTTAGCTTATTAGAGGGTGGCAATTTTTGAACTATATGGAATAAAATGTAAATTATTCAAAGACTACTGAGTGCACAAACTTTATTCAATATGTAAACGCCACTGCAGATATTCGAATTAAGGTAATGACATGTTCGATATTTCTGCCATCATAGGCTGCTCGACCCGCTGAAGTGTCGATACATCGATGCTGCCGATGTCTTCTTGAATGACAGTTTAATGCTCAGCAGTGGTTTTGGGGTTATTTCTGAACACATTGTGTTCAATATAGCCCTACAAAAATGAGTCACGTGTGTTCAAATACGGAGAATATTGCACCCAAGCGAGACCCATTCTCGTGGTTCTCTGGGTAATCCAATGCCAGAATGCGGTTCCAAAGTGCTCTTCCAGGACATCAAACACACTCTTGGTACGATGCGGTCGTGTTTCATCTTGCATGAATCGCATTTGTAGAATCAGGGACAGGTATGAAATCATTTTCTAAAACCTTCAAATATCGTTCAGATATCACCGTTCGTACGAACGTCCCGATTATTCCGCGACTGGACATTGCATACCACACAATCACCCATTGAGGGTGGAGAGACTTATCGATCACGAAATGCGGATTTTCAGTCCCCAAATGCACCACTTTGCTTAATTGACGAACCCATTCAAAGGAAAATGAGCTTCATCATTAAATCAAATCGTATTCGCTACAAATTCCTGTTTATCAATTCTCTCGTCAATAGTGTTGGCGAAACACAACCGCTGTCCCATGGCCATGGGACTTACTGGCTGATGGGTTTGAATTTTGTATGGGAAGAGATGCAGGTCTTCTTCAACAGCAATTTGTTGCAGGGTCTTCCGTTTTTTTCTCACCTTTTGTGTAGCTCGTCTGATCGATTTCCTTGAGCTGGTTTGAAACACGGATTTTGTCTTTTCTATGTTTTCAGACGTTTTCACATTTATTTCTGGACCGACATTGCCAACACTGTCATCACAAACACTACCAGTTCTACCTAACTTGCTAATCAAATTCTTGATTGTTAGCACACTTGGACCGGTTGTGTTTAGCTTGTACTCGATCGCAAACTTCATTTGAGCTACAATTGGGCTGTTATTGCTCGCTCAGTAGGCCTTCATGAGCGATATACACTCAGGCACGTTGTAACACGGGCACTTACTTGCAAATCACAGACAGTAACAAGTTGACATACTAAAACGCATTATGCCCTGCGACCCACCACGAAGTTAGAACTTCATCACGCAAACCGTTCATAAGTTATCACAGTTTTATTTCATATAGTTCAATAATTGTCATCCTGTTGATAGGCAGTTTTAAATTAAGAATTCTATCGAACGACGTGTGTTTTAGGTACTGGAATATAACATGTGAGATTACGGTCCTACGGCATTTATATTTTTTTCTAGAACTCTATACACAGTACCACGCCATTTGTTGACAACTTATAGTCTCAAAATAACAAAATTTCTGCATAACATTTTTCAACTTTTTACAATTAATACTCGATTTCTTTTTTCCCCTTTATCCTCTTTTGTAAATGAGATTTTTAATTTTGAAACTTCGATATCACCTCTGCACGCCCTGTATAAAAAATCAGTTTTTGTAGGAGAATTGTGTATTTCTTTTTAGTTTTGTTATATTCCAAATGGCCATCTTGAGATAGGAGACCAAAAAAGAAGAATAACACCACTTTCATGTTTTCTTCTTTTTCTTGAAAGTTGTCCAAAAGATTTTTTTTTTTTGAAAGAGTAACATAATGTCTTATTGTAAATTTTCGAAAATTAAAATTTTTAGAAGAATTAGAGACTACTAAAACCAAGTTTCGTAAAAATGAATCACATGCCTACGAATTGTTAAACTTTAATCTCGTTTTCCATAGTTAGCCATATTTCTAAAACTCGATTCACCAAAACTTTCGAAGCTTCTCATTCGTTTCGTTTTTGCAAGATAATTGCAAAAGTGAGGGCAAAACCACGAAACTGCCGTTCAACCAAAAAATGATTAGACACTCTCAAAAGATTCAAATTGCTTTGAAGCTCTGCTACAAGACAGATTTACAATGTCCATTTTTAATTGTTTTTTGAGGTTTATAAAAATAATATGCTACATTGTTGAGACTTTTGTCCATTGGTTTTCTAACCGCAATCGAATGGGTTAACTCAAAATAGATGAACAACCGTGGATATCTTGCGTCAGAAATGTGGTTGATGAAGGGCAGAAGCTGTATTATTAGAATTAATTAGCCATTCAAGATTTAGAAGGAAAAAAACTTAAGGAAATTAATAGAAAAAGATTTTATTAGAATTTCAAAATTTAATTTCCTTTTATCTTCTAAAGTTGAAAAAAAAAATGTTTTATGAATAAAGTTCTGAGAAATCAAAAATTATTTATCTCCTTAACTTCCTTCTATAAAGTTATAAGTGTTTGGCTAGTCGAACAAGAAATACGTGCAAAAAATTACAAACTGTTATTAATATCTTAAACACTTGTGCCTTTTTTTACACCGATAGCCAATTCGAAACGTGTGACCTCAATATCTTACGTACTTGCTGCAACCTTAATACGTTGTCAATACCATTTTTAGCCAATACTATGGTCTGGAAACGTGGTTACTTTTACTACCTTATGATGGTCGCAACAAGTATCATGGCATAACATTAAAAGTGTTTGGTGCGTTTGTTAATGGGACAGTAGTTAATGCATTATATCTTTACTATATTCAATTCAGGCTGATTTATTTCGTATTTTATTTTGCAGGCCACTGAGGGAGTGTGATATTCTATCCCCGGAACAGGGGAGACAAGTTGCCAAAGAAATTGGGGCACCTTATTACGAGACCAGTGTCCTCACTCATTTCGGTGTCAATGAGGTATTTGAGAATGTAATAAGATCAGCGTTGCTCTCAAGACGGCAGCAGAGATTCTGGATGACGAATTTGAAACATGTGCAGCGCCCCCTTCTACAAGTAAGTTAGAAAGGCGAATTGAATTTAAACACTAATTATTCAGAATAATTTGCAAAAGTTGTGAAAAAGATTCGATTTACAGAGTGTTCCTTAATCGCTATCCTTATTATCATATATTTTTTAAGACTTCTCTTTAAAATGGAGTCAACAAATATGCATTTTAAGGATCGCTATAACACATTTTAGCGAAAAAATGGCACTTTTGAAATCTAACTAATCACTCCTAAAGAAGGCGGAATTAAGTCACCAAAACTTGTCTGGTATCCAAATATAACGTATAGAAGTGAAAAGGTCTCTAAATTTAAGCAGGCAATCAAACTGGTTTTCATTTTGACGATCTTCAAACTCCTTTTTGTATCGTTTAAAAATTGAGATAAAACGTATCAAATCGAAATCACATCCTGTGATCATTGGCTGCTAGAGTTGGCAAGGCTCATCTAATATATGATTCTGTATAGTGAAGGCAGGGTGCGTAGCAGGGTATTTTCGTTTTTTAAAAGCCCTTAAAGGTGCTTTTTTCATTGGGTGTTTTTAAAAAGTGCTTAATTTTCCCTTTTTCAAAATGAGATTTTTCCTTATGTTGATTTTCGCTTTGAATTATGCAATAAGATCCAGTTCACATTGTTCTATTCAACATTTTCACAATTAATTCAACACCAATATATTTCGGCATATCGTCAGTCCGTAGCGTATGAAAACGCCATTCGTTTCACATGATTCAAAATTTCATGATTTTTGACAACTGTCAAAAACAATGCCAAAAGGTTTTTTTTTTTTTTTACATGACTGTCAAAACAAGATAAAACAGTCAGTTGTCAAAAACTTTCCAACCCAGCCTAATTATGATATTTTTTGTACAGTGAATATTAAAAATGTGAACTTAAAAATATTTGCTTAAAAGGTGCTTATTTTTTATTGAGTAATTTGACTAAACACTCTGTGAAGGGTAAATTTAGGCCCTAAATGGTTTGAAGAAAAAATTGATGTTGATTGAGATTGTTGTTTAGGTTCCTTTCTGCCCTCCTGAGCCAAGACCCCCACAAGTGATAGTCCCCCCTCCACAGTTCGAAGATGACATGTTGTCTTTGCTGCACAGTCAAGCCTACACAGACGTCATCTTCCTCACTGGCAAAGTAGGATTTGCTGCACACAAGTCTGTACTCTCTGCGGTGTGTAGTTCCCTTCACAAACTCTTCACCATTGATGTCTCACCTGATATGACTCTCAGTGGAAGAAGTGCCAGTGATTCTAGTGTAGTAAGTGTCTATTATTTTACTATACAGGAAATCAAATTTTAAAAAAATATGCTGGGTTTTTATTAAAATCATTGTTTTTAATACATATTCTTTGAATCCTTTTTAAATGATTTAAAAAAAAATGGATGAGTAAAGTACTTCAAATTAGTGTATAAGTTATCAAATTGTAACTAATCAGAATGAAGGAAGACTGGATTAAAAATTAGTTTGATTGCAGAAAGAAACTTAAAGGTGTTTCAATTAATTGCCTCTCTGTTTCTTCTGGCAATGAAACAGGTTTCGTTGTATATAATTTTGCATTCCTAAACAATGCTACTATTTATTTTAATAACATTTTTCAATTTTACTTTGCTTGAATTTTAATTTGCAACTCATAAAATGGTTGTTTTTTTTTACCTAGTTTTTGACTAGGACTCTAAAAATGTAATGGGTTTCCTGAAGTTCATGCAAGCTCTTAATTTTGCAAGATTTGTGCTATAAAACTGAGCAATATTTTAACATTTTCTGGTCGTGTAATTTCTTTGTTTGGTGATCAGCAATGATTGCTTAGAAGAAAGATGTCTAATGGCAACTTCAGGCCATTAAACTTCTTTCTTTGAAGATGTTTTAAAGAGTATGGCTCACACCAGGAATCCCATGACTACCCATGTTTTGAACAAAAATTTATAACAAAATTTAGTGATATTTATGCAAATCAGTTAACAAAAGTTTGGCAGAAAATTGTGAATTAAAGTACAAATAAAAGTTATATGTGTTTGGTGTCCATTTATCTGATGTACTATTCCATACACTAATCTATATGCTATATACCTTAGGAATCCATAAAACATTTACTACTTTAATTTATAATGANGCATCTACATACCTAGCGACTTGGGACATTTTTTCTCGATGAGAGATATCAAGAGTTGAATCAAACAAAAGTCCATAATATTTATTTATTTTGATATCGTTTATTAGTTGATTTCGAACTGTAGATGCCAGAAGATAAATGAATTCATTTTGAATCTGTGGTGACAAATATGAAAACAACAAATTTTTCTGCTAACAAATTTTTTCATACTCTATTCACTTAATAATAGAATCGTCGAATAGATGTAGTAAGTAATCTTATTTGATTTATTACTTACCAGAAATGCCTTGAACTTGAAAGGTAATAGCATAGTGAAATATACAATATAATTTATGCTGACATTAAACTTATATACAACATTTAATAACATTTCATTTTTATTCTAAGCAGAGCGCGATGACAAGGACGTGAATTAAATATTGAAATATATTTAATATGAATATGAATTTAATATAATATTTAATATGAATTAAATATTATGAATAATATTTATGAATTTACATTTATTATGTTACACTGGCACTGATTTAAAATATATTTTCCAGAAATCAATTATAATAAAAAAAAAGTTATCCAACAATTTTTTGCTTTGCGGACCATTTAGCGCCCCTTTGTGAGTAGCGCCCGGGGCATGATGCCCCCCTTGCCCACCCCTCGCTACGCCACTGACTGCTTTAATTTATAGTGAACGTTTTCTATATGAAAAAAATTACTTCTTGCTTGAAGTTTGAGATGTTCTGAATGTAAGATTGCTCACCTCTTGATGTTAATTTCTATACGTAGTTCATATTTAAGTTTTTTTGTGACAAAATAAAAGATAGTTTAATGATTTTTGGAAAGTTTTTTTTAAAATTTCTGATTGCTTATTTTTTTACTCTGGTCACCATAAAAATTACATTTATTCATTGATTTCTTATTGATATAAAAAAAATTGTCACATACATACATTTGCCGATTGTTTTGCAAGTCTGCCTGATAAATCTTTTTACGTTTCAGGTTAGCTCATCCGATAGTTCAATAGGAAATTTTAACATGGACACCGAGCAGTTGATTGCCGAGAGTCCTCATTCTGTTATCACATGTGCCTCTTTCTGCCTTTCTCGCAGTAGCAACCACCACAACAATGCTAACCAGAACAACTCAGAGACTCGCCACGGATCTGTCCGGCGGAGATCCACCACCTGCCAGATCCATCCTGAATCCACCCACAACATTACGACAGGGATCCGACGACTACTCGATCATCGTGCTTATCAGTGCATAAGTATAGAACGATGTGAAGGTCTTGATCACCGGGGGAGGGTCACCTCCTCTGTACAGACTATAGTCACGCTCACCAAAGTCATAACGCCTGGTGCCATGCAGAATTGTCTTAGGTGAGTAACTTTGTTTTACCTGTTATATTGGCAATTCAAACAGTCTATAGACAAACAGCACTTAGAAGACTTATTTAGATATGATAACACCTGGCAAGCTTTCACCATTGGCTAGTAGATAATCATGCTAATTTCTGTCTTGATTTCAAAATTGATTAAAAAAAGTTAAGTTTAGAAGCTTTATGGAACTCAAAAGTCCATTGAACATTGTGTCTTAAGTAAGAATTGCTGAAACTTAAAATATATTCTACATAAATTCGAAGCATTATAATGAAAGGATAACATCGGGATACATTCACATACAACTGAGGAGAAGAGTTTCTAGGTATGAGAAATTGCAACACTCACCATCGAACTGGTGCTCACCTCAATTCCATTGTAAGCGTCTCAATCGTCAATTATCCTAAAAATTACTGATGAAATTTGAAAATCCATAAAACAAACACTTTTATTGCTTCTTTTTCTATTTTTTATTGATTTTCAAAACCCATCAATCATTTTGGGACATCCAGTATGCACAGGATGTTTAGCTCACTCTGTTCACAAGATGTTCACCAGAATAATCACTAGATTTAAATATGTTTTAAGAATCATTGGAAAAAATAAAGTTAAACAAACTATGCCACAAATTAGTGTTTAAATGACCAAGTATAAAAATCTTTTAAATCACTGACTATCCCTGTCTTCCCAATTATACTATAATGAAGGACTGAATTAATCTGAAATCAACTATAATGAAGATGAAGCTTGACTGTGTTTTTTAGCAAATGCTCTCTAGTTATACTACTTGGTCAGACGTTAGAAACAGTTTTTTTTAATAAATTAAAGAATAAATTTTTTGAAGCTCTAATGTGAATATTTTTGATATATCTATATTTTTTCCGACCATGAGTTTTAAAATATGTGTCGAAGTGATAGCAAAAGACCCTGTATATATTGTTTTGAACCAAAGCCATTTCAAGACGGCAAGACCTTTCAATTGTGTATCACTGAGAATGATTACTTAAGAACTCAAATTATGTTCGCCTAAATTATAAAAGAAATGATTTTTCTTTTAAAAATTTTATCCCTAAAAGCAAGCTACTAAACATATTTTTTCTATTAATATTATTTTTATAAAAAATTTATTTTCAATTTTTGATTTTTAAGTCCCACTTAAAAAATATTTTAAAAATGTTTAAATATATCTTTTTTCTTGTTCTGTGATTTTTATTTTTATGAATTGTTTTCTTGTGGCTTGGAGGGAAGCTAATACAACTGCATTTAAAGTCCTAGTTAATCATGTATATTATTGAAATATAGATAGAAGCTTTCGAAATTCTAATACAAAAATGAATTTAAAATTTTAAAACTATCACAAAGAATTCTTTTTATTTTATTTATTTATTGAATATCATTGAGTCCTTAGATCTTTAAAGTGTAGGGTTCTGTATATACATATAATGCTTGCTCCACCCATATGACTCCTGGTAGAATAAACCAGAAGTAATGCATTTTGAAGAAAAAACGCCCTGTTTCTCCATCACACATAACTTACAGTTTATTCTTTCTAATCTATTTGTAGTGTATCTACCACTACAAAAATACAATTCCAATTCACTAGTATATAAGACATGTTAACTTGATTCTTTGTTGAGGTACCTTTTCATAGATGAAGGTTGACATTGCCAAATACTCCTCGCCCCACATTGGTGACCCGGACGTGATGTGAACACACCTGCCTTGACAGAAAACGCTCACTTCGTTTTGAACACGCCTACTTCGATGGATTGTCCATATTAAACTGTAGACTTGCTATTTTTGACTATGACATGATCCACCTCCTCCAGCTGTTGCTACTCAGTCTCGATCACACACAACGTTGGCCTGTATACACGCGACTGCTAATTGCAACACAGAAGCAACCACGACCGTGAACTTAATACAGCTCTGATGAACAGCAAAAAGTACAGTGATCTTAATACGGCTCTCCTGACTCCTCACAAAACACCTTTGAATCAAGTAGTGGTATCCCGTTCATCGTATTCTATCACAGATAAAAATTCTGGTGGGGGAGTACTGTATTGTATCCACCACTTCAAAAATACAATTCCAATTCTCTAGTATGTATATAAGACAGGTTAACTCTATTTTATGTTGAGGTACATTTTCATAGATGAAGGTTGACATTGTCGATTACTCCTCGCCCCACACTCTTCATAATTATTCTCAAACTAAAACTTGAATTTCATGTAGTATTCAAATTTTTCTATTCATTATGCATAAATAAAATTAAAGTTATAAGATAATTAAGTTAAGTTTTCATTTAAAGATTTCTGTACACTGGGGGACTTGACCATAAAATGTGCATGAATATGACAGAGCTGCTAGAGGCAGCAGAACTCATGGAAATACCGGAACTTCAGGTGAGTTGCAGCATTTTCAGTTTATTACTGTTTTTAAATTCTTGTACTATATATGTTTTATTTTGTGTGTGTGATGTTGGACTGAAATTGTCATTCAGACTTTTGACTGGGACTCTCCTGTACAGTTACTGATTGGCAATGGACAACATAATCAGAAGGAATGCAACACAGATCTACAGAAGAAATTTGCTCAGAAAGTTAGGAATCGGATGAGAGAGGTCTGTCTGCACCAGGGGCTGTTTTCAGGTTGGCTTTTTTCCACTTTTTCCAGAAATATTTCTCCCCTTTTTTTTTAAACAATTAAAATATATATATATTGGTACACTGAATGTGATGCTTGACTTCTGTAACCTACTGGAAGCCATGTCCTATGATCCGTCACTCCTTTGTGGAAAAACATGCTATTAACAAGATTATATTCAAATATTAAATTCACAAATATAGTAAGATTTTAGCCAATTTAAAAAGACCATGAAATTTTAACTCTATAAATAATCACCACTGCTTTATTAATTTTAATTTCTAGAATGCTTAAAAATTGATGCAGCCGATTCTGTTTTTAGTTTTTTTTCTTCATCATTTAATAAATGAATCACAATTATAGCTTTGAACAAATTAATTTTAACAAGAATTTGCATATTGAAAACTAAAAATTTTGAACATTTGCAACATATTATTTTCTGTTTTGTATCGTTTGTAATTTTTTTTAATTTATCAAAATATTAAATTTTTATATAGTAGTGGCTCTAAATTTCTTTAATGAATTGCGTTGTAAATTTAAAAAAGGAAGAAAAAAGCTTCTTTTACTTGTAGGTATTGCATAAATTATAAATTAGAACTTTTTTTTCATTTTTAAAGATGTATATTTCCAACTGGAAGACGGCCTTTGTTGTGCGCACAAGCCTATTTTGATGGCTCGCTGTGATGTCATGGCTGCCATGTTTCGTGGAGATTTTAGAGAGAGTTCTGCCAAAGTTGTAAGTATCTATATTGTTTAAAAACATTTATATAGAAGACATTTAACTAATTTTAATCTTTTACTCAAGTTGTCCACATCTTTTACCCAATATTTATACTTAAGTAACTAAAAATGCACTCTTTTTTACTCTAGTTCTTTCGGCACTCAAAAAATAAATAAAAAATAAAGAAAGAAAAGAAGAAAGAAAAAGGAATCAATATGAAACCAATTTGGGAGAAAGCTGGAAATCCTTCTAAAAATTATGTTTTTAAAAGTTTTTTGACCCAATATACCCAGCCACCTTTACTTTTCCTACAAGCTGGTTGAGCTTCAAGCTGTTTCCGGGGATCGAACCCCAGTTCCTCACAATGACAGCTTAGTGATTTAATCTCTCTGCCATCTTTATGACCCTCAGAAAA
Source organism: Parasteatoda tepidariorum (assembly GCF_043381705.1). Taxonomy (NCBI): domain Eukaryota; kingdom Metazoa; phylum Arthropoda; class Arachnida; order Araneae; family Theridiidae; genus Parasteatoda; species Parasteatoda tepidariorum. The sequence continues at coordinate 18,994,688 of NC_092205.1, forward strand.
TTCTATGTGTCAGGGTTAAGACAATATTCTTATAAAAATGTTTCTCCTATGAGAAATTTAAGATTTATTAATGTTGCGTTTATCATAATGTTGAATTATACCTAATTTTATATTGAAATAAATATCTGTAATTCAACTCAAAGAAATTTTACAGAATTTTTTTTAAAAGATTGAAATATAGTTTTATTCTTTAAAATCCAGTTTATTAATAGAATGTCTTTGATAATATGACACTTAGTAATTGTATCTTAATATTTGTTGTGAATTGTTGCTGTGGTTTGTTCAATTTAATTATATCATTTAGTAGTGAGAAGTTAAAATAGTCATATGTGGTTTGAAAATATTAGAGAGTATGTTTTAAAGAGTATTTTTGAAAGATGACTAATTTTAGACATCTTCAAAGTTCTTTTTTTGTGAATCAATCAGAAGCAACTGTATTTATACGCTTTGACTTATTACTAGCCCAATTCTGTATACGTAGTAGAAACACCATATCCAAAAAGTCAAGTTTGTCAATTTTCTCAGAAAATAGATGCCCAAGCTCATGGATATCTGTTAAATACTATAAAGTTATTTTAGTTTTCTTTTGATAAAATATTAATAACTATTGTAATTTAACTATGAGATGTTATTTAACAAAGTATTGTTTTCAAAATATCGAATTTCTAGATTTTTCCTTAGTTAGCAAATTTCTGAAAATGCTTCTGTCTTCTTTACTGCTTACTTATTTAATAAATAGCTGGTATTTTGTGTAGTACACCATAGAGAAAAAAAGATGTTTTTAGATCTGCAGTATTATTACTCAATCCTTAATGCTGAGTGAGAGGTTTAAAATACTTGGAATTTGATTTTTATGTTTGTGTTTTAACTAACTAAATGTTTTCAAATTAAAGATCATTTTCATATTTGCTTTTTGTTTTGAAAACATTTGTTTATTGACGCTGTGAAATTTTTGAATTTTTAAAACATGCAAACATGTCTATTTATTTTTAAAATTTAATTTTTCTTTCTGTATTTTTTTAATAAAGAATTCGATAAATTTTTTGTTTTGTGACCTACGGTTTGTTTTCTAATTATGTACTGCGGTTAATATCATTAATGCGTGAATGATTTCTCCAGGTGCATTTTCCCGGTATCAGCAAAAGCTGCTTCCAGCAACTCTTGGTCTATCTGTATACAGACGAAGTGGACGATTCCGTGAATCCAACCAACTGTTTAGAGCTGCTAGAGCTTGCCAACCGACTGTGTCTCTCAAGACTGGTCGGACTTGTCGAACAGAAAGTCATTCACGACCTGGTAAAGCTCTCTGATGTTGGAGTGGACTCCACCGAACACGCCCTCAGATTACTCGAGCCTTGCCAAGTAAGAATGTATTCAAGTCAGTTTCCATAAAAAAAAGACTCTTTCTTCCTTTGATGTTTTTATTAATGAAAATAGTAATTTCAAATTATAACCCTTTATATATATATGTGGTTAAAATCTCTGTAAAAATTGTTGGAACATCAGGAGTTCAAATTTATAATTAAGTAAGAAAAATAAAATTATTTCCTAATAATATATACTAATCAAGATTGAGGTCTGGCACAGGATGAAATTAAGGGGGGATTTCAGGCACAGGCTGACTAAATGTAACAATTGGCGATGAAAGAGTTGCCTGCCAGTTGCCTTCAAATTGCCGCTTATTTCGTCCAAAATGCATTCCTTGTGTATTTTTTTTATTTCTTCAATTAATATGGAATTAGGAATATTTTATAATGTTCTAAAAGTAACTTTCATGCTTGTTTCTTTAAATTTTCCTTCCTTTTAAAAATAAAACTTGTAATGCTTAACATATATTGAGAAATGTTTAAAAAGTAATGCTTAACATTATTAAAATTTTTTTTTATTTGTTTGAAAGTTTCGATTTTTTAAAAAGCTGCCTCTGTTAAAAATGCTACTACTGGCAAATAGCAAAATTTCCTAAGGTCACAATGAGCGGAAGAAAGAATAAACCTATCACATACTAGTTTAATATTTGTGTTGTGGAATTTGAATGCATTGGTTTTTGTCTGGGAAAAACTACTTTTACTTTTTATGTCTTCAATTTCACTGGTTTTAGATTATTTTAATTCCTCTGTCGCTATTCAAGAACTCAATAATGGTTGATCTTTGTTTGAAACTTTTTTGACATGCATCATAATTAATGATCTATAATATGCTTAACTTTTTAATTCAATTTTTTTACATGAAGTATGGAAATATGTAATATGAGCAGACAATACAGTACAGTTTTTTCTTTTGTATCCCTCTTTGCTTGTTTTTTTTTTCTTTTCTCTTTTCATCTTTAGGCTCAGTAAGGCAGCAATCAGCTCGATTATACCTTAACTTGCACAATATAGGGAATAAACTCTGCAATCAATTCTTCTTCTTTTCGTTCAGTTCTCTCAATATTCAGATATTGCTTGATTACCTTATTTTATTTTTTTATTCCTTATTCTAATCTTTCTTGTTTCTATGCAATTTTTTTTGTTGCCTTTTTTTTGTATACATTTTTATTTTTGTGCTTTTGCTCCTTTTTTTATTTTCCTTTTGTTTCTTTTAAAATATTTTATGCTTCAAAATGATATTAACATAAAAAATAAATTATGGAGCATCAAAAAATTTGTTCTATTATAACAAATGCTATCCTTTAGTAAACCAAATATCATACTGCATATATAACTGAAAAAAATATTTTGTGAAAATAATTATATAAAATCTGTCATTTTTAAAAGTTTTTGCATAAAAAAATAATAGTTTCTTCATTCTATTTTTTCTTTTAATTTCTTTTTTTATTGATATGACGAACTATGGTTGTTATGGAATGCATTAATATCTCCCAGGCACCTTTTATAGCATTTCTTAACAGTTAAATTTGTCTATTTATTATTTCAGATGCATAATGCAGACCAGTTAGCTGACTGGTGTCTGTATCACATAACTGTTAACTACAACGAGATTTGCCGAAAGACACCAAAGTTGCTAAGAAATCTTCACCCTGAGAATCAAGCCTATTTAAACAGGAATCGTTGGCCTCCCGTTTGGTCAGTATATTCTGTATTCATATCTATATTTATATGTAATTCATTTTAAATTTTTTATAATAAATTTCTTCCATTTGTATATTACATTTTAATATTTGTGCATTTCTCAATGACTCATAGGATTATTAATCAACCAAACAAAAACTAAAATTATTTTTTTGTTCTTTTTTGACAGTTTTTGTTAAATCTAGTTCTTTTTCATTTTTTTAACTAGATTGCTAGCAAAAATGAACAGCATGTAAACATGAAAGTTAAAGCGCATGAAAATTTAATTTATTAAAAAAAGGAACAAGAAATTTATTCTGAAAATGCTAGTGCAAAAATGGCAAAACAAAGAATCTTCATCCTCATAAAAAGGTTATTATTTGTATGGAACAAGTTAGCTAAGTAAGGAGGCTCTGTTTTTATTTTATGTTTGCATAATAAAAATTATTAAATCATTAAATGTTTTCCCAATAGTAAAATTATTCGTGCATATATTTTAAAAGCATAAATGAAATGATTTAATGTTAATTGTATTTAACTCTAATTTGAATAGAATAAATAAATATACATAGAGAATTTTTCAAATAACTTCCCAATTTTTGCTATGTCTGTTGAGCAATATGTGATGAAAAGAAAGTATGTCTTTTTAAATGAGCGAAATAGAATAGTTTGCTTGTAGTTTAGTCTGGGTTGGCTTTTTGAAGTCCTGATGCAACAATCATAATCATAATCCATGTTTTTATAGTAAAATTTAAAACATTAAATAAAATATATTCAAATATATAATTGCAAAAATTGAAGTGGAAATTAATAGTTTTGAGCAGAAGAAAAAAGATTCACATTATATTCATGTTCACTACAAATGTTTTTTTTTTAAATTTGAGAGCTCTTATCTTTTTCAGGAATTCATTTAACAGAACTTGAAATCAAAAATATAGTGCTATTTGCCGTCTTTGCCATCTAGCTTCATCACCTTTCAAAATTATTTTGTGCAAATATAAACGTTAATGGTAACTAAACTGAAGTGAACTAAACTTAATTTTTAAGTTTGAGACTTGAGTGGAAGATGGTAATTTTTTAATGCCTTTTTTCATTCTTATTATCATAAGCATTTTTTACATACTAAAGTGTTTTGAAATTAAAGAGTTCACTTTTTTGTCCCACTCTATTATATATAGTGTTCTATTTTATATAGTGTTATAACTATATATATAGTGATATTTAAAGCAAATTTATTTTATGAAAAAAGAAATTTCCAGCACAAAAAACTTTTATAAGAAAAGGGTGTTTTTTATTTAACATTATCACACCATATAATGGTAATGAGCAATTTAAATTATTAAATTAATACATAAATGTAATTTTTTAGTTTTTTGATGTGGTGGTTTTATGAAAATATAAAATTTCAGAAACTAACACATGTATAGTACCTGCCTACTATGATTTCAACATTGAGTTAATTACTTACATTTCATTACATATTCCTTATTAACTATTTGTTCCTGTATTCTTCTTGTTTTGGTATTGTATTCTTCTGAAATCTCTTTGACTCACATTACAACACTTTATTTATTTTATAATATTCGAATCAGGTACGATCAAAAGTTTATTTTTGTATTATTTTTAGGTCTTATAATTGGCACGTTTTTTACTTGTACTTTCCTTTTTCAGGTATTTAAAAGAGATCGATCACTACGAACGTTGTGTGAGAGAACGTCAATGGGAAGAGAAGCCGCCAAAACTTTTTAAACGCCATAGAAATAACAGTACAAGTGGATGTCTCTGTTTCTCTGGAAGGAACAGGAACAGTGATTCTAAACGTGCCTACCGTACTGTTTGATTGATTTATGAGGGTCTTTTAACTCTATAAGCGCATGTTTAATTGAAAGTCTTTTACTAAGCACTTACACTGTTTGGTGTAGAAATGAAGAATTCAAATAACACATAAAACGTGCTGCGCATTTTAAATAAGCTAATACGAACTTATTGTGTGCCCCCTAACTTCTCTTTTCTGATGATTTCTGATTTACTTGATTCATGAGCTTTGTTTGAGAGAAACAGATCTCTTGTTGGAATGGAAAGTTTTGAGAAAATATGTCTTATTTTCGCATCATGCTTTAAGCTCTGTCAGTATACATGTAAAAATAATACCAATGTCTAAAATTGTTCATGATGCTAATCTTAAGCATTTTTACTGATAAATCTTATCGCTTGGCTTAAAACTAAGAGCATATGGAAGGGAAAAACATATGGTTTTTGTTATTTGTTCTGGATTTATTGTTTAATCTGTATTGGAAATGTTATTTTTTTAATGTTTAAAATTGTGTTAATTATGCATTGTGATTATAACTGGCTTTTAAAAACAAAATTGTCATTTAAATTGTTTTTCTTTCTGTATTTATGTTAAAATTTGTCAGCATCATGGATGATCTGCATTTTCCATGGAAGTTTTAAAGTATAAATTTCTTTACGAAGTCATTATGTTTCCAATTAGAAGGTTATCTTAATAAAGCTACAAAGTGTGTCATAAAAACTACCCTTAATATAAATTTTTTGAATTTTTTCCCAAAATTGACCTAAAAACACGTACACCATTAAGAATTGTAAGTTAATATTTAAAAGCAAGAAAAAATTACTATTGAAGTCTAACAAATTACTACTTAGAGAATTAATACTGAAAGCATCAAAACCTTTTTGATTTTTGTATAGAGTTAAAAGATTACTAAAATTATCTCCAGGTTTCATCAGACAATCAAACTGGTTTTGATATTATCGATGATTCTACAGATAGTATTTTAGTTCTTTCCTTGCTTATTTGAACATAAATTTGTGACCTCTACTGTGTTCACTTTTTTAAACTTTATGTTTGACAAGGTTTCTAAAACCCTATATTAAGAATAATCATAACAGATAACCCTGTTAAGAAAATGTGATTGAGTAATAAATTATTTTAAACTTTCATGGATCACATATCAATCATATAAGCTGAGCTAATTTTAAACTTATTTAAATTTTTGTGTAAATTTCATGGATTAGTTTCTCTAATGTGTTTAAATCTTATAGAGATGAAAAATTTACCTCTAATTTGGCTTCACTTTTTACAAGTGTTTTGTTTAATGTTGACTATAGTAGAAATATATATTATATGAATCTGCTTAATGTTTTTGAATTGTACTTTCATGCACTGCAAACATTGCTTTAATCACATATATGATCTATTTTTTAAATCTTCACTTTCGAAATCGCATCTAGCTTTATTTTATAGCACACTATTTTATTAACCTGAGACTGACTTGAAAACCTTTTTTTTCTTTCTTTTTTTTCCGTATCAAACTACAATATCGGATCAATGATAGGTGTGACATATTTTCAAACATTTTTGACAACTTTGTAAGAAGCAAAGGTTTCTGTCAAAACTCACAACAAACAAAAAGGCCTATACTTAATAAGTAACATGACCTATGACTTTCTATAAATGTGATTTTTGTCTTCGCTTTATTATTTATTAATTACTTTTTAAATAGAAAATGTCACTATTTTAACTTTGAATGCATAACCACTTTTGACAAAAAAATATTATTTTTTCTGTTAAAATAATTACAATAAGAAGTATCTTTTCCTAAAAAAATTTTTAAGTTTTTAGTTTTACGTTTTTTTTAATGTTTTATTCGTAAAATTAAAATTTGTTACTTATTTGAACAAAGGACTATCCTTACATCCAGTTGTTGGCTAAGGGGGTCATAGAAGTAAATTATCTAATTTTGAAACAAACAGCATGATAGTGACCATGTGGTCAATATTGCTTTTTTGAAGCCTTTACTTTACAGACAAGCTAGTACCGAATTGATCTGACGCTGGATGGGCTTCAAGTCACCACCAAGGGTCGAATCCCAATCCTTTACCATCATGAAAGCTCAATTCCTTAAGTACAGTATTTTCTGGGTACATCTATTTATTGAGTTGATTAAGTTGGTGCATAACATACATCCTTTTAATCTTAAGTTTTAAATTAAAGAGAAATCATAAAATGCTCTGAAACTTATGTTTTTTTAACAATTCAAAACTGTTTACAATTTACATTCTTTTTTCACTAATATATTACTGTGATTGTAATAAATGTGAGGAAAAGATTTGTTCATTAGTTTATGCAAGTATCGTGAAAATGTCAACATTAGAAATGCTGCTGCTTTTAATGTTGTCTAAGTGTGATGTATGGTTGGACCATATTAAGAACTGGTTTTGTTTTATTGGTGAAGAGGTCGAAATTGAAGTCCATGATCGTTATGCTAACAATGAAGTTTCTTAGTAAATGTGTGTAAATTTTATATTTGTATTATTCCTAATATGTATAATTCACAATATTGCACTATATTAGTTAAAAAAAACTTCTGTTTTAGTTTTTGCTAATTTAGAAAGTCAAAAAAACCACGAAATTTAATTCTTACGTTATGTAAAAGAGATAGGGAGGCATTACAAATTTATTTTTCTTATGTATTTATTTTGTGCATAGCTATTTATTAGCTGTATGCTTTTAATGTCCAATTAAACTGCTGGTCAGTATTGCTGGACATACAAGGAAAAATACAAGGAAAATAATAAAGATTGCAATGCATTTTTTATTTAAACACTTAAGTTTGTACTTCATATGAACTTTTTATGTGTTCAAATCTGAACTGTGATCTTTTCATCTGCTTGTTCTTTATTTTTCATTTTACTTCATTAATTTTATTGTTACTATTACTTTTTTTTACAGAAACATATTATTTTTCTAATATGTTTGATCAGATTTCTATTTTAGTTCAAACAATTCTTTTAATAAATATTATGCTTTTTTTATAAATAGTCGCATAGCTCTTAACAGTTTTTTTCTTTAAAAAAAGTTCAATTCTTTCATTTAAGTTAATGAATTTTTTGAGGAACTTACAGAACTTGCAAGTTAATTTAACACTGTAATAAGTTCACAAGTATCTATAAATTATTTAAGAATAAATTAAATTTTTTGCATAATAAAAAAAATTTAAAACTTTTTTCTCAGTTAAATTCTTGAATTATCAGAAAATTGAGATTTTCTTTATGAAATATCTATAAATAGAAAACTGTATGTTTTTATTATTTCGCTTTTGTTTTGTAGTTTAATAAAAAGTATTTACATTTTGGTTTAAACTATCTAGCATTCATTATATTTTTATTATTTTGTAAATGACATCTTGTTTTTGTCAAATGTTTATTTATGAAACTTGCAATTATTATTATGATTTTTAAATTACTGAACTGAGAATTTAATAAAAATATTTCCAATTTTATTGGAATATAGTAAAAAAAAGTCTGTGTATGAAAAATTATTTTTATTTTATTACTTACAAACACTTTCATTTCTTCATAATGTTTTTTCATGTACTTGAGATAAGTTCAATTCACATCATAATCTTCAATCATTATTAAACTGCGTAAAAATAAAATTTAATTTACATTTAAGGTGCTTTTTAATTTTGACTAAATTTAGAAAAAAAAATTTATTTTCTTCTTTTTTCATTTCTTAAATTATGTCCAGTTGAGAAGAGGTATAGCTTATTTCATTAATTTAATTTTGAATTATTATTCTTTTATTTTAAACTTTTAAAAAAATTAATTTATTAAGCTTTCTATTTCTTTGTCTGAAAAAAAAATATTTTAGTTGAGCATAATTTATTTACTACTTTTAAGGTAAAACTCATAAGTTACAGAATGATTCACTCAAATGCCTAACTATATTTATACTTTTTTTTTATAAAAACCATTTTAAAAAAAGTTTTGAACCGTACTTCATTAATTTAAATTCCTGTAAAATTTCAATTCAACTGTACTGTCCATATGTTTTGCATTTCGATATTTTATGCTGTACTTTTACATGAAACTTCAGTATATTGTAGTTAGTTTGTTTAGTTTTTCTTCAATTGAAGGAAAAACTAGATCTGTAGCTATAAATTTTTATATTTGCAACTTCCTTTTAAAGTATAAACTTGACTTTTTTCTCGAAGAATGATCTATAATACTTTCTAGAACTTCTGATTCATCCTGAAAAAGTAATTTATGAATATTTTTGTGTTAATTAATGGAATATTACGTTGTGATATTAACATTTACTTATCTGCACATTTATGATAAACCAACATAGATACGCGTGTAAAGCAAGATGCAAATTGCTACCTGTGTCAAAGCAACTCGTAGTCTGTTAAAAAGTGATAGAAATGTTGTACGCATTAGAAAAGAGCGCAATTGCTTTAAAAAAAGCGCAAAAAAAAACACACACCACTGCCTCTTTACTCTTTGCATGTATTCATTGTTCACATGCTGTATTCTGCTCAACATAAACATCATTTGTAATAATATTCATTGGATGATAACATTTAAAGTACTTATTCACTATAGCATTTTGAAGTAATAGCTTTTAATGTGTCATTATCATGAACACAGTTACAAATTTATCGTTAATCTCTTGAAATTTAAATCTGTTTTCTCTTAAATGTTAAAGTCGTGAAAACTCTACATTCTTATTTTATATAAGATTCTTGTTGAAAGTAGTTTTCATATTTTGCACAACTAGTGGCAAACTAAAGATTTGAAATAATTTTTTGTTCAAAAGGCAGTCAATTTATTTGTTTTTCTCAATTAATTTAAAAATAATACTTTAATTTAAAAACTAATGCTTTTCTTAAATAAGGAACAAAAGTGATAAAAAAATAACACAATATTATGATCAAACAATTCTGAGTAGTACATTTTCTAGTTTTTAAATTCCTTTTTTTGTTTACTAGTAAAATATGAAGATTAAAATACATTTATGTGTAAATAAACTCTTGGTGTTATAAATAAGCTATTTTTTTTTTAAAGAATTACATTTGAAAGGAAGAAAAACCGCAATTTTGTTATCAAACAATTTTATGACTGGTACAGTTTCGGAATCGTCTTCTAGTTTTTAATTTTACTTTTTGTTTTCAAGTAGGATATAACATTTCAAGACACAATTCTATGTATAGAAAAGTTCTTGGTGTTATAAATCAGCCTTTTCTTATATATAGAATTACACTTGAAAGTTAGAAAAAGAAGATAATTTTGTTATCAAACAATTCTATGCCTGGTGCGATTTTAGAATCGTTTTCTAGTTTTTAATTTCATTTCTTCTTGTTTTCTTCGAGTAGAATATAACATTTTGAGTCTTAATTTTATATATATATATATATATATATATATAATAATAATTTTTCCTGTTACAAATAAGCTATTTTTCTTGGTACAGTTTCAGGATCGTTTTCTAGTTTTTTTTTTTTTTTAATTATCACTTTTGACTAAAATATGATGCATTAAGACTCATTTTTGGTTACAAATTTTTAGTATTCTAAAAGAGTTTTTTTTTTAAAGAATTGATTTTCAAAGTGAGAAAAAGAACACAAATTTGTGTGCAAACAATTCTATGAGTTGCACTTTTTTGGAATCGTTTTTTAATTTCATTTCTTCATTTCATATTTAATTTTTTAATTTCATATTTCGTAATTGAGTAAAATATGTGCCAGAAATTATTTTGAGTTATAAATTATTTTTGTTGAAATATGCAAAAAGAATAATGTTTTAAAATGAGTTAAAAAAAAGCAACACTTATGTTATGAAATGTTTTGTATAGTTATAATTTTGTAATTTATGTGGAATTTGAAAGCTAACTTTCACTTACTACTTATAGAAAATTGGAATCTAGTGTTTGTCTTTACCGCAATGCAGGAAAACATTAGTTTTAATACTGCTAAATTTATTCGCATCTTTTTACGGAATGATAATCAGTGAATACAATTCGTTTAAATCACTAAGAATTAACATTTAATTGTTTTAGTTTGTAATCTAATTAATTAATGTGAAAAATTGCGATTTTAAATTCAATTTTTATTTTATGCTATTCACATATAATTTAATTCCTTTTATTTTATTATGTGAATAAAACCTGTTTTGGAGAGTATTAAAATTTTTCCTGAACTATGAATTTTAATTCAATTTTAGTCTAAAATTAAAATTAAAAATGTTGTAGAAATTTTTTTTTGTGGTGTTAATGTTACTTGGTTGCTTTTAAAAATTAATTTGAATGTATTATAAATGTTAATGCTATTCTAATAATGTATATATAAAAAAAATTCATTTTTGTATGTATCTAATATTATTTTTTAATTAAGTGTTAAATTGTATAACACTGTTGTTCAAAAAATTGTTGAGTCGAGTTAATAGAAAATTTTAAACCAGTTATTCCAGTTAATTTTTTGCTGTAAATTCCAATTACTTTTTAGTAGATTAGTTGCACTTTGTGAACATGAATATTTTAAACCTTACCAGAGTTTTTAAATTATGTTTTTTGGAAGTAGATTTAGTGCCCTCAGGTGCCTCTATGTGTTGACAGTGATAATTCACTCCGCTCTATGTGATAATAACTGCATTGGAATAGTATATAATCCATAGAAGATTTATAAATTACCGTTTATAGATTAAGTGTGATATATATATATGTATAAAAAACATGCATTTCAATAGATGTGCTTTATTTTTGTTTTTTAGCGCACTGTATTTTAAATCTGAACAATCTAAACAATTTAATATCTCTTAAAATTTATTGTCGAAATTCTGCTTTTCTTTTCATTTCTAGAAAGGTTTTGCTGTTAATGAATACTGAACTAAGTTAATTTTTCACTAAAAAAATTGCTTTATTTACTATTGTGTTTTAACTAATTAGAGAAGAATCAAATTTTTAATGATCTCTGAGTATTAGTCCCAGCTTATTAAATGGCAGAAAAAGTGCGTTGTCAGAAACTTTTTTGTACAATCTTCGTTTAGAAGGTTAATTAATTAATACATTTATTTATGCCATTTTTTTATATCTTTCTAAACATTTGCTTGTAATAAAAATTGAAAGGAAATCAATATGATAAATTATTTATAGTGTTTATAATTTACAGATTCTTGTTTACAGATTCAGAATTATAAACAAAATTAAAGAATCATCTTTAAATTTAATGTTGATAGTTTTGTTTTAGTCTCAATACCAAAACATATTTCTTCCGATGAAGGGTTTATATTATTCGTTGATTATTATAAATATTGAGTTATAGAATTTCTTAAAATACTAGTATATTAATAAACAATGTGACATATATGCAAAATATTAAGTTTACAAAACCAACTATTTTTGCAATTACATATTTCAAAATTTATTCTAACTTTCAAGTATTTTTATTAAATATAAATTATTCCTAATTCTTTTATTATTCAATTTTTATTATATCTTTTTGTAGTTTTTTGTTGACTCATGAAATACTCTTTCTTTTTTGGGATATTCATGAATATGTTTAAACTGATACTTTAACCCTTTTGTCCCACTTGTGGACATTTAGTTTAAATCAAAAATGTCATATTAAGAAGATAAATTTTTTTCCTTCTCAGATACATTGCTTAATTAATGTTTTTAATATGAAAGAATTAAATGAGTAACTGAGCAAAATATGCATTATCGCCCAATATTTGAGATTTCTCATTACCTTTTCTTGAAAATGAAAAACTTATGAGCTATTATCTAGCTGTGCTAACTTTACGTGTAAATTTTAAAGTGCCATGCAACTTTTTCTCAAATTTTGAATCATATTTATTAAATATATTTTGTAAAAAATTTTTTGAAATACTTCACACCATTTAGCATAGTGTTGCCTGCTTTTATGAACACTTTAGTAATTACTACTCTAAAACGATATTTTAATACTTATATAAAATTTAATTAATTAATGTCAGCGAAATAATTGTAATAAATTAATAATATTTTAACACTTAATTAATTTAAAATAAATAAATTAATTTTTAAACGATTAATTATGCAATTTTAGCGGTTAACTTAAATTACCTGGTTTAAATTAATTATTTAAATAAAATAAATTTATAAAATTGTATTAATTAATATATTTTACATTTATTAGTTCAATTTATTTATGAATAAAAAAGTAGTCTATTGTTTTTCAAGCTTCAATATACATTACATAAACATATAATTATCTAAATAAATAGTAAATGACTTTATTTAAGTAAATAATCAAAATTATCGAATTGATGAACTTTTATTAATAAATTAATGAACACTAAATGATGAACAATGTTATGAATTAGTTCACATAATGCAGTTTAGTTCTTTTATTAAATCATTTCTTGCTTACTATCAAATAAAGATTAAATCTTGAAATTAGTTTGTTTCATTTCAAACTATATACATTAATGTATGTATGTTTTATTTTTTAAACATTGATTTTAAAAGTTATAATAGTGAAAGGAGAGGAATAGAAGAATTTAGCAGACTTTATCTCTGAAATTAAGGGTCTATTCTGGATGCTGGAACTTTAAAAGTTGAAAAAAAATTGTTAATAATAATTTGAGATGTTAATCCATTTTTAAAATTTTCCCATTAGAATTATTGATATTTTAATATTACCTGTATAAGAGGATGACTTTTGGACATAAGACAAAAAAACGTCTTTTATCTTATTAAAACACACTCACAAAAAAAGAATTTGTTCTCTGGTCTAAAAATCGTTATTAATTTTTATTTTAATATAAGTGGTTGTTATAGATAACGTTAGCGAATTTTAAATCGTTTGCATTTTGTTGAACCATTGCCATGATTTTGTCAACCAATTCTTTAAGATGTTTCAGAACAAGATTCACTTAAAACTCCAATGATTAAATATTAAAAGCACAAACACATTTTCTAAATTTAGATAAGGCCTAGATTTTGAAATAATTATTTCATTGATACAATACGATTTATTGTAGCTAAACTTCTAGAAAAATCATTTTGTAATGCTGTTAGTATTTTATTTTAATTTGTTTGTATAGCATAAACCTTTTTGTTTTGTTAAAGTTTTAGTAGTTGCAATGAATTATTTTAATATTTCCATTTCTTTTGTTGTTTAAGGTTACACAATGTCTTCGCAAGCATTAAGTTCTCAGAAAACAATTTCTTAAAAATATATTCGTGTTTACCAATGACATTTTCAACAATACAATGATTTTTAATGGTTTAACAAAATTTATATTTTATGTTAATTTTCGCAAAATTATGATTTTTTTCGAACTTATAATTTTTAAAGAACTTATTTTGTGAAAAAAATTCATTAAATAAAAGTTAATTGATACAAAAACTTATACTTGTCTATTTATTTTCTTATTACAGACGAAAAATAATTGGGTAAGATATTTTGTTGACGTTTGAAACAAGAAGGCTAATTTCTATATTTTTTTTCTTTACATATGTATTTTACGAAACTTTTATACAATTTTATATGATGTATTAATTAAAAGCCACTAAATTTTCTTAAATTTTAAAATGAAACGAAAATTGAAAAAATAATGAAAAATTTCATTTAATTAAGTAAAAATAGTTTCTAAAATCTTTATCTATTAAAACTCCTTGGTCCCTTTTATAATATGAAAAGAATGCCGTTTTTCACTTATTTATCTCAAATATTTATGTAATATCTATTTTTTTTTTTAAAAATTCCAACGACATTTTTACTATTTATTATATAATTGCTATTTCTTTTATATAACATAATAAATCTCAATCGAAATTTTTTTAATGATGAAATTTCATCATCTCAAATTATGATTTTTTAACAACTGTTTAAAATATCGTTGTAGTGTAGCATTATTTAATATTTTAATGTAATATAAGATTTTTTCTTCTGAAATAGAATTACGTTAACGTCTAACTGTACTAAACTTTATCCTTTTGAATATATGTCTTATCGATGTGTATTTCTACCATGATTGTAATAACATTTTTTTATTAAGTATGTCTATGTATTTATAAATAATGCTTTGTGTGATGAAACTATTGATTTCGTTTTAAGTTAACGTGTTTCAAAATGTAGAAATATTTCGATTGGTTCGATTAACAACCTATTTAAAGGTACCTAATGATTTTTGTATTTAAACACATTCATCGCTCAAGATGATATGTCTCGTCTTCTAAGGATTTTGGCTGTAAACAAAATATATTGTTTTTAACCCAACGTTTGAAGTTAAACAGTTTAACAAATAAAATTTAATTTGGCGCCAAGAGTTGAAATCGATGCGTCATGGAAGCGTTGAATTTAATACTGTTTTAAATTTCAATATATTTATCACTGAGAATGACCGATATTGGTGAATGTCAACAATCACATATCGGCTTTGGAAAATATCCGAAATATATGCTAGATCTGATTTGATATTACTTTATTTATTGCTTTTTAAGTATTCATTAGATATTTTAATATCTGATCAAGATATGTTAAGAAAAACATATGCTTTGGGAATTCCAGATAGAAGTGGGAGTGGTGGGTTTTAATGACACTTGCCACGCGGGCAAGCTTGCCTGGTGAAACCGAGCAAATTTAAGGCAGAGTGCGCGTTTCTTGTTTTTCAGTGGCGCCATCTATAGCCAAGAATTTGACTTCTGCCACACTTTACATCACACCCGTTTATAGGGCGAACCCATTCATACATCCATTCATTCACAGATCGTAATTTTGACTTGAATCAGAGAACGATCGATCTGCAATCCAGTACCCCCAGAGGTTCTAATTTGTTATGGGAACATGGAGGACTTTTGCGACTCGACAGATTTAGCGTGCATCAGTCACTTTACTACACGGGGAGTCTTCGACTGGCGGGATTCGAACCCACGAACTCTCGAACATGGGGCTAGCGCCCTACCGACCAGGCTATCCCGACCTAGAAGTGTTAGTAATAACCTGTATTCTCAACCCTTATGTTTTTTTTATGATAAAATCTTTGTCCTGTACACACTTGCCCGCTTTTCCCTACTCTGATTCTTTTATTAGTGTCATCTTTCGGTACACCGGTATCATGTAAGTTAAATTCCATTGCCCGGTATTCCCTACATTGATGTAATTGTGAAGTACCATTGTGTGGTATACACTTGCCCGGTATTTCCCACACAGACGTTTTTTCTTTTATATTTCCTAATCGGATATTGAAGCATCGCATAAATATTTAAATATCAACGAATAAATTAATATCAAATCGGACGTAACAAATTTTACGGGCTTTCACCATAGCGACTATGTGATTGTTGCCATTCTCCGGTGAAAGTCGACATTCTTCAGATTTCGATCATTCACGATACATAAACGGTTTGTGTATGAGATTTATCTCTGTTTCTAATTATATGCTAGTATTTTGCGAAATTTTATGTTTAAAAAAAATTGCGGACCCTAAGCTTATGTGCCAAAGATATTTGTGACAAAACATCTACCTCTGGAATTCGAATGATGCTCTCACTATTAAAATACTTTAAATTTTTTATGACTCTTTTTGGAGGAGGATGTAAAAGATCAAAACAGTTTTACAATACTATTGTCCTAAATCACGTGTAAAACTACGTTTTCGATTCCTGTGTTCGTTATTCAGAATTAGTTCTATCTATTTTTTAAAAAACAAGTTTTTATATCAAAAAAATTAAAGAATAAAAATCGATCATCATCAAACGATCTATAATTAAGAAACTAGTTTTATTTATCAATCAATATGTGAAAAAAGCTTCTTTGTCTTTTTAAAATTAAAAACGGTTACATATGCTTGAATACTTAAATTCAACTAATTAAGTAAATTAAAAATTAAATTGAAGTTTTAATTCATTCTTGAAAAACTTCAATATTCACGCTGTATTTTAAAAAATTTTAATTTTTATCTTATTTACAACTTTTGATTCGTTTAAATTCATATAACGTCATAAATAAACAGCGGAAAAAGTAAACAACAATGATGTATCCTGAACCCAACAATAAAAATATTTTTTTTCACTAAACATTAGTTAGAATTTTTCGTGATTTTTTTTTATTATAGAAGAAATTGTACTATATGGTATGGAAATAAAAATATTTTTAATTGTTTTTGATAAGCGATAACTTATCTTTTATCAAACAGGGATAAATCTCACGAATAAATTACGTAATAATTTGATTCCCAATTCGTGTGTGGTAAATAAACTTTTAAATCATTTAAGAATTGTTTTCAATCAAGTATAAATCCAAGATATGGGCATTTAAATAATTCGTTCGCATTTTTAGCACTTATATTGAGCGCGTGTCTTTACACAAACTATCTTCCATTGAGTTGATACTCATTCTTTGGTAGAGAACAAAATAAAGTAGAATACGCACATGACAAATTCTATTTGTAATAATAAAAAAAAATCTCTAGTTCGAAACTAAGCCAAATCACAGTTTTACTGTTCAATAGTTTTGCTGAAACTGTAGATTGATACACTTTTATTGTGTTAATTGTTTATTTATAATTTGTTCAATAAATATTTCTTAAAGAAATGATGTCTTCTATTCATTAATTAAACTGCATATTCAAAGCTGAAATGTCTCCCATTCATTAAACTAAATATTTCATAAAGATATGATTTCCCCCATTCATTAGCCTACATATTTCATAAATATATGATTTCCCTCATTCATTAGCCTACATATTTCATAAATATATATTTTCCATTCCTTAAATAGATTTCATAAAGGTGCCTCCCATTCAGTAAACTACATATTTCATTAAGAAATGTTTCTCTTTCATCAGGCAACATATCCATAAAGAAATAATGTCTCTCATTCAGTAAACTACATATTTCATAAAGAAATGATGTGTACTATTCATTCATTAAATTACATATATAAAGAAGTGTTTCCCATTTATTAAACTACATATTTCATTAAGAAATGATGTCTCTCTATCATTAAAGTACCGATTTCATAAAGAATTGATGCCGTTCCTTCATTTATTTAAATACATATTTATAAAGAAATGCTTCATTATTTAATTTCTAATCACCTTCATTTATTAAACTACCTATCTATTGAAGAAGTAATGCCGCGTTCTATTAAACTACAAATTTTAATTGGAAAAGATGCCATACACTATTAACGAAATATCTCGCCTTTTAAGAGCTATTTACCCAATGGTATTTTTTGTGACAAGATCTATCATTATTTTATTTTCTGACTCTGAATTGCTGAAGGAGGTTGAGGTCGCCTTTCATTGTGATGACTCCGGTTCGAATCCCGATAATATCTGATTAATTAGTTGTTTAAGGCGATTACTCCATTGACTACAGTTGTCAATTTTAAAATATCTATTTTTTCATTATCAATAATTTTCTTAAACTTACGAGTCTAAGGAAGGTAAGAGTTTTTTCTGCCAATTAAATTAAAGTTAAAAAAAAAATACTCGTATGAATCTTACATGGTTTATATTTATACACAACTTTTCGTTTCTATTGGATTATATATATGCTGGAGCACTTGGTATATTTTACACATAGTGCATAACAAAGAACTCTTGGAAGATGAAGATAGATTACATAGAGATGAAAGCCTCCCACGACTAGCTTAATGGTAAAGAGATGTTCATCTGTCTACCACGAGGGATTTTTTTAGCAAAAACTGCAGTATACGGGTTGACCGTCCATCTCTAAGATTAAAAATGTGCGTCTTTGCATTATTGAGCTAGCCCTCTTTCCTCTGAGCTTTTTAAAGACTTTATGGGAAAACAAATCTATATAGTTGGATGGCTCGATGAAATCTCAAATTTTATAGTGGTATTGTTATGTCGTCTATTTGCCTAAATTACTTAGCATATTTTTTTTTTTTTAAAAAATTAGCCTTTTTAAGAAAAGACATTAAAAGGCAGCAGTTTTTTTTTATACAAGGTTGACACTGGTTTTATAAATTTATAATAATGGTATTAAATTGACATTGTACACATTCAGATTTTTTAAAAGTAATATTCTGAGTAGTTTACTGATCAGTATTCTTAGTACGAAGAGACGTTTGAAAAGTTCCTTTTGTAATATACCCAGCCACCCCAACCCCAAAATCCAAGACTTCGCCCTGTAGTGATAATGTTTAGTGTTAAAAAAGTAAGTTAGAAATTCCTCGCCTAGTTGTTAAATTTGGGTTGAACGTTGAAAAGCCGAATTTTTATCTTGACATTTTAATACAACATGCATTTTGAGTGGGGTCTATTCTCTTAAACATGCAATATGAGCTGTGGCCATTTTCTTGAACATGCATTTTGAGCTGCTTCTATTCTCTTGAGTATGAATTTTGTACTATGTATATTCCCTTAAACATGTATTTTGAGCAGTGTTCATTCTCTTGAACATGCATTTTGAGCTACGTCCATTCTCTTAAACAATTCTTTCGAGCTGTATTCTGAATATAAAGATCACTGAAGATTTGCTTTTATTTTTTTAAATTTAATATGCGATAAATTAACTTACGCAAAAAGAAGAGAACGCCCCTCTTATGGCAATCACACCTGCTTAATGATAGTTTTAAATTTTCTTCTAATTTTTTCTCTGACTTAAGACTGTTATTTCACTGTTCAAATTAATTAATTTGTTTGATTTCTTAATTATTTATTCAAAATGTTTTGAAAGTCGAATGTGAATGTTGCTTCCAATTTAATGAAACTGTTTAATTAAATACAAAGCAATACGTATACTATTAAGATGCTACATCTGAATTAATTTCCTAGGCAAAATAATGAGCTTTGTCGATTTGAACATCTGAATTAATTTAGACAAAATAATGAGCTTTGTCGTTGTCGATACAATTTACAAACAAGTTTAAAGACTTTAACCGAAAATCGCGTATCAGAGTTAAATATTTACAGTGATTGATAAGTCGACAATATATTAAAATTTCATTGAGAATTATGACGTCAAACATTTTGATTTCTTTTCCAGAGAAATTAAAAAAAAAGTTCCCTTGATTTAATCTTTGTAAATTAACGTAGCTTTAAAAAATGCGATTGTGCGAATTTCTTGTTTTTCGCAACAATGTTCAGTGCGCTAGAAGAGCTATTGTTATGAAAAATGTTTGATCCAAATTAGTGGATTTTAACATATTAGGACTCAATCATAATGCTCGACTGCTTAAGCTTTAATATGCTAATTAATTGTTGCAGGCAATATTTTATGTTACGATACCAAGCATCAAAGCGTACTTTGTAGAAAATTTTTTTTCGAGAGTGATAGATTGTTGATAATCAAGAAAATATGATTCCAATAATTTAATTAGAAAAGCGGTGGAAATATTGATTTTTAAATATCAATATCGCTTTAAATACTATATCACATATCTCCGGAAATAAAGAAGTGGATCAAAACATTTTTGCACGTGATTATAAAACATCGTGGGTGAGCTTTTAAATCTGGACACAGTTGGAAATGCGCGCTTACGAAAATTGATATAGCTCAAAATGCATGTTTACGAAAATAGAAGCAGCTTGAAATGCGTATTTAACGAAAATGGACACACTCAAAATGCGTATTTAACGAAAATGGACATAGCTCATAATGCATATTAAAAGAAAATGGACATAGCTCGAAATGTATGTTTAGAAGAATGGGCACAACTCAAAATGTATGTTTAAGAGAATGGTCACAGCTCGAAATGCGTATTTAACAAATATACGCTTAGCTCAATACGCGTATTTACAAAAATGAATGTACCTCAAATTGCGTATTTAAGAAAATGGATACATAGATCAAAATGCTCGTTTGCGAAAATAAACGCAGCTTGAATTGCGTATTTAACGAAAATAGGCCTAGCTCGCAATGCGTATTTAACGAAAATGGACAAGACGTGAAATGCGTATTTATGAAAATGGACTTAGCTTAAAATGCGTGTTTAAAAAAATGAATACGGCATTTGATTCTTTTTTTCAAACCAAAGTTGGACGTCGATTACAGTAATCGATTACAACTGTAAATGATTATAGTGAAATACTACTGTACAATTGATTGCTTGTGATTGCGCAGGTAATTACGATTAGAAGTAATCATGATCTCTGATTACATATGGCCATGATTCCTTGTAATCGTAACGAGAAAAGATTATAGGTAATCATGATTACAAAAAATCAAAATATTCAGAAGTTCGAATTAAACAAGATTGAATTAAACCTTTATTTGATTTTTATGCAGCTTTTAACTTGCTTGTAAAATAAATTAAAAAGGATATTTCTTAAATTAAAAACTAGCTCCAAATTTTCCTTCCTCAGACTTCCCTTTTATACGGGGTAAAGAAACTGATTTTTTCTTTATAAAAAACACAGTTTTTTTTAAATTTATTTATTACTTTTTTTAAAAGCTTTAATTTTTTTTACATAAATTATTTAAATACTGAAGCTAGAAAGTTAAATTGCTTTTTTTTTCTCGCAATTTGTTTTACTAGCAAAATAAGGAGAAATACTTAAGTTTTCCTGGAACCAACAGTATGAGAAAATTATTTGGAACAATCATCGAGTACTGCCAAATATAATCTACGGGAGCCAAAAAAAAAGGTTTTTTTCTTCTCCGAATGATCATCCAGAACGCATTTTCTCTAGGGAAACTATTATTCGTAGAAGGATTTAATGGCTGCATTATTCTATTGGCGCAGATACACTTCTGCTCAATTTGGGCTTTTAGTACAGAAATCCCCTATTTGGAAGTGGGTGCTCAAATGAATCTACACACATTGTCCTTGGCGTATGACTTGGCGATAAAGTAAGAAACAATCAACCGTCCATTAAAAGTGAGATCTATGGCTGAAAAGAAAGGGAAGCTTGCAATTTGATTTATACCGGAATGTTCCGGATCGTTTATCTCGGGGTAAATTGGGTAAATGAATGCATTGAAGGATAATGAATCTGAACTACACTCAGACACCTATAATTGATATAAAATTGTCTGAAGAAATAGAAGAATTTCTCTGAATTTTTCTGGCTGATATCTACACAGAATTGTAACGAAAAAATTTTTGTTGCATCGATTTGCCACGAGATAATTAGATGCAAAGAATAATTTTCATTATTAAATTTTGGCGTATGACGTGGCTATAAAATGCGAAACAATCATTATCAAACCATTCATTAAAAGTAGGATAAAAGTAACTAAAAAGTAGCACGATGAAAGTAGCTACATTGCAGAAACTGTGGTATAATTATCCGAATTCGGTGTTGAAAAACTCTAGAAATTGTGTATACATCCTTAGCTTAAGGTGTATCATGTTGTACCATCACTTGTGGTTCACATGTTCTATGTACACGTGTACGTTCATGTACATTTTAAAATGTATAGTTGAATCTATGTTGGCAGAGTACGCACAGTAGTTAATGAGTGTGTTAACTCATATGAGGAAATTAGTAAATTTTAAATGTTTTTTCATTACACACAGTACCATCTGGATACAGCAAACAACTGAAAATAATTACTTATACAGTTTTAAAAAAAATACGGTACATCATCTCTGGACACAACAACATAGGGAAGTGACGCCTGCTTTCAACTATGCAATATTTTATATACTGATTCCGTAATGATATGCACGAATGACGTCACTTACGTTATCTGAAAAGAAAATATCTGTTGACAATACAAGACCGAAACTAACTTAATTCTCTTAATTTAATGTGCTCACAGGAATAACAAACCACTCCAACAATCTGAACTTCAATAAATGAGAAAGTTTACACGGATATCAGACGCATTTACTCTACGAATTATTTTCTCTAATTTTAGCACGTTTGGAAACCGTCAGACGACATCGGCAGTTGACTTTTAATTAGAAAACGAGAAAGAAAAAGTTTGTTTTCGAATTGCCCATTACTGAACATTTCACAGAAACAAAAGAAAACTTTAAAAAAAAGGTATGTATGTTTTTAGTTGTATAATAAAGGTAATTATGTTCCCTTAAAATGATTCGCATAAGTCTATCTCGATTGAATTAAATAATGTTATAATATTTAATTTCAATCTGCTACTGTTTTGTTAAGCCATGTTCGAAATCGTATTAATATTCTCTCTGTGCGGTATACATGTATGATTAGCCAACAATTAATTTTATCTAAGAAATTTTGTTTTATCTATTTGCATCCAAAATTAATAATTCTATTCTTGTTTTGTATTGTGTCTTAAAAGTAATTTTATTGACTCTTACAGCTTTATGTAATGAAAAATTTTAGTATTTCTGAATTTAAAAAAAATGGTGGCCGCTGCTTTACACAGATAGGACAAAAGAACAGCCTTGGCTCTTTTTCTTGGTTTGGTGTAGTGAAACACCAATATCGGCTAGTTGTGTATGACATTTCACGACACCACTCCGGTGTAACGTAGCTGCCACCATTTCTGGTGTTGAAATTCACTAAAACTTTTTTGCAGCGTAAGTAAAATTGTTTCTCATCTTCATTGTTGAAAATAAATCTCTATATCTTGGCATTATATTGTTATAAAATGCGCCAATTTATCCCACCACTCTTAGTCACTTGACTTTTCCTAATGGGTAGAATGTCGAAATTTAATCTTTTCGAAGAAGAGTATATTTTGTCATCTCCCAAGAGGAGATTAACTCGTTTCTATTTTTTTTCTTCTCCATACAACTTAAAGGTTGAAAGAACATGTTCAGTTTAGTTTTAAAAACCACTTACAACAGTTAAGAGAAATATGAGTTTTTCGTGATGATCATGAATAGAAGTGAGCGTAAAAGACAAAAAAATAATTAATGAGATATATATGGTACATACATATGCATACATGCATATGCCTCATCACTCCGAATTAGAAAATAGGGCTTCTATCATAGCTTTCCATCTCACTCTATTTGTGGTCAGATATTCTGCCTCTCTCCATGTCTTTCATATTGTTTTCAATTCGCTTATAATTGTCCTGCACCAAGTATTTTTAGGTCTTCCTCCATATATGGTACGTAACTTCATTTTCCCACATAATTACCAAATACGTTGTACCACTTGTCGAAAAGCCGTTCAGGAAGAAAGCGAAGCTCTGCATATAGAAGAAGCGCCGACAGGATTGAGTCACTTCAATATTGATTCCAAGAAATCTTGTTGCTGCATTTACTCGAGATTAGAACCATTAATGTTGCGTGGTACTGCCACGCACTTTTAAAATTGAAAAATGTCATTCGGATAAAGTTGCATAATCTTCTCATTTACTGGCGGTGTGTAACAGCGAGGACACATTAGGTGACAGCAGCGCGAAACCACTACAACTCTTGTTTGGAAACATCGTGATCGTCCGCCACACAGTCCTGATCTCGCACCCTGTGAATTCCATCTATTTTTGTCTTTGAACAAAAATCTCGATGGAAGGCTCTTTGGGAGGAATGCTGAAGTGACATAAGCCGTTTAAAGCCTTTTCTGTGTGCAGAACCCTGTTTTTTTGCTAGAGGGTTTTTTATGCTCATAAAGAGGTATGATAAATATCTTGATATGATCCGTGGTAGTTCAGAGAATAAAAGCCTTCACCTCCCAGGTTCAAATCCCAGTGGTTGATACGAATTCTGCTCCCGACTCGCATCAACCACAATGTTGACGTAAAATATCCTCAGTGTCAGACGGATCATAGGTTAGAATCCCCTTGCCCTCGGGTTAATTGTGGGAGGTTTTCCTAATCATGTAAAGCAATTGTGGGTTAATTTCATTAAAAAGTCCTCCACGAAGACTAGTTTGTAGGACGTAAAATATTCTCGGTGGTTAAGACTAAAGGTTAACCTTTGAAGGTCTTCGTGGTTTTCCTCTCCATGTAACGCAAATGTGGATAAGTTCTATCAATAAGACCTCCGCGAGGCAAATTTCTCCCAAAACTTGATCCTGGAATTCTTTTGTCTTCTGGATTAGGCTCAAAATTACAAGACTACGGAGTTGGGCATTGATAGTCGTGAACTCAGAAATGGGTCAGCTATTCAACACCGGTATTAAAATAAAATGTCTTAATATACTTGGTTATCAAGTTGAAAAATAAAATTGAGTCTTGCACTTTATGTTTTATTATATTTCTTGTACTTTATACACTCCTCTTCCATTTCGGGCATTTCTTGTATTTCATACACTCATTAGACCATGCGGATTCTATATTTTCGGACAACACTTTGTTATCACCCTTAAGTTCGTCTTTAATAGTCTAATTTTAACCTTTAACGAAACAAAACTATCAACAAAAAGGGAAATATTGTATGAGAGACGAGAATACTAATATACCACGCCGTTTAATTTTTCAGTAAATCAAAAGAAAATAGAAAGATGCGTCGATTTGGAAATATGCCTTTCAAATTTTTGAAACCTCATTTAATCTATACACGCTTCGTTTAAAGAAGAAAAAAATTCTCAGAGTGAAACTTCTTTATTAATTATATTTCAGATTTTATTTATATATTAGTAAATATTTATTTGATATAACGTGCTATAATTAATAGAAATTTCTAGTTAAATAGCTATGACTCTTGCTGCTTTTATTCCACTCCGTTGCTCTAATACTCGGGTTAAATTGCTATTTTTAAGAAGGAAAACTATCATTTTAATATAAAATAAATAATTAGTTGGCAACAGCCAGCTGCTGCTTTTGAAATTAATGAAATGTGAAGGAGAGCTTTTCAATAAATGTCCCGAAAACTTGTCAACACCTTGGCCGATTAAAAAGTCATTTTTCTTACGGAATTTTCGAAACGGTGGCAACACTTCTCCTTCGAAATGAATCGACCACATTTCTGAAGATAAATGAAGTAATTAAGTGTGCGTTACGCGTGAGATATGCAGAAAATCTTGGCGATGATTAAAATTTCTCATACTTGTAATAGAGGCTGTTATAAGGTTAAAAAAAATATAGAAGAATATATTTAAAAAAAATCGTATTAACTTCATAAAGTAAGTTTTTTTAAAGCTGACGTTTGAAATCATACAATAAACTATGTATAGATATTGAATTTATTAAATAGCCATTTTCTAAAATAACTTTCTATTGCAATCAAGCGAAGGAACCGTGTTAAATTTTTTTAGGAAGCAGTGGTTTTCTAAGGCTGTTGAATAATTCTTCATTATTAAAAATGAAGTTTATAGAAATGCTTATTTTATTGGGCAAAGTAACAGTCGCTACGAGATCTTTAAAAAGATTCCATTAATTTATTATTTATATTTTATATAAAATTAGAAATTCTTCTTAGTATCATGTCCGGTTAACCACAAAAGTAGCGAGAGTCTATTAGAAAGTTCTACATTCTGTCGATCTCTACTTTACTTCATTAAAATAAAAACTTTGACTCCATTTCGTAAAGAATAAAACAACACTTTTTATTTACAATTTGTTCCATCATAGCAACCGGAAATCCACATCGTTTTCTTTTTAAAACAAAACAAGCCAAATTCTAGCTTACAGCTCACACACTATTAAATAATAAGTAACTGGAATCTACTTTTAACACTAACCATATGGCGGCTAAATATAACTAACAGCGATTAAAAAATTATATGCTAGTTGCCACTCAATTGACACCTTTTACTTTAAAAATACATCCCGTGGGTATATTTTATTATTATTACGCAATAAGCATGGAATTGTAATGAATATTTCATAATATTCGGAAAAAATTAGTTTGTTTCACGCTTGTTTCTTAAAAATTTTCTTCATATTAGAAATGAACATTGTAATATTTACTATACTTTGATATCAACAGGTTTTTTTTATCATTAAAACTTTTAATTTTTGAAAAAGTGTCCACATGTTTTAAAATTGGAGCACTGTTAAAAATGATAAAACTGGCTAGAGGCCATTGGAACAATTTACGAAATTTTTCGTTATAGTCATAAATACATTTTTATAATCATACATTTTTTATAGTCATAAATATTTGTATTTCTCATTTTGTATATTTTTATTTAAATGTGTAATAAACAAATATATTTGGTTTCTTTTTATATTAAAAAATTGCGCTTTGCTGTATTTGTCGTGCAGTGAGTAGGTGGGTGACCTCTTTTATCAGCCTGCTTAGGGACCGAGGGTGCGCGGTATCGATCCTCGTTAAACTATTCTACCATAAAGTGCTCGACTCTACCGTAACTGTTCTACCGTAAAGTGACGCAGGTCATCGGGATTCCAAAGCAGAGGAGCCATCCCTTCTGCAGAGGATCAAATTTGTGATTTCATGCCTTCGGATCATCGTCATGGATGTCGCCAAAAGCCCATTGTGCTGCTCTAGTGCGACGTAAATAAGTCCCGCAGTGGACTGATCGTTAAGACACGGTTCCCAGCAGATCACCGAAGTCAAGCATCACTGACTACGATCAGTGTGCGGATGGATGACCACTTGGATCAGTCTGCGTAGAGACCGAGGGTGTGCGGTATTGGTTTTCGTTAAACTGTACTACTGTAAAGTGCTCGACTTCGCGTGCAGGTCGTCGAGCTACCGATGCAGGGGTGCCATCCCCTCCGCGGAGGATCAAAATTGTGATGGTATGTCTTCGGATCATCCTCTGGGATGTTTCCCAGACCGTCGCCAATAGCCCATTGTGCAGCTCTAGTGCGACGTAAATTAACAACAGGAACAACAACAGCGACGTAAATAAAGTATCTACCTGTATTCGTCGCTATCGCCGTTAATTTTCGCACCTTGCGTTTCTCAATATTATATTGAGAAAACAATTGAATGAAAAAATATAAAGTGCTGCAGGGTATTGAGAAATGTTTAAATATTCTGATATTAAAATAGTATTGACGTAGACATTATTTTTTTTTAAAGTTTTAAGTCGAAGCTGAATATTTCCTTATTTATTTTCGTTGTGGATTTCACATTGGCGAATATCATTATCTGTAGAATTTCGATTTTTTTGCAGCCACGCTCTCTTTTGGCTGATGATATGCAACACGCCTCCCCGTTCTTTTTCCTTTGAGGTACTCCGGGTTTGAGATTCAACGATACAAGATTCTGCACTCGCTCGATACAAATTCTGCACCAGTGTGACTTTGACAGCAGTGCTGACGTAAAATATCCTCAGTGGTAGACAGATCAAGGGTTAGAGTCTCCTTGTCATCGGGTTAAGTGTGGGAGGTTTTCGTGGTTTTCCTCACCATGCAACACAAATGCGGATTAATTTAATCAAAAAGCCCTCCGTAAGGCACATTTCTCATAATACTTGATCCATGAGTTCCCTTGTCTTCTGAATTTGATTCAAAAATACAAGACTACGGAGTTGAATATTGGTAGTCGTAAACTCAAAATTGGGTCAGCTGTTCAACGACGGTTATAAAATAAAATAAATTTTAAATTAGCATTAAAGTTATTAAATTTTTCAGTTTCGTTTTTAATAGAATTGACAGGCTAGCTGAAGTAGAATTTTAATTTTTGTTCGGCTTCGTACTTCTATGGCTGAAGACAAGTAAAATGAAAGCCTCTTTTTTAAAAAAAAAAAATAGTGCGTGGAGTCCCTCCGTGCGGAATAAGTTAAACTTCGCAACCTGCGACGTTAATTGTAGAAGAATCAGCAGTCGTAGAAGGATCACTAGTTCTATTCAACGACTCTTTTTCCTGCTCCGCTCGCTTCCGTGCTCTGTAATCACGGTAATATTGTGCATTTTTCCCTCGTGGACCTCCTTAACCAGTGGAAGTGCTTGTGGTTGCCTCATCGTCTCGTCCTGGAAAATGTATTTGTATGTAATTTCAGAAGAGAAAACCTAACAATCAATTGATATTCACAAGAGACGTAAAATTGACATAGCCTTAAATCCGTCGCATTGTCCGTGGGATTGTTTTCACTCATTCTTTACAATTGTTATCCACTAAATTTGAAAATAAAAAATACTACCCTATTAAATTATAGGCCACACTTTTTCTTTCTGATAGATGCCCCCTCCGGGGGCATAGGTGCAGAGCTGTGTGCCGGCGTCCATGTCCATGTCCATGTGTATCAAAACAAACTAAAAAAATATTTATAGAAAAACAATACTTTTATAATTTTTATGCTAGTGTTGTTGTTGTTGTTACTTTACGTCGCACTAGAACTTCACAATGGGCTATTGGCGACGGTCTGGGAAACATCCCGGAGGATGATCCGAAGACATGCCATCACAATTTTGATCCTCTGCGGAGGGGATGGCACCCCCGCTTCGGTAGCCCGACGACCTGCGCGCGAAGTCGAGCACTTTACGGTAGCACAGTTTAACGAGGACTAATACCGCACACCCTCGGTCCCTACGCAGACTGATCCAAGTGGGTCACCCACCCGCACACTGACAGCAGCCAGTGATGCTTGACTTTGGTGATCTGCTGGGAACCGTGTCTTAATGATCAGTCCACTGCGGGACTATAATACTTTGGAGAGTGGCGAGTAAATAGCAATAAAAAGAAGGCGGCGGAACTCTCAAATATATTTAAAACAAATATAACATAAGTTGAAATATGAAAGTTAAAATATTAAATACGACTTGGGTGAGCGAGCTCAGTTCCGGGAGTTGGAGAGTGTCAGCGAGCAGGAGACTTGAGTCTGGTCTTTGTTTTCACAAATATGGAGAAATCAACGCTCTTCAATATTTTTAAGTTAAAAAGGAAAATGGAAGGAATTTGAAATGAAAAAAACAAAAACGAAAATTTAAACAAAAGACATTGAAATACTTAATAGAGTAGCGTTTAGTATCAAAACTCCAAGTCACACACTTTTGGAAAAAAATGACATTTTTCGAAATAGTCATTTGTATCGTTATATGAAGATTAAAAGTTGGATTTGAGACGGAGGACTATTTTGTCACATTGACAAATATTTTCCCTCCAAATAGAATTTTGCTCGTTGGAATTCTTCCAGGATCCTCTTTCGATGTTGTCTTTTCTCTAGTTTGATATACTTCTCTTACAAAATCCCTTTACCAGGTTGTCCTTTGAGATCAGGATTATGCTGTAGCATTCTTCCCTGTCAGATGCATATTCTATTTATTTATAATACTGAATGGCATTAAATAAGTTATACGTAGTTATAGCAATACATTTTTGGTTGTGTGTGATAAAATTGTTACTTTAATCTTTGAATGCTTGAGAAATTATTAATTTGGGAAGGGACGCAAAATTTCTGACAATTTGGAAATTTGTTATATTATTTAAAAGTATAATAATGCAAATACTCCTTCAAATGATAAAGACGTGAAGCTTTTAACTTAATGCGATAAGGAATGAAGATTTACTAGGGAACAGCTTTAAAAATAGGAGAAAATTAGGAAATTTTGTGACCAGCTAGTGGTTTTTCAAAAATTAGATATTTGTAACGATTAAAAAGTTTTTGGAAACTGTTGATATCAATAATATGAGGCATTTCTTATGAAGCATTTCTCAAAAAATGTTTGACATTACAATGTTTATTTCTAAAATGAGGAAGCATTGTATGATACAAACCTTGAAATGAAGCAATTTTCATGATGTTATAAAATATACATAATAATTCTGTTTTTTTAAAAAATAATAATAAAATGCAAATTGTTAAGCAAGATAAAAGTTAAGATTTTGTCTCGATTGGTAGTTAATTTTTTATATTTAGATATTTTCAGTTTCTCTCTCCGTGGTCTCCATTTTGCCCTCTAGCACTAAATATGAAATGAAATCTTGGTATCAAACAAAATAGTAAAATAAAAATAAGATTTGTTATAAACATTCAAAAAAAGTTTTAACTTGCGACAAAATATTAAGTAGCCTCTTCATAATAAGTGGTAAAAAGTTTCAGGACTTCGTGCATCAAATTTAGAGAGTGGGGGGAACTTACATACTGCTATTGCTGTGATACATTAGGTACGATTTCCGATGTATTAAGTAAGTATCAATCTACGTGAGCATTAGTCTACGTGAGCATTAATCTTTTCTGATGCATTAATCTACACTGCATTTAGTGAAACTAATCCCGAGACGGTAAGGAGCAATAGTTAAGTAGTTATAAGGATTTTATGAATAAAAAGTATAATTTTGTCATTGTATCAATTTATGCCTTTAACATTGATATCTATTCAAATGAAGTATGGTTTCTTTATTTTATTTAACGCGTAATAGGTGGAAGAAAAACTCGAGTCAATAAAACTAATAGTTCAGAGTTTACAAAGATTTTTGTGAGTATAATAATGCACTATTTTTGACTTGTACATATTTACTCATCTGACTTTGTTATCGAGGTAAGGCATTTTCCCCTGATTAAAATGAAGACTAAAGAAACATTATTTGACGTATAATCAACACCCAGATTTAATGAACTATTTGAACAATTTTGAAGAACGAAAATTTTTTAAAAAGTTTTTTTGATTAAATTAAATTTTTTTTCGAACAATATTCCCCCCCCCCAGACATTTGGGCGTCTTTACAGATAAAATTAACGAAATTACGAAAGAGAAAAATTCTCTTGTTTATTTGTTAATACATATTCCATCATTTAATTTGAAATTTAAAAAAATCAAAATAGTGCTTCCCTTTGGAAATTTTCCAAGTGTACTTCAGTCATTTGATCTTGGCATTAATTCGCTCAATTATACCTCTGGGGGTACTGAATTGTAGATTGATCGTTCTCTGATTCAGGTCAAAATTATGATCTGTAGATGAGTGAATGGATGTATGAATGGGTCCACCCTATGAACGGGTGTGACGTATGGGTGTGGCAGAAGTCAAATTCTTGGCCATTGATAACGTCACTGGAAATCAAGAACAATCGCACCTCTTGCATTAATGACCTACAACGATAGCAACATTAATTCGTTTTGTAAGAGTTAATTACAGGAATTTTCTTATGGGGAAAAATTATAGTATCGTTGAACAACAATGCGGAGAATAAATTCAAAACTGACTTATTGGCTGCTTTATATTCTGGCTGACAATCTAAGGTTCAGCTTTTGGAAAATTGAGATTTTTAGCCACACAAGTGTAACAAATTAGCGCAATGGCTTCTTACCTTTTTAGTTGCGTGTACCGTCAATTTTGAGAAAACATCTTTGAGACCAGCTAACTATTAAGCAAATAAGAAAAAATTAAATCACAAATCGACACCGATTACATGCGTATGATTAACAACAGTCACAACTGTAAGAAAACTCAAAAACAAATGATCTAAATTTAAAAAAAGCACAAAACTACTTGCTCTTTTTTACTTTTTTTGTCCTCTTTCACTTCTTGTCCTTTTTCATTTTTTACTTTTTTTTGTCCTTTCTGAATTTTTCTTGTTTGTTTTTTTAAATTTTTATTTTAACCCTGCGAACGATAATCCCGGCTTTTTCCGAACTTTCAGTTGAAAGCTTTGCTGCACCCAAAAGGCTTGTAGCATGATACGCAAATTTTTGGGAAATTGGTAAAGTCAATATGCTTCGTAATTAAATTTTGCATGATATTGATTGGATAATATTACCACTGAGATATTTTGTAAAAAAAAACTTCTGTATATTTTACGTAATATTAATGGTATAGATTTTACCACCTACCTTTCGAATCCCAGCATTGATTCTACAATATCTCTTTCATTCCTCCAATACACGAAGAGTTTCCAGTGCCCTGCACTCTTCAGTTGGTGACCATGGAGTATTAGAATACGAAACTATTATTCACGCATCAATGACGCAGCACCCATTGAGCTCCAATGTTCGTGTCATTTTTATAGTTTAGAGAAAAAAAAAGTTAGCTGTAAGTAATTCCAAAACCGTATAGTTTCGTTTTCACGGTTTTATAACCGTATCAGTTATAAATGGTTTCGAAACCGTAAAGATAAAAAATGTAAACCATAAACTTTATGGTTAATTGAATGGACAGACTGCTGCCGGTAATTTTACCGTACTTTTAGAATGTAAATTTTAACTTGTATAGTAAAGTATTTCAAGTATAATAGAGGATACCCCAGTATGATTGATAAATACAGTATTCAACTATATGTTTAAATCAGTGTAACAAATTACACTTTCAAATGGAAATGACTACGTTGTTTCACAAAATAGGGCAGTCATATAATTTTTAATATGATGGGCATTCGGGTAAACTCCACAGGGCATAATATGACGAGGAGAGCTCCGGAGTTTAGGAAATAATCATAAGATTCCTCCGGTGGTGAGATATTCCAGGAACTTTAATGAACATAGCTTAAATGGCAGTCTACGGTGGATTTTTCTAGAACAAATCGTCTACACTCCAAGCATAAGGCGGTGTTTTAGAACTCAAAGCAATGAAGTGAAAGCCTTTGTGGCGCTTTTTACGAACCGTTTAAACATCAAAAGAAGTCATTTAAAATTCAGATAGAATAGAACAGTTTTTAACTTAGTGCATTTTGTTAAATTTCTGGAATGCCCGGGTATTTTGGAGTTTATGACTTCTGCTTCGTATTTCTGAGCTTTATAAATGAATTATTAGAAAAAATGGTTTAAACATAGAACTTTCTTCTGGAATGGGATGCTTTATTTATTAGATTAAATAAATATTTACTGTTGAGTGTTTTATTCTTTTGAAAGAGACAACATTTTGAGACCATTTGTAAAATTTCAATTCCGCAATAATTATAAGAATCATCATGACAAAGAATCTTAGAAAAGCAATATGTTTATAACGCAGAGTGCTTTGTTATCATCAACTGTAATGTATTAAAATCGTTCTTAGAAATGAAATAAAAAATTTAAGCAAAGGGAAAAAAGCTATCAGAATAAATCTGCTAAACCACAAGGTAGAAAATCTGAGTTTAAAAAATGTTAAAACCAGTTTGATTGCAAGTTTTGACATTTTTTGATCCGACTTACTCAATAGTCATTCCACAGATTTTGATAGTAGCTAATTCAGTTTCATTCTTGCTTAAGCTTTCATATATGACTCCTAATTCATATACTTTTTTAGCTTCATTTTTGATGAGTATTCTTGAAATATATGTGTTCGAGATGGTCATTACGGTAACATCTTGTATTTTGAAATTTTTATTAAATAAGAAGTAAATAAAATAATAAATGTTTCAACCTTGGTAACCTTTGGTCGAATGATCGGATTTTTACTACGACAATTATTCTTCTTATAAAGGCAATATTTTTGCTGGAAGTACAAACATTTCAATTCTTTAAAAAGTTTTAATTAGAATAATTTGTGACACTAAATCATAAATTATCTCAGAAAAGTCATAAAATTATCACATATTAAAACTTTGATGAGATAACTGTGAGGAAAATAAAAATTAAAAAAAAAAAAGAAAAACTACGTCTTGAATTACTTCTTGTTTAAGAATCTGATTTTCACATTTTAAGATCTTTTTTCCTGGGATTCTAAAATATTAATTTAAGTTACGAAATCAGACAGACGAAAACGGTATTCTCTCTATATCAATACATTATTTTCCTATGATTCAATATCCACGAGGGTAGACACAATCTAAAAATATCTGTCCCAATACGGATACTGGTTCGAAGTTTGAGGCCGCTTTATTTTAAATTTTTTTTTCTTGCCATATCTATAAAACTAATTTCGGGAATCTAAAATTTTTTGAATTCATCCCAGAAATAATTTTATGCATTTCTTTCATAATCATATGTTATTTTTTAATTTTAAAATGACGGAAAACTCAGGAGGTAAATTTTTTTTGCATACAGCACCTCTGACCCCGAAGCTTTCTAGTAATCTTTCTTCATTCCCCCCCTTTTTTTTTTCCTCATCAAAATAATACCCATATTACTTAACCCCGTTAAAGTTTAGGTCAGCATAATCGGTTCTAGCTGAACACAACACATTTTCAAAATTTTAATCTAAATTTATTTAAATTCATAATGCATGAATTAATAACTGTTAAAAACATTCATATAATAAAATCTAATATATGAGTGAAATCAGTTAAATGATTTTCAAGTAAAAACTCAAAATGTTTTTTTCCCTCTCAAAAACCACTTAACCGACTTTATTCGCACATTTTAAGTTTTGAAATTTTAATTGTTACATTAAGATGTTAAAAATTTTGAGCAAAGCAAAATTTTTACATTTTCTTCGCTTTTAAAATATATTTTAAAATATATGTCTTTATAGTATCATAACTAATTAGATGACTCTTCATTAATACATCTTGGTGAGTAAAATACTACAATTGATCCTAAAATAGAAGGCGAGAGTTATCATTTTTTACTAAACCACTATTATGATGAGCAATTACGCATTTGTCTATTATTAATTACACAAGCAGCAAAGATTTTATTTCTAAAGCTGAATTTAAATATAGGCTACATACACTGCTCTTAGACAGATTTTTTCAATTAAAATAAAATGGCAAATTATAAAAGTTCTTTTTTTTTAAGAATCAAAAAGGAAATGCATGTTTTTAGATAAAGAGACAATTTGCAATAAAAAGCAGCTTTAACAAAAAAAACTAAAATTTTACAGTTGAATAAAAATGAATGCAAAATTTCAGTTTTAAACACCATTTTGAATGCAAATGCGTCCTAAGCATTTTCACTTTCTGATGGAAAATAAAGAACAGATTAAAAAATCAATGAGTCGATTCAAATTGTTGTCGGAAATATGGTTAAGAGTAAATGAGTTTTTGGAAATATGCACAGCCTGCCATTTGATGAATTTTCAATAATTATACCATTTATCATGATTTTTTGGATGTAGATTTCGTAAACATATCATTATAGGCTTAGTTATTTACTACGAAGTCAAAAAAATAAATATTTCTTTTTCATTTTCCCAGTTTAGCAAAAAATGACGAATCCGTTTCGTTCATCAATTACCTATTAACGTTCTTAGAAGTTGAAAGTACGTAAATTAGTCTTCAGTGAGGCAGAAATAAATTATTGTTTCTGCAATCAGAAAATAAACAAAAATTAAAATTAGATATTCCATTTAAATAATAAAAAAAACCAAAATACTTTAAAGTTCAATGCTATTTTTTAATTTTCTGAAAATAGAAATAAATGTTTTTTTTCTCAATTTGTTATGCAAAAAATGTCTCGGAAAAACTTCTATGTGTGATGTAACACGTATTCATTACACGCGTTATTTAATACTTAAACGCATTTTTCTCTTATATTTTATTAATTTTTTTAAGACAAAATTTAAGTTAAAATGTAGTTTTTCTGAAAGTTAATTAAATATTACGATATTGTGCTTGTTATTTTGAAGTTTATTAACCATTCAAACATTTGTGTTTTTTCTCTAACTTGTTAGTAGTAATTTAAAATATGGTTTTTATGTCAAAATTTCGCACTCATTTTTGAAATATTCAACTATTTTTTTTAAAAAAATTAATTTATTTTAAGACTGGTTATCGAAATAGATTCAGATTTGGAAAGTGATATTCCTTTCGCGTATATAAAAATAAAAACTCGATTTCTATAAAAAAAATCATGTTTCCCTTTATATCTAAATATAAAATTAATTTCATATTCGGCATCTTAGTCGAACACATGATGACCATAACCAGTGCTATCTATAATCCTCAAATAACAAATTCAAAATTTTAATCACAGATTTTTTAATATTCATTCAAAACACGTAGACGGACAAGAAATAACTTTAATTGAAAATCTTCCAAAACTTCAGACAGAAATTGTTTTAATCGGTGCTCTTTTGAAATTTGTAGACAAAAAAAACTTTTCATAAAGTATCATTACACTAGAAAGCTTCGTTGAAATAAATTATAGAAATATATAGAATAAATTATGAAATAAATTAAGCAAAAATGTAGTCAACAAAAGTATGAGCTAATTGAAATAGTTTTTATTTACTGTTAAATACAAACATACGTACATCAATTTCAGCAACAATAAAAAGAAATTTTTTTAGTTCATCATTTGTATGCTTTATCAAAAACCTAACAAAGCTAGAAGTTTTTTTTATTAATACATCATTATATAAGGTGTTGAAAAATATCATGAGGGACATACAGTTGCAATATAATTATAATTCTTAAAATAAATAACTTACAAAAAGCAAAACTTAAGTCAATTATTGATTACAATTTGATTTTAAAAATGAAAGGATAACTTTCTACGATTCATATATCTCAGCAATACATATTAAATGAAAATTAAATGACTAAGAAGTGTTTAAAGCAAATATTTACCAGCATGTTAAAATAATTAGCAAAAATTATATGAAACTATTCAGGGAGAAAAAGTTTTTTTGAAGCATTTAGCTTTAAAAATAAATACATAGGTCTTTTTTTCCTATGTAACTTCTGTATAACAAAGAAAATAGACTTGAAATAATAACTAAATCAATTCATTCGCAAATAATGTGTACAAGCGTAGCTACTTTACGACATTATTTCATTAAACGCATTTGGAATAGTTTTAAAAGAACTTTGGAATATTCTCGTTCAAAAAAAGAAAGAAACGTTATAGCTTTCTGGCCAATCAGTAGGGAGATTTCTCAAATTTACATTAGCTTCCCTACGCTCCCGTAAGTAAGGTTTTAAGTAATAATGCATGCGCACTTTTAGTGCGCATGCGTCAGTTCGGGTGAAATGCGTATGCACCAGTGAAAAAAATATCAAACTTACGTCACGAAAAATGAGAGGTTTTGCAAAACTCCGTAAGTTAGAATCGTTAAGATAGAGGAATATTAATTAACTGTGACCACAAAATCAAAACAAACATTTTCAATGGACGCAGACGATCTCTACAAAGCTGTGGCATACGACTCAAGATGACCTGCATGTACATAAAACTTTGCTCCACGCAAAACTGTGTGCAGAAAAATTTGGTAAATTTTGATAAATACAGTGATAAAGAATGAAGCTTATTATTTAGATTTGTGACCGAAGAACGAAGAAATTTAGTTTATGCATGTGGTCCACAAATAACCATATCTTACAGCAGTTTGCTTTAAACTACACAGGTAAGTTAGTAACAATATAACACGATTCATTTCTAAATTTCATCAATACATTTCGTCACATTCACATTCCATGTCCATGTTTTTAGTTTGATGGTCAGCTTAAATAGAAAACAACATTTAACATCGATAGACAGCGTGTTTGCATCTTTGTCTTAGCAGCGTTAATTACACCAACATAACTTAAAGACACGCAGCATCTAAAATTAACGTTAGCATGCTCAGTTGCTTCAAATCTTATGTACAGGAGTGTACGGAAGCTAATGTGAAAGTACGAAATCTCCCTAATATCTTCAAGATCTCAGTTTAATGTAAAGATAAACATCTGCTGATTTTAAGTTCTTTAAAGAACTGAAAACTTTGGCCTGAATGTGCATAAAAACTATTTCAGACCCATATGACATCACTGCAACGCAGATAAGCTGATGTCTTCTAAAGAAGAGGTGTGATTTCTTATCAATATTGTGTAGAGGTAAAAGCGTCCAGTCCAGTTAATGGATTCAAGATTTTGGCATAAAAATAAAGATAGGTCTCTGTTTAATTCAAGCTCTTCGTAGGGCTGGAAATTTCGGCTTGCAGACGCATGAAAACAAATTCATGCCCATGTGATATCGATAAGACGGGTAAACTAATGCCCTCATGTGAAGAGTGATGGTTTCTTATTAGTTTGGTGTAGAGACCAAAGCTCACAAATCAGTAAAGAACTTAAAGACCAAGACCAAATATTGATATGGGCCTTAAAAATTTATTATGAGCTCCTTGCAAGGCTGGAAAAACTGGTCTTCAGTTGCATGAAAATAACTTCACGCCAATGTGATACCTATAAGACGGATAAAATAGTGTCCAAGTTGAAAAAAGGTGGTTTCTTTTTTGTCTGGTGTTGGGGTTAAGACCCCCAATCCAATGAGGTGGTTATACACTAATGTCCTTGACGAACTTAAAGACAAACTACTGCTGAGTCAGCCTATAAATGTTGATTTTAAAATGACCATAAAAAATAATTAAAAGTAAATGATTTTTAATCTAAATATGATAATAACTAAATTAAATCTGTGTGATGCCATAACTAAAATTTCAGTATACTGAAGCTAGACAGCAATTTTAGGCTCGTATGACATCGCTGTGAGATGTGCGAACTAGTGTCATAATGACGACAAAGAATGCCTTCTCATTGGTATCTGGTATTGAGAAACAAACTTACAGACTTATAAGGAGCTTTAAGATTCTTTAGGGCAGTGTTTCCCAAAGTGTGGTACGCGTACCTTCAGGGGTACGGGAACAGTTTATCGGGGTACGCTTTCTTACGCGAAATATCTCGTAACTTATTTAAAAACAAAGCAAGCAATGAAAATTTACTATTACGTACTTTTCTATTGGCTATTTTTTTAAAGAGTTAACAGTTAATATTACGTGGTGTCAACAGCCAGTTGCGATTTGTAACTTTTGTGCATTTTTTTTTCATCACAGCGGCTGTTATCACAGCAAAAACAATATCATCCTTCTCACTGATGCAATAAAAACTTATTAACAAAACTTAGTACCAAAGAAGAAAAATAAACATATTTTTAAAAAAATACATTCATTTTTTTTCTAGTGGTACACAGCGTTACGAAAATTTTAGAAAGGGTACACAAAAGGCATAACTTTGGGAAACACTGCTTTAGGGTGACAAATTTTTTTGAAAAGAATATTTCAAAGTTTCCTTTAACCACATTTGATTGGGTCGTTTTAGCATTTAAATTAAAAAGTAACCATGTATGTACAACATCATTCATTAATAATTTTATTTTATTCATCATTATTGTCTTTATGGTTGCATGGAGATTGAAAATTATGTCTGTAGTCGTATCAATTTGTTAAACAGCTAGAAGTCTCTCTATACTTAATAGGATTAACAGTAGTATATAAGTATATTAAATCCTGCTTCAAATTCTTCAAATTTCTTTAATATTTTCAAGCCATTCTGTATAAATTTAAAAACGCAATAAAGGATATGAAATGGCGTGTTTAATAGAAGCAAAAGTAATCATTCGAGAGGATTTTTGTACAAAACTACTGAGGATAGAATTCTGTGTACAGTTTTGGAGGTAACTTCGTAGCGACTGCAGATCTAATTTGTATTTACATAGATTGAGAAGTGAGTCCTCCAAAAGTAGAATTTTATTTTCTTTCCTAGCTGTAGGATTATTCAAGAAGTAATTTGAGTGCAGGGTTACCAGAATATTCATATTATCTCTAACGAAGCACATTTTATTCAACGATGTATTTCAATTATAAATCCTCATTTAACTAGTTCGTTAAGTTTTCTTTTGGCAAGTATTGAAACCACGCATTTTTTACATATGTATGAAAATAGCATTTCCCTTTGTTTGTGTTCATTCAAAAAAAAAAAAAAAAACTCTTAATGTTTTTAATAATTTTTCGATCCTTCTGAATTTTGAAATTTATAAAATTGTCCGATATCAGGTAAACATCAAGACTATTATAAATTAATAGAATGCTGCTGAATTTTGAGATTGTTCTTATTATTTCTCAATTAATAATTTATTAATATTCGTTTCTTACTGACTTTGAAAAAATAATCTATAAATATGTCTTGCATGGGACTTGAGTTCATGCCAAACTTACGTTAAATTGTTAATTTTAATAATTTCAAATGAAGCATTTTCTAGACGTCAGCCAGAAAAACACGCTTGTGTTTAAGTATTCATCAGATTTAGGTGAATAAATTCCAGGAAACTAAAGCCGAAAGGTATATTTGATGGGGTAAACATTTCAATTGCTTCATAAATTGAAAA
The DNA here is from genome assembly GCF_043381705.1 of Parasteatoda tepidariorum. Classification (NCBI taxonomy): domain Eukaryota; kingdom Metazoa; phylum Arthropoda; class Arachnida; order Araneae; family Theridiidae; genus Parasteatoda; species Parasteatoda tepidariorum. The sequence continues at coordinate 19,035,221 of NC_092205.1, forward strand.
GGTGGAAAAGTTAACATTCAAAAGAGCTCCCATTCACAAGATTCACCAGACGTGTTTTTTTTTTTTCATTTAAATGTGGCGCGTCTTGAGGTTGGGCTCCTATTTTTGATCGCTCTGAACAAGTAGATTTTCCCATCTTCTTAATGTGAGTTATTTTCCTCTAAAAATCCTCTACGAAGGCTAGTTTATCCCAATGCTTGATCTAGGAGTTTCCTTGTCTTCTGGTATGAGTTCAGAACTACAAGGTTACGGATTTGAGCAGTAAACTCAGAATTGGGTCGGTTGTTCAACGCTGGTTATGAAATAAAACTTATGAAGCAAAGGAAATGTCAACATTATCAGGTATATTCATCAAATTGTTAATAAAAGGCATCAACAAGGATTCCAATGTGAGGACAATTTATTTAAATGATTTATTGAATATTCTACACCCTTTAAATAATCAATAATGCATAATGATTATCTTAGATGTGCATTTTTGAAAATATGAACATTCTGAAACCAATGAAATCTTCATTCACTTTTAAATACAGGCTAGATGATTCTAAGCTATATTATGGAAGCCAGGTGTGATAATTGGTTTAAGAAGAAAGATTTATGATATAACTTTTCATAGTTTTGCGATTATAGAAGATCTACGTCATAGGCAAGCTATAGATAATTATGTTACAATAAATTGCAAGCTTGCAAATGCAAAGTCTGTTCAAAATGTTCAATTAAATTCTCATTATTGACGAAACCCGTAACCGTTAATTTCACCATTTATGCATTCAAACCACTCTATAGTTTTTATCTAATTGCATTTAGTACGATTATTGTAATTTTTACTATCTAAAACAATATTATAAAATTAAACATTTTATTAGGAAAAATGTTTTGTCATTTCTCATTATTAAATATGGAAAGAGGGCAAACTATTTTTTTTTCTCCTTGAGGAATGGGAAAAATAGTAAGTTACTAAATTTACTATTATTGATAATTTCTTTCTCTTTAATAAAAGAACGTACATTTTTTTTCGGATTAATAAAAATGAAAATAAAATTAATATCTATTATCAATAAATTGAGGAAGAATACAAATTATTTAATTTGTCATTAATGTAAATAACGTAAATTATTTATTTCAAATATTTACTATTGTAATAAAAAGAATGAAAATCTCTTCCGATTTTTTTTATTGTTATTTAATTTTTCTCTCTTTAATGAAAGAAATGCACATTGTTTTATTTCGCATTAATGAAGTTGAAAAGAAAAAAATATTTACCATCAACAAATTGAGGAAGATTGCAAATGATTTAATTTATCATTAATGTAAATACTGTAAATTATTTATTTCAAATATTTACTATTGTAATAAAAATAATGAAAATCTCTTCCGATTTTTTTTATTGCTATTTAATTTTTTTCTCTTTAATGAAAGAAATGCACGTTGTTTTATTTCGCATTAATGAAGTTGAAAAGAAATTTTTTTTTATTATTAATAAATTGAGGAAGAATGCAAATTATTTAATTTGTCAGTAATGTAAATAATAAAAATTATTTATTTTAAATAATTGCCATTGTAATAAAAAAAAATTAAAATCTTTTTCCATTCTTATTATTGTTATCTTAATTATAAATTAGACTAGAAAGAATTTGAATAAGAACTATTATTCTTTCCTTTAAAATTATTTCAAAATCTTATAGAAATAGTTACTGAGCTGAAAATAATAATTGATAATATATAATTGTATAATAATTGGAAATTCGAAATTATATTATATATGAAAAATCTTTCAGAAAAGTTTTTTCTCGTATGGCATGGCAACACTAAGTCACATTCATGTTGATTATTCATGATTTCTAATCACAGATTCTTTCAGGAATCACATCAAATTTCTTCATTTACGATACTTTTAATTTAATAACACTGCTAATAATGGTTAAATACTTAGAAATTAAATAATATATACTTATTTTATCAGTCTATGTATGATTGTTAACGCATGACTCATGAGTTTCTAATTCTTGTTACGGCATAATATGGCTCAGAAAAAGCTTAGCCTAGTAAAGCCTAGTAAAATTTGTATGAGTAAAACAATGTAATTGCAAGATTAATTTGATTGAAATAATTTCTTCGCCAATTATTCCAATCAAAGCTTTCTCACGTGAAAAAATCCTTTAAGATATATAGCATATGAGTCATGAATTTCTGATATTTGTCACCTCATAATTTAACTGCCTAAAAGTTTTCATTGGAGCCTTATTAAAATTGAAGAATGTAAATAACAATAAGACAAATATTATTTCTATACGAGTCATGAATTTCTAATATTTGTCACTTTATCATTTGACACGATAAAGGATTTCATTAGAGCCTTATTGAAAGTAAAAAATTATAACAATAAGATAAATATTGTTTCCATATGCCTTATGAATTTCTAATATTCGTCACTTATGTAATTTAACAGCATAAATGTTTTAATTGGAACCTTATTAAAATGAAAGAATATGAATAACAATAAGACAAATATTGTTTTCAAATGAGTCTTGAATTTAAAATTATTTGTCATTTCATAATTTGACAGATTAAGGATTTCATTAGAGCCTTATTAAATATAAGGAATATGAATCACAATAAAACAAATGTTATCACAACCAGGATCTGATTTGAGAATGACTTATTGGTAAATTAATCCAACCAAAACTGCTTCAAGTAAATGCTATTGTGCGTAATCGTAACTATAATTCTTTAGAATAGTTAATGTGGTAAATTAGAAATATAAATCTTCAGAACTGTTTGTGAATTTCATTAGAACTATTAATCTTTTCACACATTGAATTTCAACTCATCACTATTATAAGTTTACTAGCTGAAAGGAAATTACAACACGATGACCAGACTTTGCAATTACAAAAAATTAATACCAATCTTACAAAACTGCCTTTTTTTCTCATCCAATCACTGTCTGACTAAAATATTCACATTCTTTACGCGAAGAGAGAAAACGCATTTTTTTTCCAAACCAGTCAAAATATATAAAATGAAAAAAAAAAGTGTAAAACAGAGGAAAGAAATGGTGGCACTTGTGCAACGTGAGTTATGTTTTGCTTTGACCATTTTTTTTATCATAATGTTCCATTTGGCTCGATTTTTCAAAGTTCGATGCTCATAAATCGCATCAAGAAAGTGAGGCCAAACGCGAAAGCGATTGTCCATCCATATCTCTGGACGCTAGCAGTATTACAGCCATCCTCTTCGCAGCAGAAGAACTCAGAAAGTTCCTGAACTGAAAAAGAAAATTTGAACTAGTTACTAACACTGAAATTGTCTGAATGTTTAATAATATATGACTACAAAATATAAACCGTAATAAAAAATTATCTTAGTCCACAGTTAATGATGATGTATAAGAAGGGAAAAAGTATAGGTTAAAATGTACGGTCGCCTCTAGTCACAGGGAGACTATATAAGAAATGGTGATTAAAAAATTGCCTTCCAGTCGCCATCAGAATACCACTTTTTACGTCGAAATCGCCCGTCGCAATTAGAAATGAACATTGTAATGTTATCATATTTTAAGAAATAGAATAACGAAAAAAAAATTTAAAATCAAAAAAAGTTCTTACATTATTAATATCAACAGCTTTCAAAATTTTCCATTTTTGAAAAAGTGGCCGCTGGCTAATAGCAAACTTTCCCAATTTTTCTGTGTAGTGAAAGAGCTTCGTGAAAATAAAGACTATTCATGACGCTTGTTAAAAGTTTCATAAATAGTGTTGACTAATTATGAAAAGTTTGCTTAGAATAAAAAAGTCTTTATTTATAAAGATCAATTCACAATTTATAAATCTTGCACAGTCTAGGTAGGTCTGAGAAAATATTATACAAACATTTATTAGTTATAGCTCATTTATAACTAAAAATTAAACACGATTTAATAAACAACTGCATAGTGGAGAAAAAAGATATAGCCCTGAATAACTTTTATTTTAATAATTATATTTTTACAAAACTAAGTGTCAGTCCTGATGGTGTGAAATGGTGACTTCAAAATGCTATTCAATAAGTGCTGACTATTAACTAAGTTACAAAATCACTAGGGCCGCTATCGCTCAGTGGTTAAGGCACTGGGCTATCACAGTGAAGAACTGAGGTTCGATCCCCAGTGACGGCTTGAAGCCCGCCCTTCTTCAGATCAATGGGTACCAGCTTGAGCTATGGGAGCTCAGGTGATAGAGCGCTTGCCTTCCAATGAGATGAACCGGGTTCGAATTCCAGCGATGGCTAGTCGATTCGAATTTCGCACCCGGATTGCATCAATCACAGTGATGACGTAAAAATATACTTCGTGGTAGACGGATCATGGACTGGATTCCCCTTGCCATCAGGCAAACCGTGGGAGGTTTTCGTGGTCTCTCCTCACCATGTAACGCCGATGTGGGTTAATTCCATCAGACAAGTCCTCCACGAAGGCAAATTTCTTCCAATACTTGATCCAGGAGCACCCTTTGCTTATGGACATGGTTCAAAATAACAAGGATACGGAGTTGAACATTAATAGTCGTAAACACAAAAATTGGGTCGGCTGTTCAACGACGGTTATAAAATGTAAAATAAAAACACTTAGACTACATTTTAGTTCGTGAAAAACTGCATTTTCCTTATTATTAAGATATTAAAGTGTTCTCTTTTTTCATTTTCCACATTGTACAGCGCGCAAAAAAGAGAACATCTAAATTACATTCTATATTTCTTGAACATCTATAAAACCAAAAACATTTGCTTCTCCAACTATGCATTCATGTAAAAAATGAATTATAATAATTACTTATAAATTTTTATTCTTTTATTTAATAATAGTGCAAAACTTTGAATTTGCATCACTTTAAAGAATTGCATTTTTAAATTTTAAATAGCAAAATACGAAATGAAATTGATCGAATAGCCTCTGAGTTAGCAAGTTGTAAAACATTCATGCATTTACAATACAATCTTAATGGTGATTGAGTTTCATAATCAATGTTTTGTCATTTACGCTAATATCTTACTGGAGTATTACGTTGACATCGGAACGTGTTTAGATTTTAATAAAATCTTTTACCATTTGTGTTTTTTAAAACATTGTTTTTAAAATGAAACTTTAAATTTCAGCATAGAAATTCTGCTAAAACTTACACTCATGAATACAACTCATCAATATTGCCGCTTACAACTCGCTTACACATCGCCTCTTACGAATCTCGAAGTCATGAATATTGCCTTTAAAGACAATAATCATGAACAGTTAAAACAGGGGAAGAATTGTTCGACTAATACGGCGAGTGTGTGAACACAAATGTTTTAAATTTGGAATTTTTTTTCAAAAAATTCCCAATTTTTAAACTATTAAAAACTTTTTATTTTTCCATATTTTTTAAAGCTAATTTTTGCGTGATTGCAATGATCTGCGCATTAACTTTCTTATGTGTTAATTCTAAGCTTTTATATATTTATTTATAAGCAAAATTAGAGAAAAAAGTTCAAAAAATATCTATAAAAAAAGTATTTCTATCCACAGAGTTATAAACTCCGTAACTAAACTTTTAGGAATGTTTAAGGTACTCATTCTAAGCACAGTTCTTATCATGCTGGTTGTAAAACAGTAATCTTTATCTTCAATTAAAACAAAAATCCCAAGTGGCTTATGTTACTTGTTAACACCAAAAAAGCATATGCAAAAAAAAAAGAGATTTAACCACTTTCAGAACCGTGATCACAAATAGCGATATCAAGTGATTCGCCCTTCAAGGCCCGCAGTATCATACTTGAAAAGGAACCTTCCTGACTCTAGCGGCCCAAGTTTTTATTTTTTTATTAGAAAGACCACTGCTTTTTATATGCACCGAAGAGCCATTCATTACATTATGACCACCCACCATCTGTAACAATGGGCTCGCCCAGGTTTTCATGGTTTCTCGCCCAGGAACAATGTTTTAATGGGGCACATTAGGACGCATAATCCTCATAGAACAATCCCTGACGTCTGTAAGCTACTTGAACATAGTTGCAGACCAGGTTCATCCATTCATGGCAACAGTTTTTCCTGCGGGAGATGGTGTTTACCAACAGGATAATGCACGATTTCATAAGGGTCGAATCGTCATGAATTGGTTCGAGGAACATTTCAGTAACTTTCAAGTCATGTCTTGACCCCCAAATTCTCCTGACCTTAATCCAATAGAGCATTTGTGGTCCTACTTGGAAAACCAAATTCATGCTGCCACGCTACCTCCTCGCAATGTGAGGGAATTGCAGGACCAGTTGGTGAGCGCTTGGTACCAGATACCTCAGACTACCTATCAGCACATTGTGGAATCAATGCCACGGCGGGTGCTACCAGTTCTGAGGGCTAAAGGTGGTCCTACATGTTATTAGCAGGGTGGTCAAAATGTAATGGCTCTTCGGTGTATATACACTGGTATAAGAAATTATGAGAATTTGCCGACTGGGTCGATTATCTCCAGAGCTACTGTACTGATTTTAATGAAATTTGATATGCACATACACTGATACAACACAAAGCAAATAATCATTCAACAATTGTAATACATACTCATGATTGTGCGTAACACTCGTTGGAGTCGGAAGGTATGAAACAGCGGTTGCAGAACATTTTTTTTAAAAAAAAGGGTTAATAAGGGGTAGTGTCCCCTCTTACAGATATGTTGGCCCTGCAGCGTGATTTCATACTTGAAATAAGGCAGTTTATCATTTCCAGTGGCAATTGGCCTGATTTGTCTTGTGGCAATTTCATACCTTCCGATTCTAACGAGTGTTACACACGATGATGAGTGTGTATTACAATTGGTGAATGGTTATTTATTTTGTATTGTATACATGTATGTACATATAAATTAAAGTCATTAAAATCAGTCCAGTAGTTCTAGAGATAACCGACCAGGTCTGCAAATTCTCTTAATTCTTTACACCAGTGTACATAAAATCGCTTGCAACTTTATAATGTAGAGCTTTACTGCGTATAGAGAGACACAAATATTTTATTGTATTTGGAGTTATTTTGAGTTTTAATGTAAGCAACGTCGATACTTTTGTTATATTCAACTAATACAAGAGCTAGAAACATATATGGTAGACTTAAATGTAAGTTAACATTACTTTTGATTTATATTTATATATTATTTTGTTATAGTTAAAAACGAAAAATAATAGTTCACATATTTTTAATGATCTATATATAAAAACCACAGCAGACGAAAACAAATAAGAAAAAATTTTTCTCAGAAACATTTGACAAAAATGCAATCGAATGGGATGGTGTGGCCAAAAAACGGCCATAGAATGACCCATAATGATTAATGGCCCGAAGATTGATGCTGGCAATTGTGAGAGAAGAATTCCCTTTTGTATGAACACCTTTTTGTTCGTTCAGATCTCCACTAGTCAAGGCTTTAAGTTCAATGAAGGAATGTAAGTAGTTGATAGTGAACAATAAATAAGACTGATGGGTGGTTATTAAATCGAAAGATTGGGAAATTATTTATTCCTTCTTATAGTCTTATTTTCTGAAAGGAAAGATAAAGGCCAACATTTTTAAAAATTTTTATTTACATGAGCTTCTACTTAGAACTTTGAATTTGACAACATTTCATGAAGTTATTTTATTTGTTTTATGCATTTTCCCTCCTAAAGTCTTTGGCAACACTATTTAACTCATTTTTATTTTATTTTATAACCGACGTTGATCAGAGGACCGAAAAAATTTTTGTGCTTACGACTACTAATGTTTAATTACATAGCCTTGAAATTTTAAACCCAATCCGGAAGACAAGGGAACTCCTGGATCAAGTATTAGGTACATTTTTGCATACGTGGAAGACTTTTTGATGTATCCGCATTTGCGTTACATGGAGAGGAAGACCACGAGAACCTCCCATGGTTAGCCTGTCAGCAAGGGGACTGGAACGCATGATTCGTCTATCACTGAGGATATTTTACGTCAGTATTGTAGTCGATCATCAGTGGGATTCGAACCCTGCGCACCTCATTGTAACCCGCGAACGCACTGTCCCATAACTGCTCACACTAATTTTTAATGGTGATTTTTGTAATCATTAAACAAAAAGTAATTTTGAAAAATATAAAAAAAATATGTTATGAAACTTAAAAACTTAATTGCAGCTATGGATTTTAGAAATTTTAAAAAATTTGGACAATATTATTTTTTTCAATAATAAATTTATTGATTACTAATTACTTAACTGTACATATGAAACTGACAAATATAAATTAGAAATTTTCATGGGAATAAAATTTTTTTATACGATATAATAGTTGATTAATTTAGAACATATAAAGTCAAATTAAAATGGATCAATCTGGAAGAGATGAATGTTTTATTTGGAAATTTATGCATAATCCTTTGAATAAAATTTTTATACGATATAACATAATATTTCAACTTATTTGAAAAATATCAATTAAAGTGAAAATGAATTTAGATCATCTGGATCATCTTAAAATAATTTTGAGACTTATATATGAGTAAAATTTCTTAATACGATATAATATAATATTTTGATAAATTTTGAAACTATCAATTTGAAAATAAATTTAGATTTATGTGGAAGAGATGAGTTTTGAATTAGTTGGAAATTTATCTATAATTTATAAATAATAACTAAAAAATTTTCAAGCGATATAACATAATATTTTAATTGATTTAGAAAATAGGATTTGAAACGAAAATAAGTTTGGATTAGTCAAGTAAAAAGGAATTTTTGAGTGATTTAGAAACGATGTATAATTTCTCGGTTGAAATATTTTAACATGCTAAAAATAATAACTCAATTAATGTTAGCCAAATATCAGTCAAAACATTTTTTTTACTTGCAAATATGAATAAATATAGTCTGAACATTTATCTTTATTTAACATTTAACACATTGTATAGGAATAAGATATAATCAATAAATGAATAAAATATAATCTAAATAAAAAATAATTCTTGAATGATTAGAAAAATGCTGTATAATTATCCTTAAAACATAATAATGCAATATATAGGAAAATTTGAAAAATATATATACTTCCTGGTTTGCATTCCTGCACACAATCTCGAACGATAATTCCTTCATTCAAATATTTCTAAAAAATAAAACAAAATCACCAATTAGAATACTATTACATTGCAAACAAACAAAGTCTTTAAGTCTAATATATCTTATTTAAAGGTTGGGTACTGCGCTACTGGCAAAGAAACTTCTTATTTATTTGTAGTTAAGGTAAAGAAAGAATCTTCAGAAGATAAGCAAAATTATGTTATTAATTAACTTGAAACCGGAACTTGTGGCTATTATAATCCAATGTTAAACTGTCAAACTGATCTTCTAATTGTTTAAAAAATGTCGTTATTTTTCATAAATTAAATATTCTGAATGAAACATAAGTTTAATATTCTGAATAATCATAAAAAAATCTCGGAATCGACATTTCATATAGAAAAGTCTTTAATTGCTTAAAAGAATGGAGTCAAGAAATTCTCTTTGAAAAAAAAAGCCTTTAAGGAAATAATTTTAAAAATATTTATAATTAAAATTTTCACTCAATTGATTTAATTTTTAGATTTTTAAAAATTCAATAAAACTTTTAAATAATTTTCTTTGTTGAATAACTTTTTGAATTCCCTCTAAGAAAAAAATGCTTTGAAAACATACTTTTTTAAAAAAAAATAATATGTTTTAATTTTTTTAACACTGTTCATGAAATATATTTTGGAAAAAAATCTTATTTTTAGAAAAAAAAAATCTTTAAATTTTTTTGTAAAAAAATAATAATTGAAGGTTACAAAATATTTAGAAAATTAAATCTATTTAAAAAATAACATAAAAATATTTAAATTAAAAAATAAAAATAAATTTTAATATTTTTAATACAAGAATTTTAGAATAATTTATTAATTCTTTTTCATTTTTTTAAAAATCTGTATTTATATTTTTTGTAATTAAAATACCGTTAAACATAATAAATTTTATAATTCGTAAAGTATTCTTTATAATTCATTCATGAACTCACTACTTACTACTTTATGCTCATAAAGAAAATGAATAATTTCCTTTCCAAATCTTTGTCAAAGAATGCAAAGTGTCAGATCGAACGAAGTTAATTTACATCTGATAGTTTATATGCTGTGTAAGATTCAAAAACTAATTTTAAAAAATTTTTCCTCTATATAAGCTCAAATATTTTAAAAATCCAATACAAAATTTAAAATGAAATGTATTCTACGTGGTAATGGCATTCAGAGAAATTTTAGCTGGAACATTTACATATATTTCTATTCCCCTGAAAATGTCAGCTCTGGACGAATTTTACTAGCGTGAGGAATGAGTAGTTTTAAAGTTAGAATAATTTTAGAGATATCTTTTATATGATAGCAGCTTTCCGTGATTTATTATTAAGTCGTTGCAATTCTAATGCCGTCGTCTAACCTAAAATCCTGTGGATGGAATACAGTGGGTTGCACAATTCAAGAAATTGCACTATTTTTTTACTCCATAAAAATCGCCATTTCTTTTCGCTGCACACAGACATAGAACATTTTGTTCGTCGAAAATATTAAGATTATTAACAGTTCCTGATAAAAAGCTTTAAGTGCGACAATCTTTGTGTACAAAATGGTCTACAAAAATGGGAATTAATCTGCATAACTTTTGATTTACTAACTGGATTTTTACATGTATAAATTTAAAATCTTTGATGTGTGTGTGTGTGCGTGTGTGAAATGTAGCAGTCTAACCGAGCAGGAAAACGAAATGAAATGAACGGTAGGATTTTAATGAAAGCAAAATAATTTTATTTGATCATTTTAAATTGGATGACGAGCGAAAAATGAAGTTTACTCCATCGACGATCAGTCTTTCTGGTAGGGAAAATCTTGCAAAAAATCCGAAAATGTCTCTATTTTGGGTAAAGAGGGAAATTTATTGGTTTATGAAATAGGTCGTGCGATTCCCACAAAGAGTAAAGGGAAAAATGTCTTTACCTTTAATTATGCATACTTGAGTTAAAAATAGTTTTAAGAATAGGATGTGACTTTTTAAAAGTATGAGAAAGTGTTTCGATTAGAATAATTAATTGGGATTTGTTTTATAGAAAAGAAATAACATAAAAAGATTAATAGAAGCTTTATATGTTCGTACATGAGTTGTTTAAAAAATTAAATAAAATGCACATGCAAGAGAACTATATGAAGCAGTGTATAGATTTTATAAAATTTATTTTACTTGTTCAAAAAGTAATGAAATGGAGACACTTGTGTAATAAGGCAAGATGGAAAATTTTTAAGTTCTTGATATAAGTTGTTAAGTTTTATTTGTACTTTTTTTCCAAAAAGAATAAAAAGTCAAACATTAGTAGAGTAAGGCATTAGAGACAACATGGTGTTAGTTTTGTTTCCAAGTAAAATTATCCCAATGTCATGCTGGATAAAAATTATATATGTACGTCTTCTTATAACACGTGCTCATTTCGATTACATGCGAACATATCTCCAAGTCATCTTATTCTGTGCTCTCATTTCGGTTAGATTAAAAGAATATAAAAATATTCTTTTTATCCATAATGTCCCAACATTCGAGTTGCATTGAAATATTAGTTCCATACCAACTGGTTCAACGCGTTTCTTTCGATTATAAAGAAAACAAATTCTTACATCACATTATTACACGTTTTCATTTCAGTTAAATTGTGAGCAATATCTCATGTCCTCTTGTTCTATGCTTTCATTTCGGTTAGATTAAGAGCATATAAAACAGTTAGATGGAAAGCGTATCCTTATGGTAATCATGTTGTTCTCCGAATCCATTTTGTTCGGAGAGAAAGTAGATTTTCATATCGTGTTGCTACACTTATGTGATTGTTACACCTAAGTTAGATTTAAATTCCAAGTTCTATTTATCTTTTAATTCATGAAAAATAAACTCAAACGTGCATCAGATACTTTTTTTAAAAGACTTTTTTTTCAAAGCAATATGCGCGATCACTTTCCACACATATTTTTACTACTTGTGTACCACGTATTGTGTAGTTGAAAAAAAACTTTTTTTTTGCAAGAGAATGTTCCACAAAGATCAAGATATGAATATCTTTTTCTTCCGATGCCTATATATGTTATTGAAAATCAGTAAACATTTTGCGAAATGTTTTCCTCGTTGTTGTTGCTGTTGTCGTCTGCAATTAACACAGAGAGGAGGCCCGATTGTTCTTGTTTCCCAATGGCGCCATCTATGATCAAGCATTCAACTTCTGCCGCACTCGTTTATATGACGGGCTCATTCATACATCCATTCATTCGTCCACTGAGGGTATTTTTTGACCTGAACCAGAAAAAGATCAATCTCAAATTCAGTTTCCTCCTTCCTTGATTTGTTATGAGATTATAGAGGACTTTGTGACCCGGCAGATTTAACGTGCACCAGTCACCATCTAAGGGTGGACCATCTTCGGGAGTCTTCGACCGGCTAGATTCGAACTCCTGTTCTCCCAAACGCGAGTCCAGTGCCCTGCCAACCACGCTATCCCGGCTGCCCATGTTTTCCTTTTAAAACATGTAGTACAGAATAGTTTGACTACTAACGTTTTTTTTCCTCTCTGAGTGTTCAATATTATAATTGTTTACGTAGTTACCAAAGCGCAATTTAGAAAATTAAAATTGAAAAATAGAAGTAAAATTATTGCTTCTAGAGTTAGGCTTCTGAAACACTTATAATGTTTTAAAAATATATTTTTTTTGCTATTTCAAATTCAATTCATTGTTTCGTTCTAAATCTTTGCTGTGATAAAAATTAATTACTTTGTATTTAAAGCGCTAAGGAATGAAACGATTATTTTAAGTTTTCCTTATTTTTTTAATGTTAATAATTATTTCTTTAAATTCCTATTCATTCGTCTTGTTTCGTACTTAATTATGTTTTTATCATTAACAGAGCAGTTACAATTTATAATTATCCATTTGGTGAGAAGTTGATTTTTGGAATACAAAGAACCATTAATGAAAACTTTTCTTTAAAATTTCTTTTAGAAAATCAAATACAAAATGCTCTTCGTTTTCGACCACTAGATATTGCATTTAAACTGTTCACTACAAATAAGAAAAACTACTTTTGTATTTTTAAAACAACAAACCAATTACTGACATAACATTATTTTTAGCGTCAATTTCGAAGCCACAATCTCCCTTAATTGTTTGTTTTTTTGCAGGAAGTATTTCGATCATTAATTCTGAATATATAAAATGACTTTTAATGACTGTTAATTAAGTGTGATCGAGAAGTTCATGGTAACATTTGCTTTAGGCTGGGACTAATTAAACAACAAACGTATTATAATGCAATGAAAAACACTTCACCTAACATACTTAATTAAATAACTCCCAGGAAAAGCAAGGGATAAAAAAAAAGAAAACGAACGAAAAAAAAGAAAAAAATTCTTTCGAATATATTAAAATAATCTAAATCTTCAAAAGCACGCATGTATTTACTGTTTATGAATTTTTCGTTAAGAGTTTTTTTTCCTGTAAAAAAAGAAATTAATTATTTATTAGTTTACCCCTAAATAAATAATAAATAATTTATTCATAGTTTTACAAAAGAAATTCTATTAAGATATCAAACATTTTTGGAATGTTTTTGGCTCAAATCAGTTTTGATGTACTACTTTAGCTTGAATTACAGTAAATTGAAAATATTTGTGATTCTGTTTGAAACTTAGAACAGCCATATAATCGCTGTTAATTATTCTGGTTTCACATAAGCTCATTTCGTTAATTTCTCCTGTCTCATACGAACTCAATATGCCAGTTTTTCCGATTCATATTAACTCTTATGATACCAATGTCCTGACTTCATATAAATTCAGTGTGATAGTTTTTTTCTGTTTCCATACAGATTCAATGGTGAGTTTTCTGGTTTCATATATATAAAGGCAAAGCTCAACAAAATTTCTGTAGATAAATTATCAAAATTTATTTATTTCATAAACAAAACCATCTACACTATATACATTGTCTCAGCTTAGCAGAAACAATTACTAAATTTAATCTATATAAATATAGCGGAATACGTATCTTACATGTTAGTCTGGCCTGTATAATACGAATGCATAGTTTATACAGGCCGGGAGAGCCTGGTTGGTAGAGTACTGGGTCCATGTCCAAGAGGTCGTGAGTTCGATCCCCGCCGGCCGATGACTCCCAGTGTAGTAAATGGTGACTGGTGCACGTTAAATCTACCAGGTCATGAAGCCCTCCATGTTCCCCCAAAAAAATCATGCCTCTGGGGGTATTGAATTGGAGATTGATCGTTCTCTGGTTCAGATCAAAATTACGATCCGTGGATGAATGGATGTACAAATGGGTTCGCCTTATAAACGTATTGCTGAAATCGTATTCTTGTCCATAGATGGCACCACTGAAAAGCAAGAAGCGTACCCTCTGCCTTAAATACGCTTGGTATCACCAAGCAGACTTGCTGGATGGGAAAGTGGCATTAGTAACAATAACAACATATAGCTTATACAAATCCAGATTTCTGAGCCGATCCGCTCTAAATTTGGTGTAAATAAAGCATACAGCTAACCAATTACTACTAAAATAATTCATCTTATTAAATTGTAATTGATCCGAATTGATCAATGGGACTTATTATTCCAATAACAGAAAAAAAACTGATAAAATATAAAAAGAGAAAAATCGAAAGATGCCTTGACGGATAGCCACAAACTCGCAAAATTGCTTTTTTGGCGTGAACCTACCAACTTATATGATATTTTCCTGGTTTCATATAAATTTAGATGCTAGTTTTTCAGATAGGATATAAATTCATTGAGCTGAATTTCTGGTTTCATACAAATTCTCGTAATGCTACTTTTTGTAACTTTATACAAACTGATTATGCTAGTTTTTCTTATTTGACTTATCGAACTAATAATAACTAGAGAATATTACTTTTAATAGCCTTTTTAAAGTTTTAACTGCAAGTAAGTATCAACTTTTAAACGAAGGTTTTTTATTAATGATGCTTGCTAATTGAGTTCTAAAAACATTGAAGATATAGAAAAATTATATTCCAAAGAATACTCCCAAAAATGTAATTGTTGACATTGCATTTTTAAAATAATTATTGTATAATAGCGTATTATATTGTATAATAACGTATTTTATAATTATGTAGTTGCTCTACTAATAATTTCATTTTATAAGAATTGAAGTAACTTGAAGCAAAACATTGCAAAGATGTTTAAAAAAAAAGGTTTTAGTACAGGGAATTTAGGTAGCCTATCATAAATAAAAACGGCTAAATTGTATCTTTGCAAGACATTTTCTAATAAAATTTAAGTTAATTTAAAAACGAACTATGTAAAACAAAATAACAATGAATGTAAAGTCATTTTTATTGCTCATCCTTGAAAAAAAAATAAAAAAAAAGAATAAATAAAGTATGAAAAAGGAATGAAACACGATTTTAAATATTTAGTAAAAAATATGGTTGTCATTAAATTATGAATCTATTTCTCCATTTCTCTCTCTCTCTCTCTCTCTTTTTCTCTCTCAAGATAATGAATGAATAGAGTATGAGTGAATGGATAATGAATGAGTGGAAGGTAAATGACAATGAACGAGTATTTAAAAGAAAAGTTTCTTATAAGCGATACATAAAAATGAAGAAAGAATAAACAAGTTTATAAAATATTTCATTTGTAAATTTGTGTTCATTTTTATATTTATATATTTTTCTACAATTTTTACTAATCATCTCATTATTGACTATTCTAAAGAAAAGGAATGATGTTTCAAAATATTAATAAAAGATTTATTAGATACTGAAATAAAATGTATGATTCGCTGAGAAAAATGAATGACTCCATTAAAATGTTAAAGACGACATAAATTACACTAAACTATTTTTGGACGACTTAATCCATAACATAATGTTTTAATTTGGTGAGATTAATACTGAAGTAATACTTCATATGAATTAATTTTCGATTCAAATGCCTTTCTCCAAATACTGAGACTTACTTAGAAATTCCAACGATAGCAAATTAATTCTCGATTTTCTCTATGAAATATCATATTCAAGACAAAATTCTTTAATGGTTTATCTCTGAAATTTTGATAATATAACAAACGTCATAGCAAGTAATTAAAACTTAACAGCAGTAAACGTCTAGAATATGTAATGAATACATTCTAAACGATTCGACGTTTAAACCTTTTCATTTCGTTTTATAGCTTCGTATTTAAGAGGATATGCATGCACGTAAATGCAATGAAGTCGCGTTTAGAAACCTAATAACACATTTGAGATATATAATGGCAGATTTTGACTTCAGATAAATGAATTGTATTTTTAGATAGAAACGTTATTTAATGGTTGAATCGGGGAATGATAATGTATATCTATAAAAGCTTTAACAAATAGCTAACTGGATTTTTATGGGGCATAAAATGACAAATATATACTTTATATTGCGTAATTAATGTTTTTAGAACAATTCACAAAAAATAAAGTAATTTATCATTCAGAGACGAAAACAGCGACAGTTAAAGTAAAAAAACGAAATTTTCTTTTGCTTCTAACTATATCGTTTTCACTTCAAGAAAAAAAGAATAATTAGAATAATTCGCTTTAATTAGAAATAATTTTTAATAATTTAGTTAAAAAAACAATTTTTTAATTGATAAAAAATGATTTTAAATACATAGAATATCATAATATTTTTTTCATAATACTCATGAATTTAGTTATATGAGTTATTAAAAGCGCAATTTAGGTACGGTAAATGCAAAACATTTAAACATAAATTTTATTTAAGATTACTATGAAATTACCTAGCCCAAAAAAACGAGCATTTAATAATTTTTGATCTAATAATCAGATTTTCGCGTACTAGAACTCGATTTTTGTGTATTAAGTGCGCACCTATATCGTTATACGGATCTGAGACGTGGACTTCAATTAAAAGGAATTTCGATTTTTTGTGAATATGGGTAAAAAAAAAGAATTTTTTTAACGAAAATTTTGGGTGCAATTTGTGAGGATGGACATAGAATGATCAGAACAAATAAAGTGATTTATGGTAAATATGTGTTACCAGACATTGCTACAAATATAAGAATAAAAAGAAGCTAATGATTTGGACACATCTTAAAAGTGGGCTGGGAAAAAAGTGTTAAATGATTATTAAATGGAGAACCAGAAGGATCAAGAAAAGACCTAGAACTAGGAAGAAAAAATTGAAGGAAACCCAAAATCACTAAAATCTTATTTTCTTGACTCACACTTATTTTTTTTAATCTTTTCTCATTCTAAGCTTATAACTTTAGATATTTAATTCAGAGTTTTGTGGTTTTCCTTTTTTGACACATACAGGATGTCCCAAAACGCCCGCATAAACTATGCACAGCTAGATTCCTCGTTGGGAGTACATAAAAACTGCCCAAAGAAGCGTTTCTGTACGATACATAGTTTACGAGAAAAATACGAAAAACAAAGTATGACATCACTGCCGGTGCAAGAAAAAGCACTTTATTGAACATATCAACAGAAGTATACTATGCACAATTTAAAGCAGATGTTCAAAGTGTCCGCCGTACATGTCGAGGCAGGCTTGAGCACACCGTAGAATGACTGTCATCACACGTTGCAGCATCGCGGGTTCCTCCGCTATCGATTGGACCCTATCTGTTGCCTGAACGGCTCTCCGGAGTCGTACTTGGTGTTTCTCAATGAGGTCTTAACCGAGTTCCTCGATGACATACCCTTGGCGACAATACAGGGACTTTGGTTCCAGCATGATGGGGCTCCGGCTCATTTCCGTGCTCCTATACGTGGTAGGCTGGATATGGAATACCCCGGCCGCTGGATCAGACGTGGGGGTCCGGTTCTATGGCCACCCTGTTCACCAGATCTTACACCGTTGGATTTTTTCCTATGGGGCCATCTCAGGGAACTGGTGTATCGAGACGTAGTGACAACATCAATGGACTTAGTTGCTCGTCTGCATGCTCCTTGTACTTCGGTCGACCCCGTGATGCTGCAACGTGTGATGACAGTCACTCCACGGTGTGCTCAAGCCTGCCTCGACATGCACGGTGGACACTTTGAACATCTGCTTTAAATTGTGCATAGTATACTGCTGTTGATATGTTCAATAAAGTGTTTTTTCCTGCACCGGCAGTGACGTCATACTTTGTTTTTTCGTATTTTTCTCGCAAACTATGGATCGTACAGGAACGATTTTTTAGTAGTTTTTATGTACTCCCAGCGAGGAATCTAGCTGTTCAGAGTTTACGCGGTCGCTTTGGGACACCCTGTATACTAGTCTGAGCAACGTTAGTTTCAGCTTTTTCCGAATTTCAAATGCAAGTTTCCCTGCATCTGAATTATAATTTTGTATAGTAAATATGTTTAGTAAATTATAACTTTGCCTCGAGAGTAAGACACTGTCAACTTTGGCGTTTTTTTATTTAAAAAAATATACATTAGACTAAGAGACACCCAAATTATACTTTTAAGAGTGGAAATCCCAAAACTTTTTAAAATAAAAAAAATCTTTTTATTGACTTCAAAACACTTTTTTTTATTTTCCCTCTAATAATTTACTAGACAAATTCCATTTTTTAATGCTTTACTTCATAGGTATGATACAAAATTTATAGCAATTTGGGTAAAAAAAAATTTAAAGTTTTTTTCATGCAAATTGTTGTTAGTGTAAAATTTATGCGTTTATTACTTACTAGACAGTACCTGTCCCACGTGTGACACTCTTTAAGGTCAGTTTCGTTAAAAGTGTAGCAAGGAATCACAGAACCTGCGCCATCTGGTGTGTACTTTCCACATCTGAAACACTTCAGTGCTACAGTCATAGATACTGCAAAAGAAAAAAAAATTGTTAAATATGTTCTCATAGTTGAATAATATTAAATAGCACTTGTATACACAATTGAAGCAATATGTTTATATGTATGTGTATGGATGGAGTTTTCTACACTAAGGTGCACTGCAAGCTATTTAGTGCCTATACTTCCGGGTAACTGTTTCCGGCGTTTTTTGAAGCCACTTGGCTCATAACGTGATCATTATGTTTTGAGATTATCTTGAGTAGTATTTCTTATATAAGTGTATTTGCTTAACTTACATTTTCCTTGCCTTTAAATTCTGAATTACTTATATCGATGAAAGAGAAACTGAAATAAAGTATTTCTCCCATTGTATAGCTTCCTCCTAATTATCCATAAAGTCACCATGTAGTCGAAAAAAGCGTGATATCATTTAGAGAGTATTCCTTTGGAAGATATTGATATCCTAATAAAGTTAGATATCCACCATTATACACCGAAGAGCCATTACATTATGACCACCCTCCATCTATGACAATGGACTCGCCCAGGTTTTCATGGTTTCTCACCCAGGAACAATGCTTTCATGGGGCACATTAAGACCCATAATCCTCATAGAACAATCCCTGACGTGTGTAAGCTACTTGAACACAGTTGCAGACCAGGTTCACCCCTTCATGGCAACAGTTGTTCCTGCGGGGGATGGTGTTTACCAACAGGATAATGCACCATGTCATAAGGGTCGAATCGTCGAGGAACATTCCAGTGACTTTCAAGTCATGTCGTGGCCCCTAAATTCACCTGAGCTTAATCCAATAGAGCATTTGTGGTCCTACTTGGAAAACCAAATTCGTGCTGCCACGCCACCCCCTCGCAATGTGAAGGAACTGCTGGACCAGTTGGTGAGCGCTTGGTACCAGATACCTCAGACTACCTATCAGCACCTTGTGGAATCAATGCCACGGCGGGTGCCAGCAGTTTTGAGGGCTAAAGGTGGTCCGACGTGTTATTATCAGGGTGGTCATAATGTAATGGCTCTTCGGTGTATAGATAATGATTAAAAGATTAAAAAACAGCTGAAGTAAAACTTTCTTTAGTTTTTTAAGATTTGTTTCTTCATAATTAACGAACTTAAAACTTTTAAAACGCTTCATGAGGGTTCTCGAAATAAACCTTTTAAGATTTGTCATTCATAGTTACACTAATCAGTATCATACACACGATACTGAATATTCTTATCATCCTCGACAATTATTAAAACTCGAGAAATCAATGGCGTCGTTAAATTTCGGTGCTAAATAAGATTAGGTTAGGCATTTTTCCAAACTAAATCACGCGAAACCGTTCAAAAGTGTCACCCTCACACGAGAAACTTTGCGGCTATTGATCTTTCCAACAACTCTCTTCACTTCATTTCTTAAATTTAATGGAAGATGTATAAATTATTTAATAAAAATAAATATGTCGGAGTTTGGGGAAAGAGTAACGTTTTCTCTATCGATGAGAATTTGCCGCTCGAATGAACACGTGACGGACGCAGAAATATTCTTCGAATTTACTGAATATGTTTCGTGCATCGAAACGCCCCTCCCCACCACAATTTTACGCACAGAGAGAAATTTAATTTGAATTTCAAGCAATATTGAAATTAATAAAAAAACAAGTTTACAAACTAATGATTAATCACTAAAAGTAAGATTAAACTAATATGTAACAAATTATGGGTTTTGGTTATAAACTTCAAAGTCTAGTTAAATAGTTTGAACGTTATGTTGGCTTGAAATATGAGCACTATAAAAATTACTAATAGTTTAACTATAAATATTAATGTGAGAAATAACTATGTAGGAAAGTTTTTATTTCTCTTTCGTGTTTCTTTAAACTTCATAAGTGAATAAGAAAAACCGATCGTTGATCAATTAAAAAAAATGAACGCATAAAAAAATTACATTTTTATATGCCACAAAACGCTTTACTCTTAGGCGTTTAATACTATTTTAATTACTCGAAATTATAACTTTTTAGTTGTTTTTTTAAAATGTTCATTTAGCAATTTTTTATTTTAAGGGGAGTCGGTAGGGATATACCAATAATGTGCTAAAACTGACCTTTTTTTGATGTACCTTTTCGCAGCATCTAAACAAGATCTTGCGTCAATTTATTTTTATAGATTATTTACTCTGTGATAACTATTAATAGATATCTTTGGCAGAAGTTTTTTTAAAATAAATTATGAACTGAGAATTTTTAATTTTTTAAAAAGTTACATCATTTTTGAGCAAATATCTTTCATGACTTAAAAAGTATTTTCTGAACGCTGAAATATTATCACAGCATGCAACTGATAAAATCTCAAATATCCCCACAAAAATTTTAAAGCGGTATCATAAGTAGTTTCTTAGGAAAAGTACGTAGAAAAAGGTCAATTTTAGTAGTATTGATTTATGCCTCAACGTCCCCTTAATAACAAAATAATTTTTTCTCCTATATTACAATCTTTACTTGGGTATATCTTCATACCGTCTACGACAGTGGCACCCAATTTTTCCCAACTGCGGTACGCTAAATGTTCGACCATTTTTGGTGGAATTTTCGATTTAGTAAAAAAATTTCATTAGCAATTGTGAAAATGTTAACTACAGAAACTAGTAACTACTAATAGCTTTTTAAATATTTAATATGAAGAATTAAATGAATTCTTTCATTGTTTCATCAATAATAGTCTTAAAATTAGGTGCTATGCCAGGCGGTGAAACGTTTGAGTGAAACGTTTGAGGGAAAATACTAGTGCAAATATTGTTCTTACTCTTTGTTTTTTTACATCTTTTTTACTATATAGAGTGGCCAGGATAGTCTGGTTGGTAGGGTGTTGGACCCATGTCTAAGAGGCCTTGAGTTGGATTTCCTCCGGCCGAAGACTCCCTGTGTAGTAAATGGTAACTGCTGCACGTTAAATTTGTCAAGTCACAAAGCCCTCCATGTTCCCAAAACAAATTATACCACTTGGGGTACTGAATTGGAGATTGATCATTCTCTGATTTAGATCAAAATTACGATCTGGTATGAAAGAATGGGTATATCAACTAGTCCACTCTATTTGACGCATGTGTGGCTGAAGTCATAATCTTGGCCAAAGATAGAAAGATAGCGCCACTGGAAAAAAGGAAACGCACCCTCTGACTTAAATTCGCTTGGGATCACCTAGCAGATTTGCTGGCATTGGCAAGTGACATTAAAAACAAAAACAACTTCATAGATAAAAAAGTATGGCCAAAACTACCAGTATATGGTAAAATTTCCCACGTTTCTTTCTCTAAGAGAACAGCAAATAACTCGCGATTTTTACTAAAGTGTTTTGGTAATGATTTCGGTAAAATTAACAATAAAATATATGGTTTTATAATATAAAACCATATTTTATTGGTAACTTTTAATAATAGGTCTTAAAATTTGATTAAAAGCTTTCTTCTACAGTTAAAGAAAGAATCGCCGAATGGGAAATATTTCATCGTACAAGGAAGGCATCCGAAGTGTCACAGTAACAATTTTCCTTTGACGCCGATAAAGGCACCACCGAATTGAGTAGGTTTCGCCTCCGAAGGAAGGTACCCAATGAGCACTATTACAATTTTCCTTTGACGCCGATAAAGGTACCACCGAATTGAGTAGGTTTCGTCTCGGAAGTAAGGTACCCAATGAGCCACTATTACAATTTTCCTTTAGCGCCGATATCACCGAATTGAGTAGGTTTCGTCTCGGAAGGAAAATACCCAATGCGCCACTATTACAATTTTCTTATACGCCGAAACGAGTATTTCATTTCACAAGGAAAGTAATCGAAGTGTCACTCGCAAATAGATGATTTTTTTAAACAGTTTTTTTAAATTTTTGTTCATGAATTAATGTATGTAAAGCATTTTATAACTTCCGCATAAGTGGTGGAAACATAAATTATTAAAAATTTAAGTATAGGCAAAACAATTGTTAAAGAATCGCAGAAATTTCAAAAAATTCACGATAAATAATAAAGATGGAAAGTAATAAGATAAATAATAAGTTACTTATTAAACATTAATTTCTAACGAATTTTCATTAGAGTTCAAATTTAGCTTATAAATTGTTATTAAAAGAGATACTTGTAAACTACAACTCAAAGCGATATAATTTTTATTCCAATTTTTAAATCTAATATTTTAAAACGCAAATATTAAAGTGTCCAATTAAGAAGAAAAGCCTTAAAACCTTTTATAGACTTCGACTACGAAATGAATTTAACTTGGCGCTCTGGGTAAAAATTATAAAATTCGATTGTTTGTAACTTAACAATTACTTCGAAATAGTCAAAAGAAATTTTATATGTGATTTTAGAAGCAAAATAGTGTCTTTAAAAATATTTAGTTCGATTGACTAGTATGGGAGTTTTCCATGTTAGATTTGTTTACTTGCTGTATCGAACAATAAAGATATAAATTAGATATCAAAGTAATAAATTAAGGAATTAGGCAGATTTCTTCTGAGTTTACCAAGGTTATGGATATCTTTAAATCTTTTAGACATTCCAAATTTTATTGCTTTTTAACAATAGAAAAAACTCTGAATCTCGACAGACACAAAAGAATTCGAAATCTTTTTATCGAATTCTTATCTAGAGCCAATATCGACAATCGCTTACTATCGAAGAAGATTTTCTTGTTTCTTTCTTTTTTCGAGCTTTTGTCTTCTCCAAGTGTCGTGTCATGTGTGCCAGACTGTGCCAGTTATTTTCTGCCATTCTGTTAACATTAATCATCGGGAAATCATTCAATCTACTTCGGTCAGAAGTATACATTAAATATGATATTGTATCTGTTGCCATATGATGCTCATGAATAATAATAAAAATGTGAGAGGCTGATTTATTCTTAAATAGTGAGAATTAAGAGGTTTCCTTTCAATGAGTATTAACAAATTAATTAATGTTGATTGGTTGGTTTTACTTAATTAAAATTCAAAGTGCATTGAAGTTATATTTTTCTTACTCAACTTATTAAAAAGTTACAAAGTCATGTTTCTTATTTTTTTTCTTCTTATTTTTAAATCTACACATATCGTCATTTAAGGACTTGTTTTTTTTTTCTTTTCTTTGCCTTCGCTCTTTTTTTTTCTTTTGTGAATAAAATTTGTGCAACGTTTATGAATATTATTACTTTTCATTCCTTTTTACTCTTGTTGAATAAAAACATAAAAATAATCACTATAAAGACGAAGTTGAAATGACTTTGGTTGAAGAAATTTATGTCTATGACACCTGCTTTCCTTCAACATTGCATAAAACTTAGTGGGTTTTTAGAAGATGGCATGTGGTTTTATAACCACCAAAACTGGAAGAAAAATACTGAATGTAAAGGGGTGGACAACAACGCATATTTTAGTTCTTGTATAATACTGCATTTAAAATTCAATTTTAATTTGCAACTCTCGTTCCTTCATAGCGAAATATTAATTTTTTTTACGAAATTTTTGCTACATGAAATTAAAATAAAATTCAAAATAAGAATTTATTTTTACTGCAAAACTAGGTTTCATAAAGAATGTTTTCTTTTTAAACTGCTAAACTGAATTTTTTTTTTATCGACAGATAAAAAAAAGACCATTCATGGTTTCGTAAAGCATTTTTTTTCAATAGTTGTACTTAGAACCGCCGTGGCTCAAGGGATAGAGCATTCACCTCCCAATGAGGTGACCCAGGTTCAAATCCCTGCAGTGGCTGGTTTAAACGAATTCTGATCCCGGCTCGCCCCGACCGCAATGCTGACGTAAAATATTTTCAATGGTAGATGGGTTTTGGGTGGATTAGAATCCCTTTGCCAGTAGGCTAATCGTAAGAGGTTTTGCGATGTTCCTCTCCATGAAAACACAAATACGAGTTAATCCCATCAAATTATCCTACTCGAAAGCTAATTTGTCCCAGTGCTTTATCCAAAAGGTTCCTTGCCTTCTGAAATGGGTTCAAAATTGCGAGGCTACGAAGTTGAACAATGATAGTCGTGAACTCAGAATTGGGCCGGCTTTTCAACACTGGTTAAAATAAAATAAAATAGCCATTTGATTGTCTAGAGTTGATATTCTATTTTCTTAACTTTGCAGGGCATTTTTATCTTTTTCTGAATAATTAAAATACGTTAACAAACACATGTTATGAACGCCAACTACGAAAAAAAGTTTAATTGAAGAAATATGAATATAAAATTGACCTATAATGCATTCCACTTCGATGTTATTTAGTTTAATGTAGTATCAGTTGACATTTCTTTTTTTGTCGTATGCCTGTCTAGGCAGTTGGGGTGCGACTGTTTCTGTTTTTCAGTGGCGCCATCTATGGCCAGGAATTCGACTTCTGCCACGCCATTCGCACAACCCGTTTAAAGGGCGGGTTACATTCACACACAAAGGAGAAAGGACATAGAACACAGAGAGAGAGAAAGAAACATTCATGCCTTGCCCGGGATTTGAGCCCAGGACCTTTCTGATGCAAGGACAGTTCCCTGCCCATCAGTTTACATAATATAGATAATGAAAATTTATATTTATTTCAAATGAAAAATTGTAAATTTATTTTCGGTCAAATATTGATATCATGCATTCATATTTGACCAAATATTGACACATGATATCAATATTCATCATCTAGTATTCATCATCTAGTACCATCAATATTCATTCATCATCAATCAGTATCTTCATTCTTATCATGTAGTAAAACAAAAATATCAGTGGCTAAAAGAGAATGATAAAAATAGCTTCACATTCCAAATAATGGAAAAGCAAAGCTTCGTTGTGCGAGGATTAACCTCGATTTTGGATCATGATTTCAAGAAAAACACGTTTCAAGTTTATTTAAAGCAGTAGAACATGTTCATATTATGTCAAAAAAGTGAATATCATGAATAACTTTTGATCTAATAATTGGATTTTTCACGTAATGAGACTAAATCTTATATATGCTAATTAATTAAGCGAAGATTTTATTTTACGTTATGAAATCAAACACAAAACAAACACTTTTTTGTCGGATTTGGATTCTTGACTCTCTAAACATGATAATAGCCGCAATCTAGAAAATAAGATTCCAGTGCTCCAGTAGGAGTGCATTCGAATACTTGAATCTCTTAATGTTTATTTAATTTTTTGCGTAATTCGCTCCATCTCGAGAACTTTTTAACCCTTTGACGCAGATGGAACAACAGTGTCCCGTTTATAAATTTTTTTTCTGGTGCTCTAATTGACAGCAAAAATATATTTTGGTATTTTTTAATTATAAAAAAGAACAGTCTAATAGTTACTAAAAAATCTAATAATCGGAATTATATTTGTGCTAAAATACAATAGTAGTCTGAAAATTGTTTTTTTTTCATTCATATTCAAAAATGTATCAGTAATTGATTTTGTAAATTATGTAAATTTCAGTGAGGAATAACTGTTTCTCTTAGATCTAAATAACTGAAAACAAGAGCAAATTTGAAAAAATTGCTTGCAAGTTTACCTTTAACGCTGAAAAATATACCGGTGTTTCATGCTGTATTTCGTTATCACAAATTATTGAAATGCTAAATATAATATTTTTCACTTATTTAGATTTAAATAAATATAAAGAAAAAAATATGAAAAATACTCTTAA
The DNA here is from genome assembly GCF_043381705.1 of Parasteatoda tepidariorum. Lineage (NCBI taxonomy): Eukaryota > Metazoa > Arthropoda > Arachnida > Araneae > Theridiidae > Parasteatoda > Parasteatoda tepidariorum. The sequence continues at coordinate 19,061,758 of NC_092205.1, forward strand.
TTAAAATTCTGCTTTAAGTAGTTTAGCGAGTCGAAAATTTTTTGAGCGCAGTAATAAAATTAATTTTCTTAAAGATATATCTAATATAAAATAATCTTTAATAATTATTTACTATTTTGTTTAATAATAGTAAAAACATTTTAAGTTGCAAAGCTTATAAATGTTTTTGGAATGCTAAAGTGTATAATTTTAAATGATAAAATGCAAAATTTGGACGAAATTGATCGAATAGTTCTCGAAAAATCAAAATTTAAATATAGGATTTTTTTTTCAATTGAATAACTTAGAAATTATTTGACCGGTTTCGTAAGCTAAAATATTGCCTGTTTTAAACTAATTATGTGTAAAATTAGCTACTCGAAGCATTAAGATTCAGCATTATTGCTTAAATATCCAATCAATAGATCAAAAGTTATTCAGGGAGTTCACTTTTATGCTCACTGTACACATTTTAGAAAAATTCTTAAAATTAATTTGGATTTTTCACTTAATCTAAGTTACTGCAGATTATAAATATAGATTAGTAGTAAAAAATTTTCATCATGCCCGTAGTTTTAAAATAGTGCATGTGAGTTAAAACAGAAATAATTTACATTGTAGAAATTTTAAATCTTTCAAAAAATTAAGATAAAAATATTAAATTTAAATTAAAATTACGAACAGTCTAACATCCATTATAATAAGCATGTTTATTGAGGTACGAGAATTAAAAGTCTTAGATAATCCTCGATAATTCTACAAACATATACCTAATTTCACTTAACAATTATAAAATAATATCTGTTATTTAAAACAAAACTAATTTACATTGCAGAAATTTTAAATCCTTTCAAAAGTAAGATTAAAATATTAAACTAAAATTAAAATTGCGAACAGTCTAACATCTATTACTCTAAGCATATTTATTAAAATGCGAGAATTAAAAGTTTTGGTGAATCCTCTATAATTCTACAAATCCTTTGTAATTCAACCTGATTCTTTTTTTCTCCTCTAGCCATATCCAGTATTTTATATATCTTTTATCTCTCAAGTTTTAAACTAAACCAAATTAAGAAATCTCCGACAGAGGAAGATAAAATCGCTAAATCTTCGAGTAAATTGACGCTAAAATTCAAAGCTAGCTTTTTCTTTTCGGTAATTGACAAGCATTACTGTTAAAATACTCAAGCTATTTATTTCCCTTCTTTTCATTTGTTTTAAAAGTCGTTCGCAAAGCTTAGAGTTAAATCGAGGATTTCACTTAACAATCGGCCATTAAAATAATGGAGTAGTTTATTTCGAAACTTTTAAGGATTAGAATGGATCGTAACTAGGTGATGTAATTCTTGATCAAAAGCAGTGCATTACGTTAATCTTGGTAGTTCAAATGCAAAAGGATATTCTTTTACTTAAAGCGATTTTTTTTCTTCTTTTTACATTTAGCTGTATGTGTAATCAAGAAATTAAACCTTTGTTTGGTTTTTATTTTTAGTGCCACAAAAGTGCACCTTGAATTTTTTACTTTGCTTAAACTTATTTTCCACTCATATCCAAAAGTAACGAAGCAAACACATACTTGTGGGTGACTGAGGAAAAAGTAGACTAAATCAGGTGAAATTTTAAAATATCCGACTTAGTCAAAATTGACAATTTAGACGAAAATTTCGATTCTTTTTTCTTTTTACTATCTATATTGGAACTTTGTACCGCAGTAGGCTGATCGTAAACACATGGTTCCCAGTAGAACACCGAAGTTAAGCATCTCTGGCTGCTGTCTGTAAGCGGGTGGGTGATCATTTTGATCAGCCAGCGTAGGAACTGAGGATGCGCGGTATCAGTCCTTGTCAAACTGTTCTACCGTAAAGTGCTCGACTTTGTGCACCGGTCGTTGGGCTACCAAAGCGTAAGAGCCATCCCCTCTGCAGAGGATCGAAATTGCGATGGCATGTTTTCGGATCATCCTCAGAGACCGTCGCCAATAGACCATTGTACAGCTCTAGTGTGACGCAAATAAAATACCTACCTATCATATTGAAACTTTAATTCATTTTCTTTCCAAGACCCTTTAAGTTTTTGAAATGAAGTTGAACTTCTTTTTTCGTATGCTGACAGATAAAATCAAAATCGGAAATCTTTTTATCCATAAATACATTTTTTTAATATTTGGACTTTTTATTTAAATGGATTATATCCTTAAAACTAATGAAATTCATTTTCGGCAAATAATTTTCGATTTAATAAATTTTTTGGTTTCTGAATTTTCTTGCATTTTAGATGCATTTCCTGAAAACATGGACTTTGGGAAAATTTCTTTGCGCTTTGCATAGAATTCTTTGAAATTTTGTTGGTAGATTTTATATAATGTTAGCAATGTTTAGAAGAAAAATTTAAGATCTGAGTCTGAATTCGTTATTTTTATCAAGCTTTAAGAATGAGTATTAGAGTTTTTGTAAAAAATTCAATATTAAACAATATATTTAGTTTAATTTCATTGTGTATTTGATTTTTTTTAATGATTTTAGTTCGAAACGCAGGTATTCACGTTTCAAAATCATTGCTGGTTAATAAAAATTGCCAATTCTTGGAACTCCTTTTAAGCATCAGCGGAACACTTTTTGAGGTACTGCTGGCCTACGAAATTATGGCTCATGAGCAAATTGGCGATGTATTTTCCACATCTGCTTACGGCGTGTGAAAGTTGTAGCGTGTGTAACTTACTTGTCGTGACTGACGTATTTCAGAACTTTTATAAAACAAAAAAGTTGCAACTGATTCAGATTTATTCAGATTCTAATATTTGCTCGTTTTTAACGTTTTTTTTTCAGCAAAAAAAATTGCTTATAAACAAGGAAATTCACACGAGTTTCTAAAAACAAACTAATGCTGTTTGTGGTTTCGAATAGGACATTTTTCGCACAACTCTAAGACATAAAACCTGAAGAGGATACTAAATCCATGCATAGAAAAAACGATTCCCAGAAAAAAAATAAATACATTTATCTCTTCCGTTTCGTAGACTAAATTCAAAGGAAAGCGAAATAGAATAAATATATAAACCTCTTACGAAACGAAGTCCCCTGAAACTTTCTTTGCAAAACTTTTTTAAAGGGAAAAATCGGATGTTACCGTTTTACTGCAGTTCATCTTTGAAATACTATTACTTTTTTCTTTGTTGTTGTTTTGGTTCGTTTTAGGCTTAGAAAATAATACGAAAAAAAGTTAATTCGAAAAAAAAAAATGAAATCAACTTTTTGAATTCAACTATGTACAGATGAAATACTAAACAGATTGTGATATTAGATATGTTTTAATGTTTATTTATAATAAATATAAAGGAAATTTATTTAAAACTTCCACATCAGATATTTTTTTATATGTTAACATGATTAATTCGATTTTTGACGTTTACATAGTATTTTGTTTGTCCTTGTCACTGTTATTTTGAATCCCTTATAACTCCTGAACCGTTGGCACTAGGGCTTAGAAATTTGGACATTGACTGCGACAATTCTAACCCCTGATTCGAATTTTTTTTTAATTATTCTATCTCAGAAAAATTTTTGAAAAATTATTTTTGGTTTAACAAAAGCCATTGTTATAAATAAAATTGTAAACGATTCTGTTTAATATTTTATCTTACGTTCTTCAATAAGACCAATCTTGAGACGATCAGACTAAATAGTTTAGAAGTTATAAGGGTTTTATGTACAAAAAATACAAATTTATACGCATCTGACAACGCTACATAAACGAGTGACGCATTTTTTTTTGTATTTTTTTCGCTTAATCGAATTAGAGTATGCACAATATACTAACAAATATTTTAAAAGTTGCAAGAGCTTTCATATATAAAAATACTACTTTTGCCATATTTTAGTACACTTTTTAGTTTGCTCTCTAAAAACGCCAAGTACATTTTCCGATGAGATTTTTTGTATTAAATCGAGTGAAATAAAATTTAAGTTTATGGGATTAATAGTTTCATTAAGGTTTTTTTAATAATAAGTGCAATTCAAAAATATTATATTTTCATACAAAAAAAAAAATCAAAGTCGTCTTTTGAATTATAAATTCTTTTGATTCGTGTTTGGACTCACTCGATTAAATGAGAAAAAATACATATGAAAAAATACCTTAATGATCTGAATAGCAATGTAAGATACTTAAATATGTGAACAACAAGGTACTTTTGCAGAAATATATTTATCACTATTATATAAAGGGGAACTGGCCTTGCTTCAGAAAGATTCTCGGTTCGAATCTCGGACAAGGCATGGATGCTCTTTCATTCTCTGTACTATCTGTCCTTACTGTGAGAGCGCCTCAATTACACCTTAATACGCCTCAATTGATTAATGTCAACCCAAGCAGACATTGAAAAAAAAACTATTATGTATATATAATAGTTTTTAAATATTTTTTTAATTAAATAATTTATTTTTTAAATAAAAGCTAGAACAAAAATTTATTTTTTAAAAGTATAAACAAAACTAACATAAAAAGAAACTACAATATCTACAGAATTATGGAACAAAAGATGGCTACATTATTTATGCTATGCATGTGCTTTCATAAATTTTATTAGTGAGTTATGGGCAAATATTGAAAACAGTAAATCTCGTTTTGCGAAGAAATTTTTAAACAGAAAATAATATAAGCAAGATTGACACCCATAAGCTCCGAGACTTTATTTCGCATCAGTGAATTTGCGTTTATTTTTATTTTACGGACTTGATCGATAAAAAAATCAGCGTTTTCAATATAAAATATTAAAAAAAGAATCTTCAGAGTAGCGGACACGATAGATAATGCCGTTATCTTTAATCTCAATGTAAGAATAATATTTTCTCCTGTCTCTTATAAAAATAATAAAACTGAGAATCCCTTTAGAAATTTCACACTAACTTTATGAGAAATAATAAGATTATAGTTTTAGCTTTTTCCAAAACCGTGTTATCGGATCTCACGGCTTTAACAACGCTTTATTTGGAAGGATTAGAAGGTGGGGCCCATCGTCATTATTTTATGCTGAATACTTAGAAGAAAAAAAAGTGTCCTTTGGGGGTTTTTTTGAGCCCCAGAAACAATGTCAGCATCATTTAGTTCATTAAACGTAGTTCTTATCCTTCATAAATTTTTGATATATTCCAGAGAGAGATTTTGCCTTTTTACTGCCTATATACATCTATGGATTGTTTTGGAAAAAGATTAGTTGGAGGAAAGCAAGGAAAATCCTTTTTATCTCGTATTTTAATATTCTACATCACGGGTTCTCACAGATTCCTCCGTGGAACCCTTGGGTTCCACGGAGGCAAATGCTCCATTAATTTTGACTTTAAGTATATAGTTTATTTCAATATGCATACATTAGCTAAATTAATTTAGAATTATTGGCGTCAATATTAGTATGGTGATTTTTCACTTTTCTCCTAAGCAAATCAGTACCACTTTTTCTATTGCTTTTGACTTAGAATACATCACTAATTATAGTTGATTTTAGTTTAATTATAGTTGATTTTAAACTATTTACTTTAATAGAAACTCAGTTTAAAAGAATACTATGATATAAGCAAAATAAATACATAGTATCAGATAACTTTTGAAATATTAATTTGATTAAATAGTGTACAAATGCCACCACATTACTATTGCTCATTGGATTTATATGACGTAACGAATAAGAAATTATTAAATAGTAAAATACGTGCAATAAACTTTAATCAAATAGAGCTATAAGCTAACAAATATCACTGATGTTATTTTTAAAACATGTGAAAAATTGAATTTATATTTATATTTTAAAAAATGCCTAACGCTTAACCAATCAGAAAATTACATTTCGCTTTTCACACATCCCGCTCGAACGGTTTGTCGAATGTTCTAATGTCGATAGTGACCTTCCTTGTGTTTCGAACTATCTCTATGCCAAATTTCATCGCTTATGGTCCGGTGGTTTAGGAGTCTACAAAGGACACATACTGATAGAGATATTCATTTTTATCTATAAATAGATAACCCAAAAACGTAATAGCATAAAAACGTTTTCCATTGCTGTTGCACATTTTTATTTGTCAGAAAATTACATGATATGACCCAGTTTTCTCACAAAAGATCCCGTATTCTCTGATTGTTATAAACATGCGATTAACAAAAATGATTATTTTTGCCTGCAAAATATTTCTTTATTCTTAAATTAAATTTATTTACTGGTATTAATACAATAACTTTCATCATTTTTTAGTATTTCTGTTTTGCATTTTACATTACAACGTTTATCCGTTTTACATTACAACGTTTTTAATTTTGATCATTCTTCCAAATTAAAGGTTTCAAACTGAAAGTGGTGTTTATTATTAAAAATTAATACTATATTAACTTATTACGCAAAATTTTATGATAAATTTAAATGGTGTATCCAAACTTATGAACAGCTTTGCAAATATTAAGCACTAAATAAGTTATATTTAGTTTTATTATAAGCTTTATGTGAAGCTTGAACCATTTAACTTATTAAATTAAAGTGATGAATGCAAAAGTGTAGAACGTTAGTAGGAATTATCTTTCCAAATAATTACTAAATAATGTCACACTATTCTTAATAACGTTTAGCGAGATTTTCAAGTAATCAAAAATAAGAATGTAATCATAATGATAATCGACTAAGGTTACGTTATCATTCAACTTAGGTTTAAATTTTACCCCAACAAAATCGGGAATTAAATCTGTGAAACTGAATTTGTGCTCATACAATTAAATTGAATGCTTCCCAACAAAATTAATAAAAATTGTCTTGATATTACACTACAAATGAGCTTTTATTTATTATCTATTTCATAACATTACTCTTTTCTTGTTATAACATTTTCAGTTTTGTTTATTAATCAATATAAAAAAATAAGATGATCTTTACATTATTTTTATTGTAATATAAAATGTGACTGCAGCAAATCCGTAATAAAACTTTAGTAAATATCCCCCTGTAAAAGTAATATTTAATGATAGAACTTTTTTTTAAAACATTAACTATAAATTCGGGTACAATGAATTTAGAACATAATAAAATTCAGGATATTTTTCAAAACTAATAAATGTCTCATAATAATGATAAGGTTACTAATAATTTAGTTTAACCAATGCAAAAGATAAGGGTATTACCAAATCAACCATTTACGTAGATTTATTTCATTAGTTAAGGTGGCAGCGAATTTCAATTTACCGGAAAAGTAATGGGCACTGGTTTTTTCTACTTAATCATTAACAAGCATTAAAAGCTATTCCAAAAGTTTGCTGTTAAGCTTTTACGGGAAGCTTTAATTACATCCTATAGATTTTCATTCCATATAAAAGCCTCTTTTAAATAGGATATTAAGGTTTAACCAGACACTTCGTAATCGAAGTTATTGCTTCTGTCTCTATATCTACACTGAAATGAAGTCTTTTATTTTTATTTATTTCTACTCATTGGTGGCAACGGCTCTCTTAGAAACGAAGTCTTCCATTACTTTTGGCTTTTGATTTGTTCCTTTTGTTTACTTTTCTTCCTCACCTTTTTCGAAGTGTTACTAAACAAGTAAACTCTTCGAAAAAGGAACTTTATCTTTCAGAAGACGTTCTAAAAAAGTAACTTTACTGCTTTAACGTCTCTGAGTTGACTTATTTTTTTCTTCATCTTTCCTATTTTTGAGAAGATTTATCAGCAGCTGAGAATGATTTCTATAAGAGAAATCACATAACGCTTGAAGTAAGTTCGAAAAGTGCAAAATCGCGTTGAGTTCCCAATTTTATCAGACGATCATTCGTCATTAAAAAGAACAATAAAAATCTAGGTTAAGAACGTTAAAACGTGATTTTGTTCTGGAAAAAAACAGCAATTTTCTCAAAATTGATTTTAAAACGGTGAAATAACTGATTCCGTATTATATTTATCGTTCTAGACGTAAATATCTATAGTTCAAGACAAATTTATAGACTTGGAACAGAACAATGATTATAACGGAAAAGAATGATTTCATCATATAGTAAGTTTAAAATGGTCGTAAAATGCATTAATTTATAACAAAACTTTTAAGATAGTATGTAATTTATCTATATTGTTACATTTTTTAAAAGAAATGAATGTGGCAAAAAATTGTTCGTATTATAAAAGTTGAAGTTGGAAGTAACTTTCTAACCTTTCAAAAATCCTTGCTGACTTTCCCGTATCTTGTAGGATTATTTATATCCTTCTCAGATCCGATTTTTTTTTTTACTTAGCTGTATGAATATATAAATAACGGCTCCCAAAAAGTGTTCCATGGAATCTTAGGGTTCCGAAGAAAGGTCTCAGGGATTCCGAGAGTTGGGACTTTTTAAAAAAAAATCGGTAGTGAATTTTGAAACTTGAATTATATTAATATTCAATTGATTATTCAATATTTATTTAATAAATATTTCAGTTGTTTTTATAAAATTATTTAATCGGAATACTAGCGTAAAGAGAAATAACAAATTAAAATAAATAAAATTCTGACGCATAATATATTGAAGAAATTAGAAAATAAATATGCATTTGTAAAATGCTGCACATTTCTTTGTAATTGAAAAAATATATAACTTTAACAATAACGAAATATGTTTCTCTGAAAATCATTCTCAATTTTTAGATTAATGTTTTTTTTATTTAAACACTAACCATGTTCTGCTTAGTTTATTCATTTTCAATTATGCAAATGTTACCGTTAAAGTGTATAATTCAGTTATTTCATAGAACAATTAGGTATTTTTACGAAATAACTGGAGCAGTCAGTTAAAGTATATAATAAATGAAAAATTTCATACTTTACCTAGTTATTTTATGGAATAATTATGACCATTAAAGTGAAAAATAAGCAATTTCAAACTTATTTTGTAAGTTAATTGATCATAAATAGCTATAAAATCTTTCAAAAAATACAGTTTATCGATATTGCGGATAATTAATTGATTAAGTAGTTAGGAAATACAGATATAATTTAAAATTAATATATAATTTATAAATACACCGTTTAAATTATACATCTAAAAGCAACGGAATGAAGCTTACACACACACACGTTATTGCAAAGCAGCTATGAGCTGTTCAAAACTGACTAATAGCAGCCTAGAACCGGTCTAAAGAACTTTCGAGTGCCGTGTTTCATACTTTAACGATCAAGTTATCGTTATTCTATAAAATACTAATATTAAATCGTAGAATTCAACTATTTGTTACTTTAACTGACTTGTCTAGTTATTTCATGAAATACTTAGTTGCTCAATAAAATAACAGATTTCACACTTTAACGGTAATATATGCACCAGAAGACAATTCAAGAAATTGATCAGATGCTATTCTAGATCTAAGAATTCAACTGTGCCAGACCTAAAATCTAAAACAATAATTGACAAAAAGAGAAAAAATTGCATTCTTCTTATTTAATTTTTTTTTAAATAATTAGTTATATCTTTCCTTGATTAATGTGTTCGCAATTGCTAGTAAATTTTATTTCTGGAATAAGAGTTTCATCAAAAGAATGACGATCATTTAGCGTTCCGTAACCGAAAAAAATGGGAAACCACTTAAAAGGAATTTAAATTATAAATACAAATAAAAAAATTTTGGAAAAATTTTAACGGTTTAATTTTACTTTTTTAGTTATTCTTTTACTATTACCCCAAAACATACATTTTTAGCGTTTTTCGTATCTTATAGGAAAGTTTTATTTATTTTATTTTTTCATATTTTGGACGTGAAATGAAATCCACTAGACTCCAATAATAATATATTTATATGCCCTAAAACTTTCGAATAGGTTACATGAAATTTAGTATCTTTCTCATATTTTTTTATTGTAATTAAATACTCTATAGACAATCGCTTTGTAAAGACATACAGAAAGAAAAAATGATCTTGAAATATTAAATTTAAGTGATAAAATTGTACTAAATGTTGTGCAATATACTAGTCGCTAGGTCTTATGAGATTATTAAAAAATGTTCTGTCTGTTTTCTGGTAATTCATCAATGTAACTTTATTGATGTTGTCTGAAATGTTTACGAAGACCATAGAGCAGTGAGCGTCAAAATATGAGGATCTCCCTGGAATAACTTTTAATCTCAGAATCGGATCTTTGCGTTCTAGGATCAAATCTGAATGTTTCTAGGAGGAGGTGTCCTCAGATATGCCAGTTAATTAGTGCAGGGGATATTAAGTTACGAAATAAGGCACAAAATCGAACTTTCTCTGAATAAACATAAATTTTTTTCCAACGGATTTGGATTTCTAACTCCCAAAATATAGAGGATGGCCGCAATCTGAACCAAATAGTTTGGTCAGGAAAACGATCCAAAGTTTGGACCTCTTAATACTAATTTTATTTTTTGCGTATTTTTCCATATATCGAGAATTGTTTGAGAGAATTGAAACATTTTTGAGCATAATTGCAAAATTTGTTTATCTAAAAATATTTCCATGCAAAATATAAATTTTAGTAAATGTTTATTATTTTTTAATATTTTATTTAATAATAATCGAAAAATTTTTGAACTATAAAGTATACATATTCTTTACACCATTTTAAAGTACGTTATTTTACGTGGCAAAATACAAAATTTGAGCGAAATCGGTTGTATAGTTTCAGAAAAATCCTATTTTAAAGATGTCGTACATTTAAAGTTCGATTTCTCAAGAAATAGTTCAACAATTTCGCTCAAATTTTGTATTTTACCATGTAAAATTACATACTTCAAAATGACGTAAAAAATTGCATACCTTACGAACTAACATTTTTTCTACTATCATTTAATAAAATAATAAAAAATAAGGAATATTTACTGTCATTTATTTTTAGTAGAGAAATTGTTTTGCTTTGGATAAACGAATTTTATAATAATGTGCAAATTTTTTTTATTTCGCTTAAAAAGTTCTAGAGAAATGACGAAATGAGCTAAAAGTAAAATTAACATTAAGTGGTCCTAACTTTGGATTGGTCTCCTGACCAAACTATTCTGGCCGTATTTCCCAGTTTGCGGCTACTCCCGGTATTTTGGGGGTCCGAACTTTAAATCCGTCGAAAAAAAAGTTATGTTTATTCAGAGAAAGTGCACTTTTGTGCCTGATTTTGTAACTTAGAATATCGTCTACACTGATTAATTAGCATGTTTGAGGTCACCCTCTCGAAATATTAAGATTGATTCCTGAACTTGAAAATCCAAAAATTGGATCAAAAGTAATTCAGGGTGTTCCGTTCATATTTTTGCGCACGGTACACACCCATAATCGTAACTTTTTTAAAACACTGGCTGATAGGTTCTGGATTGACCGGGTGGCTGAGCAGCTAACGTGCCTGACTGTGAAGCTAATGGTTGCGGGTTCGAATACCGCTCAGGCATGGATGTTTCTCTCTGTGTGCTGTTCTGTGTTGTGTGATGTGTGAATGTGGCCCACCCTATAAAAGGGTATATGTGGCAGTGTGGCGTGGGTGATGTTGCTCGTCTGCATGACTTAGGTGCCCACTGGGTAACGTTAAATGAGCAACACTTCCGGCATCTTCCGAAGTGAAGAACGAAAGTTCAGTGCCTGTCGTAGAAAAAAAAAGACATTTTTTGGCATCACTATTGAATAACCTAAAGATTACGGCAAGATTATGCTGTGGGCAAACATTTCTGCGTCTTATATTCAAATTGAAAACAAATTATTGTAGAATTGTTTGCCCACAGCGTAATCTTTGGAGCAAACAATTCTGCGTCTTATATTCAAATTGAAAACAAATTATTGTAGAATTGTTTGCCCACAGCGAAATCTTGTGGGCAAACAATTCTGCGTCTTATATTCAAATCAAAAACAAAATATTGTAGAATTGTTTGCCCACAGCGTAATCTAGTGGGCAAACAATTCTGCGTCTTATATTCAAATTCAAAGCAAATTATTGCAGAATTGTTTGCCCACAGTGTAATCTTGTGGGCAAACAATTCTGCGTCTTATATTCAAATTGAAAACAAATTATTGCAGAATTGTTTGCCCACAGCGTAATCTTGTGGGCAAACAATTTCGCGTTTTATATTCAAATTGAAAACAAATTATTGCAGAATTGAAAACAAATTATTCCAGAATTGCTTGCCCACATCGTAATCCTGCCAGAAATGGTTTGAACTTTGATATTTTGAAAAAAAAATTTCAGTTTGAATCTTTATAGTTTACTCTACGTTTACCAGAACTCACATTTTTCTTTTTTTTTCTTAAATTTTTCATAACTTATGTTGGTGAAAGAGTATTTGCCATGAAGTTTCTCCACCGGTATCAGAAGATAGTAGACTTATATTTAATAATGTTGCTCATCAATTCAACTTAAATCTATGCTTTAACATTAGATTTTTATCACAATGTTATTTTCTTTGTATAGAAACGTAAATAACAACATTTTATACCAATAGATAGCGTTCGGTTTGAGTTATTAATTTATATTGCCTGTTTAATTGTAATAAAAGTGTGACGCTTAAATATATAAATAATGAAATATAACTATATTGAACACAATCCGCTTTTTCCGAAAACGACATAGAGAAATTAACAGTATTTTCATTTTCTAACTTAATATGAATTTTACGGGTTCATGTTAAAATAAATAACTGATGACTCCTAATACTGAAACTGAACAGAATAATTTGTTGCATATTTTTAGAGCTTTATTTTGAAAAGAATGCTAAAATTTATACAAAACAAGATTAAAACGGTTTAGAGTCCAGAAGTAAGTTCCAAGCTGTCCCCTTTTAGGACAGACTTGGTTAGTTATTTTTTTCTTTTTGTAACAATAGATTTTTTACGGGATCGGGGAGTCAGCCCTACACCCAACCTGAGGGACTAGTTGTTTGTGTTCTGCTTAGTCTGGTGTCTCCCCATCGACCTCTCCAGCTTGGGTGGCCCGACCAGAAGTCAGAGCTCCTGCCGTCATAGCTCTCAGGATTGACATCACACTCAAGCCTCAACACAACGACAAGGTGAGAACACATTGACTCTTTTATTGAATTGCGTAGCAATACAATAAAAGCGATAATAGTAGTTTGGGGAATTGACAAGTGCAGTGAGCTTAGGGTTCGGATCTTTAATTTACTGTGTTTTTTCTATGGATTTAATTCTTCTTTTCTATGAATTTATTAATTTCTCTAAATCTTTTGAACAAACTTATTTTCTTTCATTGAGTTAGAAGAAATTGAGCCACAGTGACACAAATAATAAACGAAAAATTCACTTCAACATGAAAGAAATATATTTCGTCTCAATGACTATATTAGAGAGTATTTAAATCTACAGTATGATTCAATCCAATATTAAAATAAACACTAAAATGTGAGCCAAACGTCAGGGAAAAGTGATAAAGATACCCAGATTCCAAATCATACTGTCGCGAACAGGAAAATGCTGTTAAGTGAAAATTATCAGTTCCCGAATTTCCGTTTTACACCCGGATCATTAATAAAACGTTGCCTTTTCAGCAAATAGCGAAAGTTTCTCTCTTTTATATATCTATATAGAAGTCCTGGCGTTTTTCCAAGCTTGGATAACGATTAGGAAGAAGTTGAAACGAAACAAAAAAAAGAGAGAACGAAATGAAATAACTTGCGAAACTCATTCGTTATACTATCGAAATGAAAGTTAATTTAGTATCTCTTTCCTTCTCTATGCCTATTGCTAAGAAATGTGTATGTTTTAAAAGCAAATTACTCTATAAATACTCGAAATGTTTATAGGAATGTGACTAATTAAAATTAGGTAAGATTTTATTTTAAGTTTTGTATAATACAATACTAGGCAGAAACATAATATTCTCGAACCATTTGAATGTCTGCTCTACAAAAACTGCTTTTATTTGTTTAATTTTATGGGAAAAACATCGTCTTGTTTTTGAGACTTCATAAATCGTTAAAAATTACTTCTTGAAATTAGAACTTTGGTAGAAGGTAGAGTGACCAATACACCACAACGCATCATACAATTTTTTTTTAAATTTTCTGTAATTCTTTTTACGAAATTTTAATTTGAAATCTTATTTTAACTGTAGCTATTAAGCTATTAATCTGATTTCGCATTTTGTTTTAAGGCTTTATTATTGTAATAACTAAGCTGAACTCCAATTTCGTTTTGATGTCATAAAAATTATTGAATTCTTTACAAAGCATCTGCATATATTATGTCTGGCTATTTTTCAAATGTCCTCAAGTTACAACAGTTCATTTTTCCACTTTTTAGGTAAAAAATAATTTTAAAAATATATATATATTTTTAAAAACTAAGCTTTTGTAGTGGAGAATAATAATTAAAAAAAGAAAATTTGAAAAACGAAAAACGTGGGGCGCATAAAATACATAACTGTAACAGTATGTGTGCTCATGAGAATATGTGCATGTTTATCTGTAATTGTATCTGAATGTGGATGTGGTTGTGCATGTGTATGAGTAAGAAAATGTGTATATGTATGTGTATATGTACTGTTATGCGTTTCATGCCCCCCAGGTTTTTTGTTTTTCAAATTTTTGATTCTTAATTATTATTCTCCACTACAAGAACGTGGTTTTTTTTAAAAAAAAAATTTTTTTTTTTGTTCTCTCTTCCAAAATTTCCATTTTTTTACTCACTGTACACAAACATTTTCAACTGACATGTGACACTAATTTGAAATAATCGAATCGACAACAAAAGACATCGTGAAAATATGAATTTTTCTTTAATTTTAATTTTATTTTACTTTGTATGTCTTTTTTCTCATCATTTTCATGCATTGTCATCCAATTCTAAAATATGTGCCAAATTTGAAGTCTGTAGCTAGTCGGGAAGTTAGTTTAAAATCGATTAAAGAATTCCACCTGAACAGACATACACGAAGGCAAGTTGATATAAGCGTGGTAAGAAAGCGAGCTACTCAATGATTTAGTTAGAGGATTAAACTTATAATTTCATAAAAAATGTGAATTGGTTGAATAGTTTCTGAGATTAAAATTGAATATGAGTCCAAAAACGCGTTACTGTTAAAAAATGCGCAATTTTATTTTTAATAACACTAAAGTTTTTTTAAATTTAAAATGAGGCGTATTATACTATTTTTGCAGAGTTATAAATTCACAGGAATCCTTTCAATTTTGTGCAAATGTTATTATGTGTTATGTTATTTATACAAAAACACTAATGCAAAAAAGTATAGATCATAACGTTAATGGCTATTACATTGTAATCATTAGATGGCACTATTGTATATAGAGAATACTAAAATAATGATAGAATAATTTTAAAAGCATACTTAACTGTAAGTGTTTCTTTGTACTTTTCCCAAGCAATCGCGTTAACTATATACTTAATAGTTATTTTAGTTATAATATAAAGGCGCATCATTTATTTATAACAATGACCCTGTCGTTTAAACTAGTTAAGAATATCTTTTTGTCGGATAAAATGTAATACATATTTTATCGAATAACTTAGTAGCGCGGAAAATCTAACCTTTAAGCACTGTACATAGATAATGGGAATAGTATTAACTATATACATTTTAGTTAATATTATACATATATTATTTAATATAATGCATATAGTAAAATAATTGTTGATAGTGCAGTGTTTCCTTTACTATAGAACAGATTACATGAATAGTGCTTCTTAACTTTTTTAAAAAAGGCAACTAACAAATAGAGATTATACTGATAGGAACAGTAGTTATTACAAAGAATTAAGTCATGAAAACTTAAAATCTTTTAAATTTATATTACAAAAAAATTTTCAAAATGCTCTTCGGTGAAAAAAAAATAAAAACAAGCTTAGGGAACTTATTGGCATGTATCACTTCCGGACACTCTTCATATTTCTACTTCTTATATTTTCCCAGTTTTCGCCTTAAATACAGTAAAAAAATATTTTTTTAAAAAAAATTCGGGGAATTTCCATACAGTTTGATACTTTACTCGCAAACTAAGCTATATTAGTTTAAAAACTTTAACTCGATAATTATTTTTGTGATTTTAAGTATTTCAACTTATTTCCTCCTACACTGTTAGAATTTTTATTCCAAAATTACGGTAAAATAACCGGCAACAATCTGTCCATCAAATTAACAGTAAAGTCTACAGAAAAGAATATTTTTTATCTTGATCTTATGGTTTTGAAACAGTTTACAACTAGTAGGGTTAAAAAAACATAAAACGAAACTGTACAGTTTCTAAACCATTTACAACTATCATGGTTTCAAAACCAGAAAAAAAGAAATTTAACTGGACTTGGATACAGTTTAGCAGCTTTATATTACTGCCATCTATGCGTAAATGAGAATATTGCTCTCTAATAGACCAGAATCACAAATTGGGGAGTGCGGGACACTGGAAACTCTTCATTGTTGAAAGGAATGGAGGAAATAAAGTAGTATTGACACAGGGACTCGAACCCCTGTTCTGTCGGTCAGGAGATTGACAAATTAGCCATCTCGGCTATTATATGTACATACTGCAAGGAACTAAGTGGCTTAGGTGGGGTGATAAAATTCTGGTTGTTTAACTGTATTATGTGAAATCAGTTAATAAACGATTTTTCTCACTGTTAACAGTTTGAATACCATCTTATTCATGTTTATTTGATTGTTTTGTTTGAATATGGTAAAATAACATTTAAATAAATTGTTATTTAACCATTTTAACTGAAACATTTCTAACAGTGTACGAACGTCTCGTTACAGACAATGAACGAAAAATGAAATTTTTTATACAGTTTATGCATTGTCTATGGTGATACGGTATTTGAATGATTGAGTAGCGGTTCTGGGGAACAAACTTCTCTATTTGTGGTTTGAAATTTTATCATAAGTAACATTATGCCCATTTAAGAACTACTAATCATATATTTTAATTCTTTTTATAAGGAATGATTATGTTACGGATGGTAATTACAACTTCAAACTCCAAACTACTCAGGAATCCAGAAAAAAAAGTATGGTCAAAATTCAAAACTACCGGAATACGGTAAAATTTTCCGTATTTCTATGGTTTTATGCGAACATCAAAAGAGCTCGGTAATTTTTACCAAAACCGCTTTAAGTAAAATGAAAAATAAAATATGGTTTTATAATGTGTCATGAAATTTAGTAAATTTATCATTGCACCTGAAATCATGGCATTAAAACCATTTATTTGGTTAAATTTGCGTTTCAGTTTTGTATTTCTTCCTAAATGCGTGGTAATACGAACTTTAATCTTGAAAATCAGAATTTCCGGTAACCTGTTACCATATGAATGAAAAAATGACCAAATGAATCATTTAAATACCGTATATTTTGGTTTTCATAACCAAAATCATGTTGTTTTTTTTTACCAGAAATTATATTAACATACAGAACGGTAATTTTTCCAGAATTTTTTCCTTTGTGCAACACAGTGAAAATTAAACTTTTTTATTAATGTTTTGCTTTAGGGATGGTTTCAAAATTGTATAATAAGTTCATAGGAATCAGTTTCGCAGCATAAATTCGCAAATTATTACTAATTTGCAAATTATTACTTAATACTTTAAAATTTTGCTAGTGGGTGGCATGTATTTAGTGTTATCTTGATAAAGAAGCTTTTTTATTTTGTACTCTGTTCCGAAAGTGTTGTTTAGTAATATCTAGATGAAATATATTAAGTTTATTTCTACTTTATTAATTAATTAGTGTATTTATTTGTATTATATCAATATTTCTGAAAAAATAATTTCAAAGTTTCTACTTGGGATCTCGTGTATATTTCCAGATTTTAATAATTTTAAAATTTCGAATCATGTACCAACTATTTATGCAATTTTTTTTTCCATTTTTGCGTAATAAGACAAATTACTTTCATGCAAATCTTTGTTTCAAAAATTTTTCAATATTTCAATTATTTAATATAAAATATTCTTGAAAAATATTTACTTAGGTAGATTTGTACTAAAGATTACAAATTGCTACAAATTTAATTTGAGTATTTATTTGTTCTTTGTATTAAGTTTTTCAATTTTATTTAGAGCTTTAATAATAGCATAATTCTAAATAAAAATACGAGAAGCGGTAATTAAAATTAAATTTTTCTCTGCTATCAATTACAGAGTTTAATTTATCGATTGCAAAATCTGCATTCATTGCAAATGACAAATATTTAAACATGCTAAAACAAACAAACTATTTATAGTACTTTCGAAGAAAAGGAGCTGGTAAAATTTCAAAGAGCTCTTCCGTCTATCCCTAATAATTAAATAATCAGATCCTAATGTTTAATGAGGATATAATCGATGAGAATATATTTAACTTTGAATGAGTTTCAGGTGTGGCTCCATTATCTAATTTGTAAATGCCAACGAAGACATGATAAGCTTTAAATTTTCATCGAAACACACATATATATCTTTCGCTGAAAATAAGAAGCTTATTGAATAAATAAGGAACGCCGCTTACTCCTTTGAGATGGTTATTAATAAATGTTTAGTTCTGGAAAACAAACAATTCGATTGTTGAGTCAAGTTGCATCGATGGATGATAACAGTAATTTTGGAAGAACCTTTACATGCTTTACATTAAAAATAATAAGAAATTACTGGCTCTTTTTGTAAAATTACCTTACAGATAATAATTTTACCAAATTTCCTACCATGCAAGCATGATAATAAAATAATAATTTATTTGTAATTTTATCAAAATTCATTACAGAAGTGCTGTGGAGCAAATCACTGTACTTCTCATAGAGCAAAACAAAACACGGTAAATTTTACCATAGTCTGGCAATCTTGACTAGAATGTGAAAAATTACGGATCAAATTACAGTAAAATTTACACCATAAAATTTTACGGCACAAAACAACAGATATGCTGTAATTTTTATACAGCAATATTTACTGCGAAATCACTAAATCACAGTAATTAAATAAATATTACTGTAAAAATTACGGTACAAATGTTAAGGTAATCCATCCACAATGTCATTTACCTACTGTAATTAATACTTTATATACTGTAATCTACTACTATAATATAGCCGACCGGCCTGTGTAGGGGGCAGGGAACTGTCCTTGCATCAGGAAGGTTCTGGGTTCGAATGCCGGGCAAGCCATGGGTGTTTCTTTCGCTCTCTCTGTGTTCTATGTCCTTTCTCCTTTGTGTGTGAATGTGACCTGGCCTATAAACGGGTTGTGGTAGTGCGACGTGGACGACGCTGCTCCACCGCCGTGGCTTCGCCACAGGTGCCCACTGGGTAACGAAAAGAGAGTTAGCAGTTCTGGCACTTTTGGACAATAGTTCCAAGTGCCTGCCATTAAAAAAAAAAACCTACTATAATATATATATAATTTATATCATCATTTTATGGTTTTCTGGTAATCCACACCATAAGATTTTATGGACAAAATGTCTGATATACCGTTATTTTTAAAGTAATATTTACAGTAAAGTTACTGAATCACTTTAATTAAATAAATATTACTGTAAAAATTATGGTATAAAATTTTACGGTATAAATATATTTTACAGATGCTGCCCTCAGGGTGTCAGTATTTTTTACCGCCATTTTATCCGTAATGCTTTAAAGTGCATTCTTTTTTCTCAGAATCGATAAATAGAAAAAAAAAAAGATTTTTTTTATTGCCGTAAGTTTCATGCGAAATTTTTTTAAATTGATTGATCTGAAAATAGAAAGGGGGGGAGGGATTCAACAGGTTTTTTTTATTTAAATTTTTGGATAAAATCATCGACAGAGCCATCTTCCTTTGTACATTTAGTAAGCTATACATTACGTGAAATTTTCGTAGAAGAGATTTTTACGTATTCAAAGATTGCATTCTTAAAATCTGAAAGATCAACAAAAAAATAATCCAATTGAATTGAAAATTACATTTTTATTCATTCTTTATATCTAAGTAAATAGCGAGGATTTTGAAAGGAATCCGTACAGAAATACTTCAAGCGTAGAATTATTTGACTTGAAATCATCAAATATTCTACAACTTGTGAAATAAGTAAATATCACTAACAAAATATTCTCGACATATTCTGAAGCTCTCCTTTAATTGAATGTGTTTGAACAATTCGAAATAAAATAGAAAAAAAATAGATACCTATCTTTTAGGAATAGAGAGTTACAGAATAATTCCATACGTATTTGCTAAATAATTTCGTAACAACTCAGCAGGAAAATATTTTTCTGAGTTACTTAACATCTTTCTGATTTCTAAAGAAAAAGTAAATTCAATTTTCAGATGAATTACAGATGCAGGTGAAGATAAAGAGAAAAAAAGGCGTTCCTGAAATTTAATATGATTACAGGACTTTCTATTTAATTTATCATCAGTTTCGAATGTCTACCACTGCATAAGTCTACTGCATTGAAATTAAATATAAATTTTTAACTTGGTTAATTATTATTATCACAAAAAATATATAATTAACTAATATGCAACTATTATGATTGTATGCAAAAACTAAAGTTTTGAACTAAAATCAAAATTAAGTCAAATGTGGCACAATATAATTCCAAAATTTACCTTTAAATAAATATGTGGAAAGATTTGGGAATTGTGATTAAATTGAAGCGAAAAGAATCAAAATAGAACAAAATAAATATGAATCCAAAAGAGTATTTTATCAGGGGACAAATACAGGTCCCAGCAAATGCAGGTTATAAGTAAATAACTGATTAACAAAGCAAAAATGTCAACCGTTTCACATCACTTTTGTTTTGTTAAACAGCTATTCACAGAAAATATCCCTCAAGATTGCATGCATTGTATCCCTTGATGGTTTGAATTCATTTTGATTTAGTTCTATTTTAATTTACTTACTTATTTCAATTTAATTACAATTCCTCCTTTATCATTATATAAGTTTAAATTTAATCCTAATAGAATACGAAACTAAATTTCTGTTAATTCAATGCAAACTTTTAATTAAATAGTCTTTTAGTTAAATAGTTATTAATTTTGATGTAACAATCTGTTTACTGTCAAGAAATCTCATGATTGGGAAGCTAGTGAGAAACGGTGTCCATGTTACGGTGAAACACCGAAATCTGGAGAATGTCGTCATTCACCGGTGAATGTCAACATTCACGTAGTCGCTTGGTGTATGTCCGAAATATTTACTAAATACCCTTTTCTGACTCTCACCGGTGAATGTCAACAATCATATAGTCGCTTTGGTGAATGTCCGAAATATTTGTTACATCCAATTTATATTAATTTATTCGTTAATATTATTATATTTGCTTGATATATTTATATTTATTCTATATTTTAATACTTACTGACGATAGATTAGAAGAAACATCAGTGTAGGGTATACCGGGCAAATGTATGCCTGGCAGTGACACTTAACCTTAAAAAAACATCAGTGTAGGGTTAAAATATCGAATAAATGTAATTATATCCACAAATAAATTCATATCAAATCGAATGTAATAAATATTTCGGACATTCACCAAAGCATTGGCAACCTAACATTTACNGCGTTCAGATGCATCATAGGGAGTTTTAAAGTAGACAGTTCGGTCCGCTGTGTCTTCGAATGTACATACACCAAATTCGGTGCGGATCGGTTTAGAATTACCATATACATGCAATTTATACGATGTATTTATTAGAATTTGTATACGACACATACGCACACCCATGCACATTAACATTCTGCTTTACTTATATAGATTATCAAAATCAACAAAAAGATATGTCAGAAAGCTGTATACCAGATAGATGAAAGAAAGATTTATACAACCATTTTGTTCTACACTGATTCAAAGCAATTATATTTCTAACAGAATATTTAAAAACTAAAATATTCAACTTATTTTTATTTCGGATGTTAGTAAAATTAATTACTTCTGAAGTTTTGCAAATTCTGTTTAATTCTACGTCTGTCCTGCCTCAAATTCTATTTAACAGAACACCTCAAAAATACTACTTAAAATTTTTGTCTCAAAAACTATCAGAATTCTTTTTATTATTTTTTCCGTTAAAGTCTAAGTTTCATCTGCATAGATATTAATATTTAGAAAAGTGGTTTTAAAGTTGTAAAAAACCTTAATTGGATTAAGCTTTACGTCATAATTCTTTTTATTTTTAGAAATCCATAACCCTCGACTAAAAATCTTTTAATAAGTTTAACAAAATGACAATTCGCAGATACCACTTAAGATAAATTATCTAAAATGTTTAAAAGGAGAAGAAAAGATATTCGAAAATATATTCAAGAAAAAACTTTTTGTCGTTTCTGCAGATAAGAAACTTTAGTTAATCATAAACGAAGGAATATCATTTAATCACAGTCATAAGATAATCTTTAAAAGAAGCTGCATAATTTTAAACTCGATTATTGTAAAAAGGAAATTTACCTTAGTGTATTGAAAACGGATTTTATTTTGTGTTAATAATCTCTTACAGCTTTGCAGGAAAGTCAGTAGCTGCGATACATTTAAATTTAATTGAATTTGCGTGAACAGTTCAATTTCTTGATCACGCATGAAAAGTTTGTTAAACCATCTCATTAACGTAACATTTGAATTTCTATGTTTTATTTTTAACAGCTTTCGAGCAAATTGTGGTTTTAAAAATATTTGTATAAGAAAGCATTTTACGCTTATTAGGTTTAAATCACAAACACGGCTCGCTTATTTTTAAAGTTAATTTGGTTTAATGCATTTTATATTTGATTTTATGCTTGTAAGAGCCTTAATATTTTTTTTCATTTTGTTCTTAAAGCAATTATTTTTCTTACGTTATGATTTGTGTTACGTTACAAATTTTATTAAAACCTGCTAAGTACTTTATTTTATAGAAATGAGTAATTGAAAAATTTAATGCTTTCTTAATATGTGCTTTCTTTATTCTAAAGAATTGAACGGGATAATTCTAGGAATTATAACAATAAATAAAGCCAACTTCACCGAGTGACAGAAAATAGCTTGGGCACATATAATTAGACCCGTGGAGTCGGTGGTTAAAATGTTTGACTCCTGCTCTAATTTATACTCGATTAAAAATTTTCCCCGATTACTCGGAAAATAATAATATAACTTATTGAATATCCGTTCTTCGTACGGGAGGAAAAAAATATATCGGTATTGATGATCAGCATTACAAAATCGTGGATAAATATGAGGAACATATACACTGTAAATTTTATTTCATGTACTTTAACATAAAAAACGGTGGCAGCATTTTCCCACCAAAGTAGTGTTCAATAGGTTACCAGCAAGTTACGTAGTGTGGGTATCTCCATCCTGATTGGTTGCTGAAAAATGGAATTTGTTTACGTTAGCGACTGTTCTATCTCGAGTAAGCCAAACCCATGAACTATCAATTCTCTTATATGACTCATTCCACATTGTTTCACTTCACAAAGACTTCCATTCTTTAATTATATATCTCCTTACTTAACACAAAGACAGGCATGAAGCCATGTGGAACAAAACCAAACTAATTATGTACGGAAGTTGCTAGATACACAAAGCAAAAATGTATCACGGTTGAAAAACATAAACAAATAATAATTCTAAGCTAATTAAGGACATAGACGAGAAATAATTCTATTTCAACAAATATGAAAAGTGATATACGGCTCCGTATTTAATAACTGACATTCTAACTTATGTGGAGAAACTCAAACACGCCATTTGCTCAAATTCAACACGCTATTTTGCTTATAAACGAACAGCTGGTGTTAACATCATAGGTCATATGCCTGGATATTCGTGGTCTTGTTTCTCTTGAAGTGCAAGTGCCCAATTACATTAAGAATGTTCTATTTTACACTGAAGAACCAAAAAAAACTGGTATACCTGCCTAATATCGTGTAGGGCCAACGCGTGCACGCAGAAGTGCCACAACACGACGTGGCATGGATTCGATCAATGTGTGAAGTAGTGCTGGAGATAATTGACACCATGAATCCTGCAGGGCTGTCCATAAACCAGTGGGAGTAAGAGGGGGTGGGGATATCTTCTGAACATCACGTTGGAAGGCATCCCAGGCTCAGTTTTTTTTTTTTTTTTGGCTCTTCAGTGTATTACGTTGTGTAAAACAGACGCCACAATTTGTCGCATTGCGTAACACTAAACATTATAATTATAGTAAAATAAGATTCACATAGGAATTAGTAAATGAATTATTACGACATAAATCATTTCTCGATAACAAACGTTAACTTCTGGAAGTAAAAAAAGCACGCCAACACACCGGTGTTTTCAGAAAAGAAAAAAGTTCCCATTGTGTGTGAATTAGTGACAGTTCGATGTAAACTATTCAACGATTAGATTTCCCATAATTAGAAGTTCAACTCACATCTCGTAACTGTATGTGTGAGAAAGATTAACTGTATAGTATCATTTAACCAGTTATGTTTAGAATATACGAAAATTTTTCCATGGCGTGGTAGATAGCTTCAATTGTATTTTATTAGTTCTTGTTGAGTTTAAGGACACGATTTAAAAGTGTAAGTATCAATTTAGGAAACGCGTTCATATATTTTTACGTAAATGCGAATTCGATCACCAATTTTAATTGTGATAACCTAACATAGGAAACTAAAATTAAAAAATTTATTAAAACGAGTGGAAAAACTAATTTTTTATTGGATTACAGCTCTAAGCTAGCAAAACAAAAGTATTATAAAATATTCATCAAATCCTATTTAAAATTTCTTCGTTTGGGATGTGGCGTAACAAATGGACAGCGTTCAGATACATCATAGACATAGAGAATTTTAAAGTAGGCAGTTCGGTCCGCTGCGTCTTCAAATGTATATTATGCACCAAATTCGGTGCGGACCGGTTTAGAATTACCATATACATGCAATTTATACGATGTATTTATAAGAATTTGTATACGACACATAAACACACCCATACACATAAACATTCTGCTTTACTTATACAGATTATTAAATGAATATTAATTTCGAAAGATATATTTCTCTTTCTTTATGTGTTATGGGAGTTAATGGTTTTTGATTAAAAATATTTTTAGAAATACGACTTTTTTTTTAAATTTGATTTTTCTGCAAACATTCGACCGATTTCGCTTAAATTTTACATTTCGCCATTTAAATTTACATTCTTTAAAACGATGTAAAAAAGTGAATGCCTTACATTTCAAAAGTTTCAAAAGTACTTTTTGTGTCCGATTTCGAAATTTAAAATATCGTCTGCATTTACTAATTAGCGTGTTTCAACTCATCCCTTTGAACCATAACGATTGAGTCCTAAAACGTGAAGATCCAATCATTAGATCAAAAGTTATTAAAGATGGTCTGATTTTTATTGTGAGCTCTGCACAACAAAATCTCACACGCACCCTCACATATTCATAAAAATTTTATGCCAAGAAGATTTTTAGAGAATATTCTGAAACTAAGAAACTATTGGACTAAATGTGATGCATTAAACTCATTTTTATATATGATTAACTTTTCAACTGAGTTAAATAGATTTGTTTTTGGAATTAATGCATTTTTTAATAGCACTTTTTAAACAATACTTTTATAATAGCTCCATCTAAATTTTCTAACGCGATCAAAAAAATTTTAATGTGATAAATTAACTATGAAATTATAATTCAATTAATTGTCACAACATTCATTTGCGAGTTATTTTTCTCACGTTCTAGTTATAAATATTTATCTAACTAATTTCCATTAAGTACAACTAATTCCTTTTTTCTTTAACATTATAGGACCTAACTTTTAAGTGGCCGGAGTCTGACTCATTTTTACGACACCAGCGAAATCTCTTTCGATTCCAACTCCAAATTCAACTGTACAGCCCTGTATACAATACCAAATTTAATGTTTTTTAAAATATCATAAATTAAATTTCAATTGGGCATAAAAACGCTACTACTTGTCTCATATTGGGTTGACTACTAAGTTCCTTTATCCCTTTTTTTCAAATCTTAATATTCCGCTGTCATTAAAAGGTTTTGATATGAAGTCTTAGACTTGACTTTTTTGTTTGCAATCCGTTTTCGAACAACAGATTGAAAAAAAATGTCCATCTAAATACATATTAGAAAGTAAAATAGTCTATATTTTTAGGAAATACAATTTTGTTAGGCCATTTATAAAGCTTACTAGGTACACACTCTTTGACTCAGAATTTCTATTAACAAACATTTCCTACTTTTTGAAATATTATTTGAAGAGTATATATAGAGAAACATTTGAGTGAAAAATATATTTAGCATATTAATAATTTATGGTTTAGTATATTAATAATTTATAGCATGAAACACCGGCGTCTTTTTCAGCGTTAAACTTAAAATCTTCCAAAACGCGGCTCACTTCTGAACAACGATTTTTCAATTTGCACTTATTTGCAGTTATTTTGATCTAAGAGAAGCAGTTATTCATAATTTAGATTTCTTTAACTTACAAAATCAATAATTGATAAATTTTTGAATACGAAGGTAAGAAAAATTCAAACTACTTTTTTAATATTTTATATTTTAGTACAAATATAATTTTGATAATCAGATTTTTTTAGTAACTATTAGACTGTTTTTTTTTGTAATTAAAAAATGCAAAAATACATTTTTTGCTTACAGTTGGAGCGGCTGAAGAAAAATATATAAAAGTGTCACCGGTATCCCAGCGGTGATAAAGGTTTAAACAGTTATTTTTTGCTGCTTTTAAAAGATGAAGATATTGTTTAGAAATAGAGAAAATATAAAGAAAGATTCCCTTCGATGGCGAAAATACAAGACTGAAAGTGAGCATTAATTGTATTTTAATACATGTAAAATAGTGAAAAGAAGGAAAAAAAACGTAAATTTCATTTCATTGTGCCCCGCGTTCACCTATACCAAGAATATTATTGTTATTTATTATACCAAAGTGCAAATAAAACTGGAATTATTCACCTAACTAAAGATACCATTCTTTCAATTTTCATAATTTCGTTAGATTACGTGCAATAATAGTTGGCGAACGGAGTACTTCTACACAATTAATACGATATCTTTTCTACCAATGATAAATGATATAGGATCGCCGATATCCAGAACATTTTTAAAAATAGCTATCACACTCGCAAAACTGAGTTCTTGGTTCCATTTAGTACATTATTTCGACCCCATTCGCTTCGAATAAATTTGCATCGGTACCTCATTATAAATATTTCGTCACGAAATCGGTGTATTGCTTCATTTACAACAATCACCATTTGCCATATCACGTTTACTCAAACGATTTCGAACATTCGAAAATTCCTCTTTCACACGTTTGAGGGCATCCGCTGGAAGTAAATGATCAATAATTGTTCCAATGGAATTTTGAACATGATATATAATGAATTGATCATTTTAACTAATAATTGGATTCAAAACAGATTGGGGCTTATTTTATTCCTGGTATAGAATTATTTTATTATTCGAAATTTTCCTATGGAACTCAAACAATTTTGATTAGAAAATTATTTTAGCGTCAATGTTTGTGATTTTGAACAAAATTTGTATCTTTTTTTTTTCAAAGCAAAAGATAAACGATGATTTAGGCAATCTTCGTTTCTATTTTACTTTTTCAATAGTTAAAGTTCTTTAATTCCAATTTTTACTTTAAAAATATGACTTAAAAAACCTTGCCTTTTTTATTTATTTATTTACTTATTATTAATATTTTTTAAGCATGTTTTGCTGTGGGTTCCAAAAGCATTTCCACGTAAGGAATACAAATATAAAAGGCAATTATTATTGAAGGATTTTATTGTAGAATACAATTACACTTCAGTAAATTTTACGATAACACTTTAGTAAATTGCTTTATGTATAAAACTTTCAAGGTCACAGTTACTCGCAACATTTCAAGAAAGGGGTAATAGTGAAAGGGTGTGTACATCAAGTAATTGAGGGGAATTGTGAGCAATGTTAAATGTTCATAGCTCACTAATTTTTGTAAATGGTGTGTACCAGCCAAAAAAGAACAGTGTCTTGCATAACTGTCGTTGGACAGCTGACCCACTATTGTGTTTACGACTACAAATGTTCAACTTCGTTGTCTTGTTATTTTGAACCCAATCCAGAATACAAGGGAACTCCTGGATCAAGTATTAGTAGAAATTTGCCTTCGTGGAGTACTTTTTGAGGGAACTAACCCGCACTTGCGTTACATGGAAAGGAAAACCCCGTAAACCTCCCATGGTTAGCCCCACGACAAAAGGACTCAACCCATGATCCGTCTACCACTGACGATATTTTACGTCAGTACTGTGGTCGATGTGAGCCGGGTGCAGAATTCATATCGAGCTGCCATCGCTGGGATTCGAAACCGGTTTACCGCATTATAAGGCGAACGCTCTATCCTCTGAGCCCATTGGCTCAAGCCTGACTTTGAAAATGATTATACAATGAAGGAAAAAAATTGACTAGTTGTGAATACTTAATTTTGGAATTAAAAATTATGAAAATTGGTCATTTCGACGATCATGAATTATTCTATTTTCACGATCCTATATTCACATGACCTTCGTAATCCTTAGTATTTTTCTCACTAGAATTCACCTTTACCTCGAAATAGTGGGCAAATGTGAACGAGGAAAAGGAGACCGCTGATACACTACCACCTGTCCTATAAACTCAGTGCCAGTTGGTTGTTTTCAAGGAAGATGGCGTGTTGACGCTACACCTTTTTAGTCTGTTTTATTGTAGACTTCTTCTTGTTAACTTAGGGAGTTTAATAGCTCAGTTCTTTTGCTTTGCTAAGTATTAATTACATATTTTATTATTTACAAGAATTAATTATTATTGAGATTATTGCACGATACAATAATCGATTACGAGATAGCATATCAAATTCATATTTGTCGGGCTGTGCTTACTTAAAATAGAATGGAAAGAACAGTTGCTAACATAAACCAATGCCACTTTACAAGAGCCAATCAGACTCTATACCCACGATGACGTCATAATGTGAATGATAACTAATTCTGTTATCAAAGACTGGAGTAAAAGATTAAACATCTAATGTAAGCTTGCGATATGTAGAATTGTTTGTTTTTTTTTAAAAATTTTTGTAGTTCTTTCCCTTTTATAATAAATTGGTATTTTCGGTAAAATAAATGAATTTCTAATTAACTACATGAATTCTATAATAGTTAAAAAGAATCAAAAGGAAATGCTTCTTTACAAATTTTAAAAAAAATTGCCTTAATCATTTCGTTTTTATTTTAGCACATGAAAATTTTACCATTCGAACTAAAGTTATGCGCCTTTACCGATTTTTTAAAAAATTTTTACATGCAGCACATTTAAAAAATGTTTTCTTTTTAAAATTGTGTATCAAAAGCATTTGTTTTAATGGGCTAGCAACACACAAAGAGCTTAAAAAACTTTGAATGATACGAAATACAAAAGTAACAAAACTCTTGTAAAGTAAAAGTAACAAAACTAAGCTTATTAATTTTTCCGACAATTTTATTACTGTGGAGTTTATTTTCCATTCAATAAAGTCAAGAAAAAATTTATTGCATTTATTAGGCTCCAGCTTACTTAATTTTAAGTGCTCAGAATATTCGAGAATTTAATAGTTTCTAGGATTCCCTAAACAAAATTCTTTTATTTAAATGAAAGACAATGAATTCTAGAAATTACCTACCTTGTTTACTCTATGCTTCGCATATATTTTACTTACTGGTAAGTAAAAAATACAATTTGAAAAACTCACACTAATTGTACAAAATAAAGTAACTTGGTAACTTATTACCGTACGCTAAGAAATGTTTATAGCTAGTTATTTTCCTAAAAACTTGGTTTTTCCCCATTTGTAGGGAGACAAAAAAAAAACTTTCTGTTCTAAATACTGCCATGTTTTCATTATTTATGTAATGAGGCAAAAAAAAAATTCTTCTCCAAACAATAATGAGAAACAAACAGCAATTATGAAGTGAAGTAAATTCAGTACAGATGGTATTCTGAAGAAAAATCATTAAAAATTAGGAAAGAAAAAGGAAAAGCAACTTTCGAAAATTCATTCGCAATTTCTGATTCTTTTTTTTTTCGCCTTTGAGGATTACTTGTTACCATTAGAGACAGAAGACGATAGAGAAAAATGTAATTTATTTTCTGCCTTGGCAACACAGTTTCATTCTATCTAAAAAGAGAGAAAAAAATGTTCTAAAAGAAAGAAATTTACACTTCAAACGATATCTGATGCTAAAGCATTATGTTAATGTATTACTTAAGGGAATTCTTTTCGAATTTAAGCAGACAATTGTTTTTTGTTTTTTTTTGGGGGGGGATTGGTCGGCCAATCAGGAAAAGGAAAATGTAATACTTAGTGAGATACACTTCGTTATTTAATTGAAATAAAAATATGTTTGTTTATTAAATAAAATAATATTTTATTTCTGCAGGGAAAAATCAAAGCTTATACTTCCTTCACGAATTAAGCGAATAAAGTTTTAAGGGTTGATGTTTTTGAGAAATATGTTGTTATTCTAAACAAATATATTCGTCATTAATGTACATATTTTTACATTATTCATTAAATTGTGAACTATATTTGATATACTTAATGAAATAAATTATGATTTCAGTAAGCTCAAAAGTGCATGTTTTCCCGATTATGTAAAAATCCTCTGTAAAGACTGTTGTTCGATAAATATCCGATTTCTATTCAAAAACAAAATTGAAATATTTATTACTAAGCGTATTGCTAATGTAGTATCTGTTAGGAAACTATAAGAATAATTTTTGACGACCATAACTGGAACTTATCACAACAAACAATCATATAATTTTTATTCTCTATTAGGAATCTGTGAGAATAATTTTTAACGATCATACCTGGAACTTATCACAACAAACAATCATAACATTTTTATTCTCTATAAGGAAACTGTAAGAATAATTCTTAATGATCATACAAGTAATTTATCACAACAAACAATCATAAATTTAACAACAAACAATCATAATTTTAAAGAATCTTGAGAAAAAAAACGTACTCTGGACCTAAAAAAAACTCATAAGTGACACTGGCACTTCGATGTTTTGAATATTCAACTTTACGTTAAATTTTGTTTTGCTGCCCAAAAACTACAAACTAGTTAAAACAAATTACAAACTTGATTCTACTAAGATGTGTAGAAAAATGCACCATATGGTCCGCTATTCAGCTTGTTTAAAAGAGACAACAAAGTTGAAAACCTAAAAAGTTGCTAAAACGTTCATTTTCATTAATGAACATAAAAAGGACAGTTCTTTCGAAATTCTATTCTGTTCGAAAGTTATTGCAATTTTAAGAGCTTTTTAGTGAATATCCCTTCCTATTTTTCATTTACATTACTTTGAAAGACTAAAAAAACTTGAAATAATGAAGGGGCGTAAAAAATGTGCAAGTACGATCGAGTAAAAACAGTTAACATTTTATAATTAGCTTATATATTCATATTTATAATTTATAACCGTCATTGAACAGTTGACTCAATTTTTGGGTTCACAGTTACTAATGTTCAACTCCATCGTCTTGTAATTTTGAATCCAATCCAGAAAACAAGGGAACTCCTGGACCAAGTATTGGGAGAAATTTGCCTTCGTGGAGGACTTTGTGGTGGAACTAGCTCGCATGTGCGTTACATGGAGAGGAAAACCACGAAAACCTCCCACGGTTAGCCTGACAGAAAGGGAACTTTAAACCACGATCGGTCTACCACTGAGAATATTTTACGTCAGCGCTGTGGTCGGTGCAAGCCGAATGCAAAATTCGTATCGCCCAGTCATTGCTAGGATTCTATGACTAGTTTAGGAATTGACTTTGAAGCTTATAGTTAAAAATGCCAACTATCACAGAATTGTAAACACAGAGTTGAAATTGAACTGAAAAGACCGATTGTTGGTGTTAATTTAGCTTCTCCTAGTAACATAAAAAAATTTATTAGAGATAATAAGTGTAAATATATCTTAAAAGTAATATTAAATGTAAAATTGTTTATACGATAAAAAGCACTAATTTTAATGATAATAATATAATTACCATTTTTCTATTAATATTTCCGTTTTAAGTAATAATAAGCACAATATTGCAATAAAGATTTTTTTTAATTGCGGTAAATAATTTTAAAGATCACTTACAATGTTCGATAACAAAATTTTAAACAACAAAACACATCATTACAATTTTCAAAGAATAAGCTAGCAAAATTAGAGGAAATATTTGTGTATCTCCGAAGGTAATCTTTCACAACGCATCTCATTCTCAAAAATGAGGGGGGAGAGAGATAACTACTCAGACTAAATGAAAAAAAAATACATAAAATCATTTTAAAAATGTCATTGAAGATAAGATTTCGGTAAGTAATCATTTATAAAAGGATCAGCGTTCAAAATATAGTGTATGGATTTTGCATTTTACTTAAGATGCATTGAAATGTTTTAGCATAGATGCATTTCACATTTTAGAAAAAGACTTACAAGAAAACTTATTTTCAAAGCAAGAATTTTTTTTATTTGAAAACCTTGTTAAAGATAAACGGCCAATTATGAAGATTTTGAATTTTTTGCAAAATATTTCAGAGAAAGCTTAAAGCATTATTTTCTTATCAAAGTTTCTCCTAGCGCAGACAATTTTTAGAGCTGGCATGATGCATTATTCCTTACGAAATTTCCTCTGGCATAAATATACTTACTTCTATAACAAGCTTAATGCGTTATTATTACGGAATATCATCTAACGCAGATATATTCCGACAGGAATATATATACATTGTATTATTTTTTACATACATATCGTATTATATTTATTTATTTACTCGCATTATTTTTTATGAAATTTCTCCTTACGTAGGGGAGAGTCGGGTAGCCCCGCCCACTGTCAATTTCATATGTATAGAATATTTTTTCAAGTCAATGGGCCATCGGACATTAATTAGACTGAACTGTTCCTTTTT